>NC_136816.1:2434485-2776914 GCF_951394365.1 Tetrao urogallus | reverse complement strand
GACCTCAAGGATCATCAAGTTCCAACCCCACTGCTGCAGGCAGGGCCATCGACCTGCATATCTGATATTAGACCAGACTGTCCAGAGTCCCATCCAACCTGGCCTGGAACACCTTTGGGGATGGGGCATCCACAGCCTCTCTGGGCAGCCTGTTTCAAAATCAGAGGCAGTAAATGTTAACAGTTAGCATTCTAGGATGTTTTTTTTTTGTTGTTGTTGTTGTTGTTTTTTTTCATGTTGCCAGTTATTTGTATCAGGAATCAGAATGACAGCACATGATACAGCAGCAGTCTGACCCACAGTATAGATCTGGACTTTCTGAATTTATGAAACATTTTCTACCTCCTCTCTTAACATTTCCACACAGTTTTTTTTATTATTTCCAGCTGTATCATGTTTAAAGTGGGTTACACAATATACACAGCATGCACTAGACTATTTCTTTAGTTTACTTTGTAATGTTCATAATGTATTTGCCAGTCCTGAGAAAAAAATAACATGGAATTACTTATCCTAAGTATTTGTTAAGCTTCATAATGTTTACCTTTAAATGCCTAGAAACAAGTTTAAGAAAGGAAAACTCACTGATTTCTTTGTTGACTAAAACAGCAGGAGTTTTCAAATATTCTGCACATGTTTTCCTGCCATTTCTAAAGCAACAATCATGCTCATTTTCTGGTTGGGCCTTTGTTCCAGAGAGTATGGTTGGAGGTCACTCACTGAACCACAATTCAGCGGGTTTTCATCCTCAAGGGAGAGTTTTCCCTTCCCCTTCCCCTTCCCCTTCCCCTTCCCCTTCCCCTTCCCCTTCCCCTTCCCCTTCCCCTTCCCCTTCCCCTTCCCCTTCCCCTTCCCCTTCCCCTTCCCCTTCCCCTTCCCCTTCCCCTTCCCCTTCCCCTTCCCCTTCCCCTTCCCCTTCCCCTTCCCCTTCCCCTTCCCCTTCCCCTTCCTTCCCTTCCCCTCCCTTCCCTCCCTTCCCTTCCCTTCCCTTCCCTTCCCTTCCCTTCCCTTCCTTCCTTCCCTTCCTCTTCCCTTCCCTTCCCTTCCCTTCCTTCCCTTCCCTTCCTTCCCTTCCCTTCCCTTCCCTTCCTTCCCTTCCCTTCCCTTCCCTTCCCTTCCCTTCCCTTCCCTTCCCTTCCCTTCCCTTCCCTTCCCTTCCCTTCCCTTCCCTTCCCTTCCCTTCCCTTCCCTTCCCTTCCTTCCCTTCCCTTCCCTTCCCTTCCCTTCCCTTCCCTCCCTTCCCTTCCCCTCCCTTCCCTCCCTTCCCCTCCCTTCCCCTTCCTTCCCCTCCCTTCCCCTCCCTTCCCCTCCCTCCCTCCCTTCCCTCCCCTCCCTCCCTCCCTTCCCTTCCCTTCCCTTCCCTTCCCTTCCCTTCCCTTCCCTTCCCTTCCCTTCCCTTCCCTTCCCTTCCCTTCCCCTCCCCTCCCTCCCTCCCTCCCTTCCCTTCCCTTCCCTTCCCTTCCCTTCCCTTCCCTTCCCTTCCCTTCCCTTCCCTTCCCTTCCCTTCCCTTCCCTTCCCTTCCCTTCCTTCCCTTCCCTTCCCTTCCCTTCCCTTCCCTTCCCTTCCCTTCCCTTCCCTTCCCTTCCCTTCCCTTCCCTTCCCTTCCCTTCCCTTCCCTTCCCTTCCCTTCCCTTCCCTTCCCTTCCCTTCCCTTCCCTTCCCTTCCCTTCCCTTCCCTTCCCTTCCCTTCCCTTCCCTTCCCTTCCCTTCCCTTCCCTTCCCTTCCCTTCCCTTCTTCTTCTTGTTTTTTAATATTTTTTCTCCCTAGATAATAACTATTTTTCTGGTTTCACTTGCAGTGGTTTCTCAGCAGATACCTTGCTGTTCTTCATCCATCAGGAGGAGATGGGATTTCTTTAAACCACCTCTTAGCTAGCAAGCCCTTCAGAGGAGGACACAGTATGTAGAGCAGTGATAGAGGAAAAATGAAAAAGAGTATTCATATTAAACAGAAATTTAGCCATGCTAATACGACAGTATATGGTAAAAATGAATTGGTTGAACTGTGTTATGTGCTAAGAACACTGGGGGCTGGGATAGGAGACAGTCCCACAGTTCAAGTACTTAACTTTTAAAGACACATAACTGCTTTTCATCCAGATTTTGTGTGATGATACAGGTAGATTCAGGCCACTCGTTAGAAAAGCTGTTGATTTAGACAGAAATGAAATTAAGATAGACCATATTGGAAGTGCAGTAGTATCACTAACATATCCGTGCAATATTTACACTATCAACAAAAGTCTGAAAAGAGGATAGAGTGATTGCTTCTGTTTGTTAAACACTTGGATCTTCTTGAGAACAGAAGAGTCAAGAAGATTTCATTCTGTCAGACTGATCAGCTTGATGAACACTTTGCATACATTTAAGCTAATGTTTTACTAGGCAACTCCTTACAAAATACATTTTATCCTGAGACATGTCACTGCATAATTGTTAACTCAGATAAAATACATTGAAAATGCAGACAAGGTATGTGATGGACATGCCCATCATGAAACACATCAGACCAGAAATTCTAATCAAAATAAAACAAATCCATGTGGGATTGAAGCACAACTCTTTCTTTTTTCCTTTTTCCTTTTTTTTTTTTTTTTTTTTTTTTTTTTTACCAGGAGCTTGTAATGCCTATAGACTTGGTACTGGAAACTACTTTGAATGTTATAACAGTGATAGTGATTATTTATTTCTTTAACAATTACGGTACTTTGCAGAGGAACAACAACAACAACAACAACAAAAAAGTACAAAATGGAGGTGTGAATTACAATAAGATTGCTAAAGAAGCAGCAAAATTACGAAGTATGGCCTAACCAAAGGGATGGGCGGAAAAATATAGTTGCAGAAACTTTTAATAGCATACTATCACAGAGAAACTCAAAGCTAAATCTCCAGAAATAATATTTCTTCAGTCTTTCTATTTGTTTATGATGAACATCATGGTTTTTAACTCTTTGACTCAGATTTTTCCCCTAAGAATATTCAGAGTGTAGAATCTCTATTTGTGAAAAGTTAAAAAGGGATCTTTACCCTTTTATCTCTGCCTTTCAGTAAGAAATAATGAGTAGGAGAACTACATGTCATGTCTGGATGGTATACTGGTTAACTTTGTTATTCCCCTTCTCTCTACCTTATTTGAAATGTTTTAAGAAAGACTAGAGAACTGTATTTCTTATGTCAATTCCTTCAGGAATTTTCCTTCTGTTTACCACAATCACATAATTATACTGCTTGTTTGTAGATGGGAAATCCATTACATATAAGGGCTGCTCCAAAAGCAATCTCTCTTATTTTACTATGTGCACCCACAACGTCAGAGGTGGATGCTGTTGTATGGCAGTAGAGCAGAGGTCTCCAGTCTTCTGGCTTGCCTGAATTGCATTGAGTGAAGAGGAATTGGCCTTACATTATATATAAATATATAATGTAATTAACATGTATTAACATATATATATATAAATATGTATATGTAATTAACATATATAAATAACAAAACATTTTTAAGGGTTTTTTTTAATTATTAAAACATTAAAAAAAAAAAAAAAAAAAAGAGGCAAAAGAACAAAACTAGTGGGATATTTGACATATTTTTTGGTGTGAAATGAATGCATCCTGTCTGGTTAGATGGAAGTGGTTACAATTCTTGGTGAATTCTCAAGGTGTCCATTAGAGATTTCTGATGAAATTTCACTCTTCCTGTGCTTCGTCCTTGAAATCAGTTATTCACAAATGTATGTACTCCCAAAAAGCAATAATATGAATAAGGCGTGATTGTGAAGTGAGGGATAACTTTCTCCAGTTGAGGTCTTATAAAAGTCTAATAAAGAGATAATGTCAAATTTTTGAGTTGAATATACAATTACAAGTTTGAAAATTTGTAGGTAATCTATTGATGTTGACTGGAAATAGAGTCTAAAATATACCAAGAAATTGATGATTTTCTTTTCAGAAATCTTGAAACCTATTCTCAAATTCCTTTATCAAAACAGAAAGAAAAACGGAATGTTTTCTTCTATTCACACTGAGTTTGTATTTACTGCCTCTTCCAGAAGTTTAATGGTAGACTACTGAGAGTATGGTGCCACTGAAGTATTAGCTTACATAATAAGCCTTCTACCTAGCATTCTACTCAAGTCCATATCTAAAGGCTGATGACAGCAGTTCATCTTCTTTAAATATAAATTTAAATATATATATTTTTATCTTTAATTTGTCTTTAAATATATAGTTATAAGACTTACCAAAATATTCTCAACAGCCTGTAAGATGACTTTTAATTGGCATGCGTACAATGATAAAAATATTATGGGTTCAAAGCTCTGAACTGGGTGGAAAGTTTGAAAGATAGACATAAAGCCCTCTAAGATTAGATCCTGAACTGCTTCTGCTATGTGCCACAGGAGCAGTAGGAGTACAAAGATGTCCTTGTTTTCTATTTTCTCTTCTTTTTTTCTCCTAAAATTTGATTTTCTTTGATGATTAAGAGTGGGAAAGTGAAAAATCTGTGCATAGAAAGGGATAAATAAGAGGTGGTCAAGATGCTTATGAGTGCTGATGCACTTTCTAGGATGATGTTCTTATGCACCATGTCTGTCTTGTGACAGTCTGATCCCTTTAAAAATATTTGTTTTATATAAAGATATAGCAGACTTTAATATACCAAGGCTACAATTTGTATCATGATGATCTCTATCAGAGATTTAAATAGTTGACCAGGTTCAGTATTTTTCTTTCCCTATACATCTTCCTCTCTAGCATAACAGTTGGATGTGACTAGGAGTAGTTCTCTTTTGAAACAGATACTCCATAGCCCACAGTGTGCAAGATGTTTATTTTCTTTTTTAATTTAAATGCAGATCTGCAACATTTTATTAAAGAAAAAACGGAGTATTCTTTAAACACTGTCTAGAAAGTATGAACATTTTTGCGCAGATATCTCCCACTACAATATAATGTACTTTTATATCATCCCAGGAAATATTAGTGGTTCTATTGCCATTCTTGTCCCAGGCTTCATGTCAGATTAGAACTGGAGGCAGTGGGGCCCATGCAGCTGCTATTGCAGTGTAAGGCTTCAGTCAAAACGAGTGCTCAGCTGCTGCAGGCATCTTGTAACTTTGTCAGCTGTGGCAAGGGGATTAAGTTCCATCAAGAGTTCCTAAGACATGCTGTTTTGAAATGTTGTAGGAACATGCTGTCTATGGTGGACGAAAAATTAAGAGGGAGGGCAGGTGGAAAGGCTTTATCAAAAATAAATTACAAAAAAACAAACACACAAAACAGCAGCGAGGGAGATACAGGGTGGCATGAGACAGACCGTCTAGAAGGAACAAATGGTGACACAGTATGGAACGAGGGCACAACACATTCTGTTTGCCTTTTACAATACTACCTTTGAAAGTAGTGAATCCACCTGTTCAGCTCACTGACATGACAGAAACAGTCTATGCTCATCAGTATTCTATTCACAGTAAAAACACAAACTGCATTTGAATATCCTGGGGCATTACTGTATCAAATAGAGTTACTTGAACACATATTCTTCATTGTTTTCCTGCAGTCCTGAACACTCATTTTAACCTCAGGTGTACTGTGATCTAGAAATGATTTTGAAGGGCATTCCTTACACTGCAGAAGGAAATATGGTAAACATAAACACTTTTATACAAACAGAATGACAAATCTATAAGAAATTGTATTATAAATAATAAAATATGAAATATGCCAGCATAAGCACTGCGTTTTAAAATGCAAGTATACATGCTGAATGAAATTAATATGTAGAAAATAATTTCTTTGTTCAATATGAAGTCAACAGTACGGTTACAGTAATGTATAGCTTGACTGGAGAAGGTAAAGCTATGTCAGGCCACCACAGAGGTCCCTCTTGCTAGTGAGGAATTGTCAGTTGTCTACTTCAAGCTGGTTGCTGGCTGGAGACCTGAGGCTACACAACTGTACAGGCAGGTATGACCCAAGCCTCTAAAGAGTTTCCTCTGAAAACCTGGTACAAGCATTTTTTCTTCAGTGATCACTGATGGGACCCATGGACATGGCATGAATCTGCACTAGGGAAGGGTCAGACCGGGGATTAGGAAAAGGTTCTTCCCCTAGAGGCTGGAACAGGCTTCCCAGGGCAGCTGTCGTGGCACCAAGCACGTTGGAGTTCAAGAAGCATTTGGACAACTTTCTCAAATTTATGGTTTGAATTTTAGGTGATTCTGTGTGGAGCCCAGAGTTGGACTTGATGATACTTGTGGGTCCCTTCTAACTCACTATGTTCTGTGATTTCATTATATAAATTTGTGAAATTGAGAAGTCTTTCCGAACTATTTCTCCATGAAGTTCAACATGGAGATAGCTGTGACACCAATCTAGCAGAGGTCGGAGTGGAATGAACTCGGAGGTTCCTTCTTTAAAAATGCCCCTATTTCAGAACAATATAACGTTTGTGATAGTAAAGAGAATCAGTTCCTTACCTTAAAGAGAAACACCGGATACGTAAAGGCTTAAGTCTTCTCTGACTTTGTCCTCTCCACCCTCCTCCTATTTCTTTCTTAGATATTTATTTCATCAAGGCCTAATTCGTTTCTTTTAATTAGATTCAGCTAATACTACTGTGCTCAGTAGTAACCAGTTGGCTAAGCATTCTCTAGGGTGCCCAGGAGAGGTTTACCTACTAACTTATCTACTAGCTTTCACTTTTCTCCATTAATTTTTCAGCCAACTCGGAAGACTAATTCATAATTGCTCTAAATACTTGTCTTGAAAGGACATACATGCTCCATCTGTTGTAAATAGACAGTGTATTTGGGTATGAGATGCAGACTGAAACACTCAATGAATCACTTTTCTACAAATTCATTTATGAACTTGTGATTTCATTTATGTATGTGGTTTCCCAATATCGAATTTGTAAAACATAATATATGAGCAATAAGTTTATCACATCCACAGTTCTGGATACATACAATCATAAAGAAACTTTGTTAGAATAAAGGACCTCTCTATTTTACTGGAGTATGTTACCTCAGAATAGAAATGGAGCTAACTCTATGAATGCCATCTGTTCAGTGCCACCTGGAATGCACTCTGTGCATTACTCTGCTAGATACTTTACACAAGAACGGTTAATTTTTTCACTTGTCTTTCTTTATACTGTACAGCATGTTCTGTAACGACCTCTTGTTTACATGGCATACTTACATACACACATAAAGCATACTTAGAAGACGCGTGTGCTGTTTTGTTTTTCCCAAAGACATATGACCATGGCTGTCAGCAAACGACTGCTGGCTTAATTCTGTAAGTTTACCTCTTTTCTCTGTTATCTGTCCTCATCTCATTGTCCTCCATTATGCAAATCCTGCTTTAAACTTGTCTATCGTGGCCAAGGATTTTTAGCTTGGTGAGACATTAGTTGGTCAAGTATTTAACTGTTATTCCTGACTTTTTTTCCCTGACTCTTCCTTGACCTTCTCATAACTTTTTTTTCTCCACTGGTGGCCTCAGGCAGCTAGACATCTGGAATTTCCTTTTCCCAGCTTGAGCAACACAGCTTGACTTAATGCATAAAAACTGCTGCAGAGCAGTGCTTTAATCTAATGGTTTATTCAGCTGCATATGGTATATACTCTGTTACCTGCAGACTTGTGACTTGTGCAGCTAGACATATTCTGATACCTATTTCAGTTAATACCTAACAAAGGGAAACAAATTATGAAAACAAAGTAGATTAGGTTCATGGAATTTTGGAAGTTTATGAATCTTAGTCTTACAAACAGACTTCATTTACAAATGGTTAATTTCTTGATTTTAGCTCCTCTTTCTCATACTACTTCTTGACTGAAACCATTTCACTTTTGATTGGGAGACAATGTAGTTCTTTATGGATTTAACTTAGTAAAGATTCTTAAGCAAAAGATGAATCGGAAGCTTGTTTTTTTCACTGCTTTCTCCTCCACTTCTTTCAGTGTTTGTTTTTCCTGTATAAATCCTTTCCAATGGTTAAATAATTGTAGGATGACAAAGTAGCTCCCTGATCCACTAAGCCCCTTTCCCTCTGTTTTTCTCTGCATTTTGCAATGTCTTACTTTTGCAGAAAAATTGCTGGAGCACATAAACCCAAATGAAGAAATTGATTGTTATCACATTTGTCCGGCTTTTCTGGCTGGCACTCAACATTCTTATGCATCATTTTTTGGTCATAGGAGAATGCTGTTGTGGAGCTGCTTGGCTTTTCTGGCAGTTTATTAAATTTCCTCCCAGCATTTAAAAATCATGAAATTCATATTACTCTTTTAGACCCATTCTCAAATACAAGTGTCTATTTGTTAGATCTGTTTGTTGTCAAACACTTCCAGGTACCATGTGAAACAATAATAGCTTCTTGAGATCTGTTAAAATACAGCAACATCTTGGATAACAATGGGATTAGAAAGTGGAAACCATTCCTTTCTTTTTTTTTTTTCAGTCCTGAACTGCCTTGATTTGTGTGTCTTTCTTTTAGGAGCTGTTAACAAAAAGAAATGGTCTATAACAAAAATTAGAACCAGTTAGTGCATTTTATTTTATTTGGTTGCTACAAATGCATCTTCTCCTCTTTCTTTTGAAAATTTTCTGCCTGCACAGCAAATAATTCAGTTTGTAAACAAAGACCCGCATCTCTATGATCAAATCATAACACAGTGTTAGCGCTTAATGATCACACAGAAACCTCTGATACAAATAGTGGTACCTAACATTAAAAGCTATGTAATTGATATAACACATTTTATTCTGCTTGAAAATCCATACGGAGAAAAGACTTAATCCAAACACTGAGTTGTACTAAAATAGAAAAATACATGAGGCAGGACTGCCAAATTATTTATATTTTATTAAGGGAGAAATCACACATAATTACTTGTGCTATATGAGCATGTTTGCTTCAAGTTGGCATGGAGATGAGCAGTAATAATCACAAAAAAATGAAAATCACTACTGAACTGAATCTAACTAGTTGCTATAACTAAAAAGACATTTGTTAAATCATCTGTTAAAACACAGAACAAAACGAATATTTAGTAAATACTAGTACATTCTCCATAGCTAGAAAGGGCTAATCATTTTGTAGTATATAAACAGAATTATATGGTTGAAATACAACCAGTGAGTGGCTATAATACAGTGTTCCATAAACAAATAAAAATTTAGTTGCTTTTCAAATTAAAGGCTGAGATGTTTTGTGGTTTTATTCAGACATATTTGAAACATTAAGTGGTATACATAGAAGAAAAGTTGCGAGATCTCTATTTGCATTTCAAATTTTTGTTCCTACTTAAAGTCTGTTCAGCAGCTGATCATGTATCTGAGCAGTGTGAGGGAACATTCAACATCATTCCTGAGCTTACAGACCTGTAACCAGTAACGTAGTCACTGTAAGGATTATCATTACTTGTGACTAGTATACAAGGATTTCGTTTTCCACACTATTATGGGCAGCAATCAATGTGCACAGAGCTAGACATATTTTGAATAGTTTCACTATAAGAGAAATTGTTATGCTTTACACCTTTCCAGGGAGCGTATAGGCCGCAACATTTATAACAATAGGATTTAAAAAATAAAAACAAACATATTTTTTATCACTACTTAGGCAATTTTTTAGAATATTTATATTTGCACAGCGGAATACTTGTTCTACTAGATAAATACTTTAATATGCATCTGTGTTTCATGTCATGAACATGTCATTTACATTGGTTTACAAGTAACAACATGAAAAACATTCATTATTATCATTCTCAGAAAACTCTGATTCTTTCAAAGATTCTAAACCACAATGCCAGAAATTTAGAATAATTTACTCAGGGGTCCACTCGACAAAAGAACAAAGAAAGTCTGATAGTTACAAAATGTTACTGAAACGAAATTTTGTGGATGCTCCAAAAATAAGGCCTCCATCTTACTATGTTGGTCCATGTTGTCACAGGTGCATGTTGGCAGAATGGCAGTAGAGCTAGTAGTTTCCATTAATATTCTGTTATATTTTATTTCTGTGCAACAGATGACAGCAGAGGGGCAGTCTGACAGAACGACACCTGACGTGCAAAGTGTATGAAGCAAAGATGCAGAACTGAATTCCTTCTTGAGGAAAAAAATGCGCCCAGTAACATTCATAAATGCTTGATAATGTTTGTGGAGTCCAAACAATGGATGTGAGGCGGTGGGCAGAGCATCTCAGCATTGGTGACTGCGACGGTGAGTCACCTCCTTTGGTACAGGTTATTATGAGAGCAGTATGCATATTTTGTTCATTGCTGGTGAAAATGCAGAGCTAATGGTGGTGACTGTGTTGAAAAATAGCATTCTGTAGCTAAGAATTTGCTCTATAAAATGGTGCTGTGCTCTTTCAATCTGTTGTATATTCCATGGAAATTAACAGAGGCAGTACTCTCAGAATGACCTACGTAGTTATCTGAGGACAGAGCTTTCTCCAGCTCATATTCCTCTCTTTTTAAAGGCAAATACTTATTGAAGCAGTGTGTTCCACTTCTGTCTTCTTCAGTATTGACTGAACGCTGAAGTCTGAACAAAAGAAAATTCTGAATTTTTGTTTGTTTTGTTTTTGTTCTGTCTTCTATTGTAATTTACTGAAGGCATTTAAATATGTGAAAGTTATTAGGGTTGTTTGGTCCATAAATTGGTTTATTAGAGCTACATCATTTCTCCATGGAAAATCTGTCAAAAATGTTTTAAATATATTGTACTCATATTCTGAATGTTCTACTTATGCAACACATTTAACTTATAAGCCAAAACCAATGCCATAGCTCTAAAATTTCAATTTATTGGGTGAATAAAAATGTTTTGCAGGAATTCTATCTAGTATTCTCCATCCAATTAATGAATTCTGACAAACTCACCTATGTTGTAATGAAGTCCAGAAAAATAAAGACTGTACACTATATCAAATGAATAATCTTGTTCCTATCACATTCTAGAGAACGTTCTTCTTATAGATCTAATACAGAAAAAGTACTTTTTGTTTTTTTGTGTGTGTGTGTTTGTTTTTTTGTAAAAAGATACAGGTAAAATACATCAAAATAGAACTAGAAACAATGGAGACTTTTTAATATCATCAAAGTATGTGAGTCATATTGCGAAATTTGGAAGCTTTCAAGTGCGTGAACCACTCTTACCAATTTGTACACAGCTGTTAGCATTCATGTCTGCACTCCTGCAGGCAGCAGGGATTCAGGAGGTTTGCAGGGAAGAGATATCACTTGGGGAAGAGAGAAACAGCAATTTTACATTCCTTTACTGTTCTGCTATGGTATAGATGATACTGCGATTCACCATTGTATTCTCTTGACAATTACAGCACATACAATGAGGGTTATGAATAGCAAGTGTCACTGCAGCTGTGCTCTGCGATGATACTTCAGTGGGCTATATGCAAAGTTGTTGCCCCTGCCTGACTTGGCACAGCTTTTGTTTTGTGTTGCCTAAATTGTCATGCTTTGGATCTCAGTGGTTCACTGGGTCAGCTGCTGCCTCACACATCACTGGTCATGCTGGTGTATGATGCAAGAAGGTGAAATTTATAACTCCATAGATTCATTCTCAACTTAAGGGCATACAGCTTTCCAGTGGTTTCTCTGAAGCAAGTTGGCCAGAATATAATTAATGGCAGAAATTTCTTCTCTGGAATAAAGGAGTTTTTATGGCATTGCCAACTTCAGGATATTTAAGCCTGTTTACCTCTGAATCATCTGTATTGGTCAAGAATGTTGCTTTTTTACTCTTGACCTCTGACCATAACTATTAAAATTCGAAGGGAATTTTTTTCTGGCAACCTACAGAAAGGTATAGACATTTTTCTCCACCTGCCTTCTTTAAGAAGACTTCTATTACTTACTTGTGTTTAGATGTGTCTTCTATAAGTTCTGCTGCTTTCTAAAATACCTTTAAATGTATGAATAATCTGTGTCTTGATCTAAAAATTCTTTAATTGCATTGTTTTGGGAGGAAAGATAGAATCTATCTAGTGCATCTGAAGTGTTTTTCACTACAGATCCTTTGGCGAATGCACATCAACCGATTTTAAAATCTTTTACTTCTGTTGGTGGTGTTTAAATGCAGGAATTAGAGACAGGGTGTGAGGGTGCGTGCTAGCGGTGGCAATGGTGATGAGGAGATGGTTGGACTAGATGATCTTGTAGGTCGTTTCCAACCTTGTGATTCTATGATTCTACGATTCTATGAAAAAGGTAAAAACTGGACTAGAACAAATCACCATTTCTGCAGTGTAGATCTAGGTACCTCTGGGTGCCTGCACATCGCAGCAGTTATCTTGTGTTTAAAGATGCTGTTATTGTGGCTCAGGCCTATTTCTCCTATACATATATGGAGATTATTTACTTCTCAGACTATAGTGGAAAACCTTTAATACAAAGCATAGAAATTGATGATGTAAAGTGGCCCCCTGACTACACATCCACTGCCAAAGCTGTCTTCCAGCCACTACTTTCAGTGAGCAAATTTACTTGGTCTTGTATAAATAAACTCAGAAGGTTCATAGCAGTTCTGTTGGCTAATATGAACCATTTGGAGTAATTCTAATCAAAACAAAGCTGAAAAGTATTTTCACAGCAAATGCTGACTAAGGTAGAACGATGTCGCTTAAAATGTCTTACATGCTGGTCAAGAGTGAGGGTTAGGATAAGTTGTTGACTGGTAGACCTTAGTCTGAAGCTCCATTTTTCAGCTCAAAATTTTACAGTGACTATTATACTGCAGCCAGTCTCATGATGGTCTGGAATATTTGATTTATGTAAAGATGTACACTTCTATTATCTTAATTAAGCTAAGGCATGTTAGGAAATAAATGTTTATCATGGTTTCAAGATCCTGAGAATTAGCCCTAGAAAATTGTTTTCTTCTCCAATTTTAAACAAATAATGTAGATTTCAGTTCTGATTAGGCATATGAATGTTTATAAACTACATAGGACCTATCAGTCCAAATAGAAGTTTTCTGCTTTGCAACCTTTTGAAGAAAGATCTATTGGTATGTGTGGAAACAATTGTTATTGCAAGATATAATTATAAGAGAGTGGATGATGTGAGGTTGGATTCTATTTGCTTCATGTATTGTATATTGGGCAGGGAGACAGATTATTTCAGCTTTACTCAGTTAAGTAGTCAGTTAGTTTTAAACAGGTCATTGAAATTAATTGAACAGTTCTTACCTCTTCTCTCTGCAACATGGAAACACTAATTGATGAAACTCTTGCACCTTCCTGACAGGATGCTTACAAATCAGAGGACATAAATAGTAAAGAAAACAACTAATGGAAGGTAAATCCGCCAATCAATGCAATTCTACCATACGTTAGCATATAGGTCATTTAAATAGTATATTATGAGTTAGACACACAACTGAATCAAGGTGAGAATTATTCCTGTTGATACAGTCCTTCTACTTTTAACATGCAGTTTGTATGCTGAGATCTGCTTCCCTGCTAGAACTCTTGAAAAGTACGTGAATCAACTTTCTGGGCCACAAAATATTGTGATCACACTAAAGAATTTCTCTACATAATCCATGACCACACGGGAAAGCTGTTCTATACTTTTTAATTTGCTTATTTAAGTGCTCCAATCAGCCTTCTTCAGCTTACACGAAAGATTTGGCTTTGATTTTAGTATGTTTGAGAACATCAAAATCCTACCAAAAGGCCAGCTCAGAATATGTTTTTCTGGGAGTCTGACATTACAGGGCTTTTTAGGCTTATGGAAATACAAACATGAAAGATAAGATAATAGCCCCTTTGTTTATGCTGAAGCCACTGCAAAATTATTTTCCAGGAGGGGAACTTACATAATTTCTCAGTTATATTTGGCCTTTACTGATGTTACGAGACCCTAACTGAATTATGAAGGCACCTAACCTGTTGACACTAATATAGCCTGTCACTTCCATGCCTTTACAAGGGCACAGTTTAAGTTTGTTGTTATGCTGTTCACTTCCACAAAAGGGAGCAGGAAATTAGAGAGACACGAGGTTAATTCTGAATAGCTATAAAGGTTCATGCTAGAAAGGAACTGAATAATAAACAATCACACAATAAAGGAGTAATTTGTCCAAAAATATCCTCAACTTTCACTAGCACAGGAAATGCTAAAATAAAGGAAATCCTGAGTTATTAAAATTATGATTTACGTGTTTTATTGAGTGAGAAGGGGCACTTCCAGACCTTTGCTTTCTGTTTTTCATAGCTAGTCCTCTCTGAAGTTGGACTCGATGATTCTCATGGGTCCTTCCAATTCAGAATATTCTATGATGCTATGATACTTCGTCTTGTTTATGTATTTTGACTTTTTCAGATGGCAGTATTTCTTCTCAATGCTTGGGAAAATGTTCATGCTAATATAGTTTGGGAACGTGTAAACTCCTAACCTTGAATATCATTTTTTCTATTTAGTTTTTCATTTGCAAGAAATCTAAAATTGCATTCATTTGTACACTTCACTATCTTAAATGAAAAAGCACAACCTTTTTAAAACAACCCCTAAACATTTCCAATCTAAATAATGGTAGTGCTTCACACATCTGGACTGACACACCAGATTCCAATTCAAAGTCATTCAAATAGAGGTAAGTGCTAAAGTCAGAAGTGTTTAGAGCAAGAGTGCAAATTCAGCTTTACTATATATACACTTCACTTCTGTCTACAAAACCCGCAACACATAATTTACTGTAGCACTCGACTATTCAGAATTAAATACTACCTTTATTTGAAAAAGATTTAGCATCAGTGAGAATAAACACTTTGGAAATTAGAGACTAATTTAGATCTCACCCTGCCATCCTGTGCACACATTTATTTAAACTGACCTTGCAACCAAAGCACTGTAATTCTTAAGCAGGTGCTTTCTCTGACATTGTTTTTGGCATCTACTAATACTTCAATCCTTGATGCAGAGATGAAGATAGTGAATCAAAAAAAATCACTCAGCTCATCTTATACAGAAACTGTATATAAAATACATCACACCTCCTACTTTGATAATTTGGAAAATAGTTAGAATAGCTTCAGTAAACCTGAAACATAGTTACAATGCTCCGCTTGGAATTTTATGCATTATGACGAGTAGATCAGCTACCTTGACTGAATTTCTTTTTAGATTTCTCCGGTGTTGAATGGAAATAGAACTACCTGAAGTCTTTCTATTTAATTTAGTGAAAAATCTACATGAAGAAGTTTTGTTTGGTGTGACCAAAACTCTGTTCTTCAGTAGTGGCAAATCATCAACCTTCTATACTTATTGGAAAGGATCATGTTTTGAAATGTGATAGACAATGTAATAAACAATGTTTGTTTATCCTGCTTTCTGATTTTGGTTTTGCCAATAATTCTTGTCATGTAAGAAATACAAAATTCCAAGAATTATTTGAATTGAAGACTTTAGTCTGCTCTTCCTGAAACGTATTTCAGGGTAATGTAATTCAGTGTTGCATGGTATTTCAGTGTGCAAATACAGCCCTGGTTTTCCTGATTGTCAGCCTGAGTTGGGTACACATAAACCATGCTTGTTTGGAATTGAGCAGTTTGTGAAGAACTCTGGCTGAATTTAAAGTGATATCTTATACTTCATCAAGTAAGAAGTACCAGACACAAACTGTTCAATTAATGCAAATGGGCATTTTAAAGAAGGGATTGACACTGTTTTTTGTTTTGTTTTGTTCTGTTTAATTGTTTGCTGAGATATGTTTCTTTACAGAGGATAAGGATAGAATATGAGCCAGATTGCTCATGGCAGTTTAATGTTTGTTGAGGGTTATCTATAACAAAATATTTCTGTCTCAGAAAAAATCTGGGGTAAAATCCAAAGATCTCTGAAGCCAATTAGAGGTGTTTATTCTTTGGAGAATGGATTTTCCTGCTTTGTGACAAATCAATTTCAAGTAGTTTTGGTACAAAATGTATCAGTAATCCAGATGAATGGAAACAACAGTGAGACCCAAAAACTAGCATCTGACCCAATCGTTAGTGAGCTCTTGGAGCATTCACTTTTAGGGACTGCTTTTCTATTGTGTCAGAAATGACTGACTTTGAACCAGAATTTTAGACAAAACCTTTGGAAAAAATGAAGTACACAGAGTAGTTTGGAAACAATACTGTTTGAAGTTTCCAGTGATTCACATTTGCTAATATACTGCAATGGTATTTCATCTTTAAAGTAGCAATGGTTCATGCTAGTTATTTTGGAGAAAGGTTGTTTTCATATAATTTAACATTTAAAAAATCATTATATTTATTAATTTCCATTTTTATTTTTAGAAAAAGATTAACTTGTGCTGCTCAGTCCTTAACTGTAAACATTTCAAGAAGCTGTGCTGAGAGCTGTTATCTCAATGTATTTTTTACAATGTTTGATGTATGAAAAATCTTGGAAGCAAATTGAGATTTCGGGCTATGAAACAAGCCCATTTTGGATCTGAATCTGGCTGTCAAGTCACTTCATTGGATTAATCTGATACAAATTGAAAGCACATAAATGACAGAAATTTCTGGCAAGCATGAAAAGGTGGGCACACATCTGCAAGGAGAGTGATTAGCTTAGTGGTGTCCTTTCAAAAATCACTCAGGAACTCATTCCCCCACCCACACAGAAGCTGGTCCTTTTTGTTCTTCAAATGTTTATTTATAGGATTATAATGGGGAGATGGAGGAGAGAGGGCTTGCGACTTTGATGATAGTGAAAGTCTGTGCACCCCAAAGGTGGTAAAGGAGATAAGCATTATAGGATTAAAGGGATATGACAAATTTGTGTTTCAATTGGGCGCATCGTTTCAGCCTGAGGTTTCTCTTTGGCTGTCAAAGCAGAAGAATTAAGTAATATATTCGTCAAAGGACAAAATCAGGAAAGATGGGAACTACTCATGATTGCCTCTAGAAAACAAAGAGGAAATCATCTGTAGTACTACTCCTCTGCAAATGCCTTGTGGTTTAATGCTTTGCACTGTCATTTCCTTTTACACAATGTTTCTAAGTCAAGGTGGTACAGAAAATTGTAAGTCAAGAAGAAGAAAATATGTCTAGGTACTTCGCTTCAGAATCTGTACAAAACTCGTTTTTAGTGATACAGTGTACTTTCTGCTCAGCGTCCTATCTATCATGCAAAAAGAGCAAAGAAATCAGAAGATAAGAAATCAGGAGAAGAAATGATAGCTGAAAACGTATAGAGTCCATTAAGCTCATAAAGCTAAAAAAATGAGGGTTGAAAGACCAGTTTAGCAACTGTGTTTATGCAAAGATCAGTCTGTGAAGGGACCCTGGAGCTTTCAATCCTCCAGTTTCTTTCCTTATGAGTCTTGGACAAGTCTCAATCTCACCTGAACAACACCGTATTCAGATCACTGCTACAGTGGCAACCTGATGGATGAGCTAGAGCAAAGTTCATGAAAAAACTTGCCTGAATTTGTCAGCGTGAATTGGGGAAGGAAAAAAAAAAAAAAAAAAAAAAAAAGCATGTATCATAGACTGTACTTGTGAATTGACTCAGTGAACTAGTCTTACCCTTCTAAATTCTGGCTTCAACTTGTCTAGGTGCTCTTTAGTAAGATGCAATGACAGTGGGAAGAAGCAAGAATGCTGTGTTGACCCAATCTACCACTAGAAGGATGCTTGTCCAGCTTGTGTGGAAATGCAGGAAGAGACAGGAGCTTTTGCAAAACACAGGAGCTTCTCCCCTTTACAGAGTTCAAACTGGTAGCCACAAGAATGGGGAGAAAGGTTCCATTAAGGGGCTTAAAAATAATTTATTAGGTTGTTTTATTCTGAATCAAGACAACACTAGATGTAAATAATGGTCAATTAAAGAAAAAAAAAAGTTGTAAGTAAGAGTAAAAAAGTGTAACAAGAGTTACACTAGACATAAAATACTTTGTCCCACATTCAACAAAACCTTTCATGTTTGTATTGAACTCAGCAGTAACTTTTCAAAACATCGGTTTCAAAAGGTATAGGAAAAGAAATAGATTTCTTAGTTGCTTTACTTGATACATCATTGATCCTTCCTAAAAGTTAATGTATTTGAAACGATTTAGTTATCATAGGCACTACCCCAACGCACAGCCTATTGCAGAACTTCCTACTTTTTTTAGCTGAAATGACACACCATCATTTTCCTTACATAGATGTGTTAGAGTTCCAAATCCACTCTGTGGATGTAGTAGAGCTGAAATGATGATCACTAAAATCAAATATCAGTGTGACCATTATTATAGGAGTGGCTACAGAATATAACCACACCTAAACATAAAAAAAAAAAAAAAAAAAAAAAAAAAAAAAAAAAGAATATACATTCCTGAAGGTACCAGATAAAAATAATTCGGCTGAGGTATTTCAAGAGAATTTCTTTTACTTTTATTTTTTAAATAGATCTTCATTTACAGATTTTTTTCTGCTTGCTTTTCTTTGATCTCTGCAATGGATTTCTTGTTCTCTGTCTCCTGCCTCATTTCATTCTTTCTTGTTGGGTCAAATGGGATGAAGAAGGGCAGGAGGATAAAATGGTTTTACATTACATGAGCATTGCTGTATGCCCTGGCAGGGCGTCTCAATCTTCTTTTCTTTGCAGTGTTTTTAAGCTCCTTTTAATAATGCCATTTTCTTTCCTCTAAAGAAGAAATGTGCACATCTACGAACAATAACAGAAAATAAAACATTATTTCTTGTATTTTTCATTTTGCTTTGGAAAATCCTGCATCCCAAAACTACTTTCTTAGGAGACTTAATAGTAGTTTCAGATTCCTTCCTTTTGTTTTTTACTTTTTCTTGGTCTATGTTTATTTTTTATATTTTGT
Organism: Tetrao urogallus; assembly: GCF_951394365.1. Lineage (NCBI taxonomy): Eukaryota > Metazoa > Chordata > Aves > Galliformes > Phasianidae > Tetrao > Tetrao urogallus. The sequence goes on along the minus strand of NC_136816.1, from coordinate 2,758,055 downwards.
ACGGGGTAGAAGAATGCAGGGGATGCAAGTGAGGAGCGAAATATCTCTAATGAGAGACATAATAATTTCTCTAAATTTTCTGAAATTTCCATGCTTAGGTGTCAGTCAGGATTACTAAAAATTTTGAGAGTAAAAATATCAGGCAGGGCTGAGAACATAGAAGCTACAAAGAAAGGGAGACAAGTAGCAGAAATATAAATCTATGACAAGTGTTTCTTAAGATCTAGGAAAAGAATTTAGCTTCTATCCTGTATCTTTAAAAATAAATAAATGCTTTACTTTTTTTTCAAATGGGAAGAATGATATTCTGTCTCTTGTTCAGTTATGACACAAAGAACCATATATTATAAAACCACTTTCTATCACATTTCTTAGAAAATAAGTCCTTTTTCCTATTCTTGGAAATATTTTGGAAATATTACATTAAGTGCAGTAAGCAGGTGAGTTGAAACATCATTTTGCAAGAAACAAGCTTTAGTGGGTACTAGGCTAGTTAGTATCTTTGAACAGGAGCATCCAATGCAGTTCTGCACTTAGCAAGAAAGTTACTTTAAGACCCTGATCTGAAATCAGCACTGATGTCAGTGGCTCCACGGCAAAATTCAATCACTAACTGGCTTTAGTGTGCCCCAAGTTCTTGACCTGAGACAGCACAAGGAGCTACACATAGTTTTGCATGTGAACCGGATTAAAAATATTCATTCTCTAAGGCTTACTTGTCAGATCGTGAAAGCTACAACGTTAACAGAAGCATTTGTTGTGGAAGAGTATATTTTTAAATTCTCTTAATAGTTGGAGTGGTTGGAGTGGAAAACCTTAACAGAGAACAATCCTTGGACTGGTATAATGAAAACAGGCATCATTTTCATATGTTTTCACATTACACAGTTAACTTACTGAACTTCATTTTTCTTATAAGCTGTGATCCAAATGCGAACAGAAATCCAGGTTCACATTTAATTTTTCAACAGCTCTCTTGTGGTAGTTAATTTCACCTCCTCCTATGATAAAACAAATTAGTATCTTTGAAACAGGTGCATTTTCAACCTAATAATTTACTATTTTGACTGATTCTGAATATAAATCTACCAAAGTAACAAGTGCTGTCATGGTGTGGAGGGAAAGGTATGTTAAAAAAAAAAAATAATAAAAAAAAAAAGAAAAAACTGTAAGAAAAATAAAAACAATTAGAAAACAAAAAGTTCAGCAACAGATGCCAATAATCATTTACCCATCAAAAAACCAACCAACCAACTGAGAAAAAAAAAACAACCAACAACCCCAAACAACTGTCTAGGTTAAAATGGTTTCACTACTTGCAGCTCTACACAGTCAAGGAATTTCAGCAAATCAGCTTTGATTGCACAGAAATGTCAACTGCTCTGTCAAAATCCCTCTCAGATTCTATCTGTGTTGATTGTGCTTTCATGTCAAAGCTACAAGGCTGTGACCTGCAGAAAGGAATCATGCATATGGGATACAGGGTCTTCTCCCATGCTGATGCACAGCTTTTGCAGGCAGCATCTGCCCTGGGGTGAAGATCTCTGGTGCGAACTCTGCCCTCCGGAGTTTCTCCACTGGTCTCTTCCAAAAGAAAATTTTTAATTAATCCTGGGTGCAAAAACAAAATGCAACAGTGAGAAGAGAGAGATAAGAAAACTAAGCATTGTGTCATGGTTTAAAAGGACTGAGCATCCATCATTTATAATCAATATTTACAGAGCCCTGCAGTTGTTACTGCAGCTCAGAGCTTTACAGGAACTATAGTAGGAATGAAGGGGACAATGAAATATTTGACCTTTGGCAGCATCTAGAGTTTGCTGGATAATGAAGATTGATACTTTGGTCCTCCCACGTTAAGAGCACAGAGTCAAAACTCCATGGATCACTGACACTTACCTGACTTCTCCTCCCTCCACAATGCTCCAAAAAAAGGAGATAAAAGGAGGGGAAAAAAAGGATTTCAGATTCATTACTTTTAGTCCATTGACTAAGTTCTCTCTTTTTATAAGGAGTACCTAAATGAGGCTGCAATCAGGGCATTCTTACCATGCAAAGAAAAGTCAAATAAACAACGACATCAACAAAAAATAACCAAACAAGCCAGTTTGGGTTTCATTATTCCTGCAGAGATAGAACAGTTAAAAAATAGTTGTTATTGTTTCTGTATCCCTATTCCTTTTCCAGGCCTTCTCCAAGTCAATTATAGGATAATAGATTTGAAATTTGAAATTACTAATTTGAAATTACTGTTTCTCTTCCCTTGGGATTGAGTCCCTCTTTGGATATATCTTATCCTTTAATGATGAGAATTCACCAGATTGAACTTTTGGTGCTGTGGCACCAGCCTTAGAATAAACGTCAGAACGTTTGAAATCAAAACATTGCATTCAATTCTGCAAGACAGAGTTTCTGTGTCAAACTGAACTACTATGATAACAACATATATATCTACATATTTCTTTTATGGAGTGGAGGAAGAATTCCACTAAAAGGTATGTATGGAATGTGTGCATACATTCTGCTATTGATAGTAACTTACCTGTTTGTGTGAGATAATGCAATGCCTTGAACAGGAAGCAGGAATAAGGTGATGTAAGAAGTCTAGCTTAAAGAGAACATATCATTCCATATTTTCCTATTTCAGTACATCTGGTTTGTACTGAAGTTAAAATAAGACAGTGTTTGCTGATGCCAGATCAGTAAACGTTGCTGTATAAAAATCTAATACCACATAATGTCAGTCAATAAGAGAGGAACATTTCTTTGCATTCAGCTTTCTCCCAGGGAAAGTCTCATCAAATCTCATTAATGACTCAGAGAATGTTGCACAATCATGCAGGTGCAGGCTGCCTTAAAACCTCTCACAAGCACATTCCTGCAGAACAGCCCACTTGCACCATGTGTGTACTTACTGCCAGTTGCACCACTGCAGCAAGAAATAAGGACTGCATGCAATTCACTGAGTGCAGACTTCAAATCTGGTCAGCCAGATTACACAAGAAAAATAGCAGCAGAGAACTACTTCAGAGGAAATCTTCTGTCCCAGACATCAGGGAACCTTTATATATATATGTATCATTATTTTTTTGTTCTCTGTTCATAGCAAAGGTTTATTTATTAAACACACTGTCAAGTTAATCTACTCCCTTTCCATCAGGGCTTTCTTATAGAAGACACTGCAATCTAGTGTTCTCTCATAGTGCAAATGAAGTATTTAGTATTGACTATCTATGTATTTGCAAACAAATAGTACAATCTTATTAAAAGTGCAAAACCAACATCTGTATCCCAATTTATGCTAAAAGAGACAGAGACCTCTTTTTATTAAAGAAATCTCAAAGCACACATACACAAAAAATAATAGAGGCTTACAAATTTTCTGTCAAAAATAAGCTTTATATTTAAGTAATCACATTCTCCTATGCCCTATGGCTCTGGGCTTTGAGTCATCTGGATGAGGTGGAAAACCATTGACATTTACCTTGTGGGTCTGATTCTGGAAATCCTAAGGAAAAGTAAGGGAAGGAATACCACTCATATAAAGATCAGGAAGTTTAAATGCAGAACAGTATACGGAAAATTGATCTTATTTTATCAACTGCATTTTTGTCGTGTCCCTGTCCAGCACATTTTCCCCCCTGCTCTATCCTAACTATCCTGGTTGTGAACCATATTATATTTTAAGTTTTCACTTTTGATACGTGTAAATGGTTAACTAATAAGAGGTTTTCAACCTCACTGCATTGTCTATAAGTGGGGAGAGTCATGACTCAGCACTGAAATGTGTGTGCATGCATATATACATACATACTGAAGATTCCAATTTCTGGATTAAAACAGTAATCATAGAATAATGTCCCAGGAATCAGTAGGTTTTACAAAGAGAGAGATGTTTTACCTCAACATCAGAAAGGAGGTTTTCTAGGAATTGTTTTCAGTTTGCTTTGTCCATAGTTGACTACAGAGGATCCATGTGCTGTCTGAAGCCCTCACTCAAATTACGCCATGGAGAAATCTTGTGATAGCATAACGTCTGCTGAAAGAGAATATGTTGAGACCGAATCTGTTCATTGTGTCTGACAGCCACTGCCTCACACAGAACGTGAGCACTGGCTTAATATATTACATCTCAGGCTTAGGATTTTAATACTTTTAACATTCAAAAGCATGAAGTAAAATTCCCCTTTGACCGACTCCTTTTCTTGACAGATGACTCTCCTTTCCAGAAGGGAATAGATCTTGAACACAGGCTTCAGTGAAAAATTTTATTTCATAAGAGTTTCAAAATAATGCCTTGCAACAGTAAGTCTGACAAGACTTCAAGTGTAGCACAGTAGTGCTGCCAAAATCAACTAACATGCTGCTGCATCCTGTGGCAGTACACTTGATGCTTTAATTGAGTTCTACAACAGGATTTCTCTTTTAACTGCAGAAATAGATAGCATGTGCTTTGAGCAGTCACTACTCCAATATTCCTTTGATAGAAATATCTCTGAAATTGTAAGGAAACCATACATGGCTCAACAAGGACCTGCTGGTAAACCTGAAGGGGAAAAAAAAAAAAAAAAAGAAAAAAGAAAAAAAAAAAAAAACAACCCTCAAATGAATTGCCATAGAACTCTAAAAGAAAAGAGTTCATTTTCCCAGAAAACGAGAAGATTTCAGCTTAACAATTCAAATATATTACAGTAACCTTGCAAAATATCAGGGTTAGTTCGGTATGATGTTTTATACTTTTAGCCACTATGAAGTCTGCTGGAATCGACTGAATCATGGAATCACCATGGTTGGAAAAGACCTCCCAGATCATCCAGTCCAACCATCCATTATGAATATTTTCCACTAAACCATGTCCCTCATTACAACACCTAACCATTTCTTGAACACTTTCACTGCTGGTGACTCAACCACCTCCACAGGCAGCCTGTTCCAGTCTCTGAACATTTATTTCCTAATGTCAAGAACAGATGTACAGGAAGGTTTAAAATCCCAAAAGTAAATCTTCTCAGCAATACATATAGGAAATCTTTAAAATCTTTGCAGCTGAGTGGAAGGAATCACCTTTTAATTCACACTGTACCAGAAATTCTGCACCTTCCTGTGGGTGACATAGGAAGACAGAGGGGCAAAATTCCTTCCTTCCTGAATTTCTGTTTGCGTAATTCCAAAGAGGGCATGGGGAAGATCAAGGCTAATAATAATAATAAATAAATAGGGGGAGAGAGAGAGAGAGAGAGAGCGAAGAAGGAGGATATTTCCTCCACTCAGATGACATTCTGTAGACAGTTCTAAAGGAAAATGCAAGCGTATGTTAAGAATGCGGAACACATCGCGTGTGTTAAGAACTAGCAGCAAGCAACAGCAAGATACTTTTTCATCAGGAATGAAGTCATGACCTCAGCAGAGCAAGAGGAACTCCTTGTCAACAAGCAGTCACCATGTGCCATTACCCTTCTGTATGGCAACAGTAGAGGCTCTGATGTGGCAGGGGTGGGCCAGAATAGTCTGCAGTTACACAGGCAGCCCCTGCAGGGAAAGCAACACAGAGCATAGCTCTCTTTTTCTTGTCAGTTTTTGCAGGCAGGGCAAGCAGAGAGGATAGAGTATCCCTCCCAGCCAGGGAGACCAGCTCACCTATCAGCTGCTTCCCAAATGGCAAATGTAGCCGTGGTCTCCACTAAACAGAAAGCACTTAATGAAAGGAGTGGCCATGCAGACCAAGAGCCAGCCCAGAAATGCAGCTGTTCAGGTCTCTGGCTGCAGCGAAAACCTAAGTCTGCTGCTGCCTCCGGAGGATGGTAAAGATGCCACTTGTGAGAGGTATGAGCAGGTAGGTGGCCTACTCAGTGTCAGCAGTTTACAGGGTGGTTCAGCCTGGTTCCTTGAGTATCAGGGTGATGTACGGATCCATGTCCCAGGAAAAGGAAAAAGGGAAAAGGGAAGAAAGATAGGCCTAAAAAACAGGAGTGGCAACAATCTAAGTAGAAACGAACTAGTTTACTAAGATACTGGAATGCAGTATAACATACTATAATACAATATAATTAGAATTGAAGCTAATAAATCAAAGTAAATCAGAGTATCTGAAAACTGAAGGCCCTACTCTAACGCTGAGACAAGATGCGTAGTTGGGCTGAGCAGAAAAGAGGGGCATCTCCTAATATCTAAAAGTTTTATCTTTCTCTCTGAGTAGAAACAGTAAAAGAACAGCAAATAATCCCCTGGGAGATGTAGTTCTCTTCTGGGACAGGTACCTAGAATTGGAGCACTAACTCTAACTCCCAGTGCAGTACATGATGTTATAATGTGGAATACTGGTAACAAAAAAATCATGAAACCATGACGTTACACCCCTTATGCCACATCTCTACATCATGCTTAATATATACAAAGAAACAATATTTAATAAGCACTAAACACATATGCACATACATACACATGGAATTACTGACTGCACTCTTCCAACATCAAATTCCCTTGTGGAACACACTGAACATCTCTATCCCTCATCACCCACCAAGTGGACCCAGGTCTCTGAGCAAAAAGTTCCACTGAAAGGTTTGCAACATGCTCTTTATATGTACCATAGGGACCTTATCTCCCTCCAAATTTATGTAGAGAGATGGATTGGGCAGGACCATCGTAACTGAGAGATCCTCTAGTGCTGACCAACTAGGTGACTTCTGCCAAATGCTTCTCCCAGTGCCTAAATGTTCCGCCACCCATTGCTTTCAACATGGTTTTTAATAACCCAATGTATTGTTCAATTTTACCAGAGGCTGGTGCATGATAGGAAATACAGAGAATACTAGAACATGTTGTCCAGGGCCCCATCCAACTTGATCTTGAACACCTTCAGGGATGGAGCATCCACAGTCTCTCTGGGCAGCCTGTTCCAGCACTCACCACTCTATATCTGTGAACAACTTTCCCATGACACCCAGTCTAAACCTTCTCTCCTTGAGCGTAAAACCATTCCCCTTGTTCTATCACTATCTACCTGAGTAAAAAATTGATTCCCCTCCTGTTTGTAATCTCCTTTTAAATACTGGAAGGCCATAATGTCTTCTCACAGCCTTTTCTTCTGCAGGCTGAACAAGCCCAGCTCCCTCAGCCTGTCTCCATAAGAGGGGTGCTCCAGCCCTCTGACCATATCCCTGGCCCTCCTCTGGACCCTCTCCAACAGCTCCACATCTTTCCTCTATCTTATCCTATTTTTGACATTAACATATTTAATTTAAATTGAATACTATAGATTTAGCTGTCACAGCAAATCAAACATCACTAGTATGGTGTAAAAGCATATAAAACTAAAATATCTCATAAAAGTTGTTTTGTTATAATTACATTGCCTTTCTCTGGAATAACTTTTTTTTTTTTTTTTTTTCCTCATGTAAATGAAGAGAGATATTCCATTGCCTTTCATACAGCTGTAATTTATACCAATGGAGAAGAGTTTGATTTAACATTAAAGCAGAAATGCTAGCTACTACTATGAAGTAATTTTAGAGTAAATAATGAAATGTGAAACCTTTTAATGAATTGTGTGATTATCCATACTGAGTCAAAATCAGCTCAGTTTGTACTTCAGTTCAAAAGGAATGCTCTATGTGTTTTTTTGTTTGTTTGTTTGTTTGTTATTGTTTGGTTGGTTATTGGGTGTTTTTGTTAGCTTGATTGATTGGTTGCTTGGTGTTTTTTTAATGCCATTGCAAGCCTCCAAATTCTGTTATGCAGTTCTATCTCTTTGCAGTTATGTTCTCAATGCTCTTGAGGAATTCCATTTGTTTGGAATATTTTTTCTGAGAAAATGCAATATAAAAAATAATAAACATATAAGGTGAGATAAAAACATAAGGTGTGAAAGAACTGGTGGTATTTTACAGTATCATTTTTCATTGAGTATTTTCATTTTTTAAATAGAATTTCTTTACCTGGCCAGCTTAAGATGTGAAAAATCTGCTTAACACTAGTAGCAAAACCAAAACTCTGGGCTGAGCTAGATTTATACTTGTACTCCCTACTGGTTACAGATGCTGTAGGTAGATATTTCTCAGTAGCACCACTTCACTTTTTGTTGCATTGTCAGAAAAATGTCCTGTTAGTACACAGACTGTGACAAGGATGTGCCATGCTGGTGTGACGGACACATACACATGAAATTGAAAGATGTGACTAAGAGCATGGGATGTATAGCTCTGAATTTGTGCAAAGAAAGGAAGTTCAATGTGATGAAGTCTGCAGCATTGACTGCAGATGCCTTTTTAATCACAGAAGACAAGATGCTCATAGAGATGTAAGTGGAAATAGTATCAGCTTTCTACAAGTGGAAAATTGTTTCTTCTGCCTATCATTAAAAATCATTAAAAAGAATAGACTTATATTACAAATTTTATGAATGCTTGAATACATACGTGAAGGGAATTGCATTAATATTCATATATTTTTACTAGTGCTGAATCATGATTGAAGAGAAAAAGGAGTTAACAATGCCTTTTAAGTGCTTCTCTTATAGAATTACAGTAAACTGTTTTTAAAATCCTGTTTTTTTTATCATAGACCAGGGCTCTTTGTAAGTGAAGTACAAAGAAATTCCTGCCTTCTGACTCCCATTTCTCTGCTGAGTTAAGGATGTCTCTTCTGTTTCAAGACTGAAAATAAAACTGAGATATGGCCATGGGTTTTCAAGACTTCTCGAGTTCATGTGGGACAAGAATACAAAACACAGCAAAAATAGCTTGCTGAATAGGGATGTTTCACTTGTTACATTAAGTTTAAGGACTATGTTTCTGGGCACCCATTTCTTTTAAAAAGTTCTGGAATTGATAGAAAACGGTGGCCATAAATCGTGTATTCCAGATGAGTGCAGTGGATGCTGAGAGGGGCTTACAAAAATAAATTTCTGTTTCTGAGGCAACTGGGTAGGCCAGCAGCCCAACATAAGACCTTTAGAAGACCTCAGGTAGCCGAATTGCTTGCTACAGAGCAACCAAGAATCCACACAACGGATACAAGAATAAAGCCTATTTACATTAGTAAATACATTACCTACAGATGTGATTGTGAAAATATCATTGTCAATTAGAATGCAATGTCCATATGCACATATATACACATATATATAAAGATGGAAGTGAGAAACAGGAATTTTTTTTTTTTTTCATTGTAAGCAATATGATTTTAAGCAAATCACAAGTTGTCTTCCTGCTGGTGACTTTTTCATTGTATGCATGCATTACAGAAAAATTAATAAAACTATTTCATCCCAGATATGGCCACTGAAATATTCATCCACATCTGACTTGCAAATATAAAAATGAATTCATGTTCAGTCCTCAGATATTTAAAATAGGTTAGCAGCTGAAATTGTATGTGTCTGAGACTAGGAGAGAAAACTGGGACTAATGACAGCAGCACTTTGATGAGAGCCCAGCTGCTTCTCTGTGGTGTTCTCATTCAGCTTTGTCTCCTTCTGCTCTGGCTTAGATATATCACCTGGACTGAAGTTCAGCACCTTAATCTAAATCTACCTTTTGCCATCATCATCATGAAAGAAAGGGTTACTTTTGAAAATATACACCACTGAGTGGTGCTAGCAACTTTTACCACACAAATAATTGGATTATATTGTGAAAAACATTACTTTAAATGCCTGTTTTTTCTCTACACTGTAAGACATGCTCTTAGTTCAATACTTTGGATAATGAGATTTGCTTCTATGTTTTGCAAGAAGAGGGTAAAAAAATCGGTGGCATTATTCTTGCAAAACATGGACAGTAATAGTTATTTTGTGATATCACAAGGAAAATAAGCAAGAAAGATGCCATACGGTCATGTGAAGATGCCATTTAAACTTTTTTTTTTTTACATACTCACTGAGAATGATTCAAAGACACGATATTCGATCAAAGTCACAGTGTCAAGTAAAGTGAATCATTTGTTCATGCACTTAACTTCAGCAATTGAATTAAGCAACTGCTTAATTAGCTGCATGTTATATGCTCTCTCCCTCCATGATGACTCATTCTGGGTCACAAAAGTCTTGGGTTGAAATAGCGCTAGCCCAAGGGGTGGAGTGCAGAGGAAATAGCCAAGACAAATGTGTGTGTGTGTGTGTGTATTTAAACGTGCACATAAATCGAGTGATTCTGTGATTTCAGAAATCTATTCTCATGAGCACTGTGAGGCAAAGTCTCTCAGTCTTTAATTCTGAGGACAAGCCTGTTATCATAACTGACTTATTCGAATGAAATTATTGTACAAACTGAAACCAAAACCAGACCAATCAACAAACCAACCAACCAACAAAACAAACCCAAAACCAACATAGTTTTATCACAAACAGGACCTGTGGATATGCAGTTAAGTATCTGGCTTTGTAAAAGTCTAGCTCTGTATGTATTACACAAAACAGCTGAAAGCATCAGAAGTTTGATTACAGGATGCAGAACAGCAAGTCAGAAATCTACACAAGGAATCTAAATACTGCATGTAAAATAGTGAAGAGGGCTTTCTTGAACATATTAATACATCTGAATAGTGAAAACAACCTGAAATGCACAGGTTCTGGGGAAGATATTGCCATGATTTAATTTCTTTGAAAGTGCTCATGCGAAAAGAAGTAGATATATTTATGTGTATGACATTCAGGGAAAATACTCTGAATGTAATGCCTCTTGTTTTATTATGTTGGCCCATAACATCAGACACAGATATCGTGGTGTGGCAGTAGAAGTGGAACCATCCCACCAGTATTCCAGTATTCCATTCCACATTGTTGCTGTGTGACAGATATCAGCAGAGGGGCAGTCTGACCAAATGGTGTCTGACATGGAAGTGCATACGAAGCAAAGGAAAAGAACTCCTCCATGTGGAAAAAACTGCACCCACTGACATTCACTGGTGCTTGCTGAATGTCTATGGAGACCAAAGAGTGATGTGTAATTTCAAAACACGACTTTAATGACAGATGGTCACCCCTTGGAAGAAGGTAGTTTTCAGGATGGATGTGTGTGGGTACTACAATGAGAGGTTATAATGAGTGAACTAAGTTCATCCAAAGGAAAGTATTTTGTCAAAAAAAATGACAGCTCAGGTTAGCAAATATGCAGCTTATCAGTTTTGAAGTACCATCAAGTTCCCATTCATAACAGAGCCTAATTATGGAGTCTCCACTCTGCTCCATGCCTTTTTCTCTTGAAGTCAGCATGTGAAGCTCTCCTGATGTTGCCAGCACCTGAGCACTTGTGTGGAATGAATTTCTGATTCACTAGATGCACTCTGTTTCTGTACCCCCTGAGCAGTGCTGTATCTTAATTTCCAGTGAGCAATGTGCCAAAACTTCCAAGTCACTTATAACAATTATCCCACAATATTCTCAGAGAATAACTATTTAGACAGATAGCAATAACTACTTCAAGGTAGTGGCCTCAATGATGACTTCAAGAAGTCATGAAAATATTAAAAGATCTCTCCTTTCTTTATATATATGGTGAACTTGAATTTTCTGTTCTAACATTTCTAACAGTGGAAATGTAACAGGCAAGCCAATGTCTGAGGGACAGGGAACATGCTTTTGTGTGTGAAACACATTTGAATTAGGCTGACTGATGCAAATCTCACCAAAATCATTGTCAGTGTTTCCCCAGGGTTTCTAGCAGGATTTAGATAACTGTCCAAAAGAATGGTGAGCTCCAACATACACAAGTAGAGTAGGTCTTTGTATTTATGCCAGAATGCTTAGCTTTCTGATGTTGACCTCACTGAAATGTAGCTATCTGTCCTTAGATTGGCATTCAGTGCTTCAGCTATGATATATATCTTTTAGCTCCTCTCCAAGACCTCCTTTTATTTTCAGCTCAAGGGAGAAAAGACATGTGGGTCAAATGGCACCTTTAACCTTATGCTAATACTGATGGTCAGGTCTGCAGACTCTTCAGCCTTAGAATTAAGAGAAAGAGGAGGGGTAAGAGAAAAGCAAGTAAATAAACAGCAGAAAAGAGAGAGACATCTTCAGGGTATATAATTTCAAGGCTAGTAACAGGATCAGTGTTCTTGCTTTGATAATGTAGAAGCAGTCTGGAGGTAACCTTTTTGCATCTACCTTTATACTCATACTTCCTGACTTGGTCTTTTTTAATGCTCTGAGTAGATGTGGAGTATTCATTGCGCTGAATTAAGCCCGGTAGCTCCAATGCCAGCAATTTCTTAAAAGAATTGAAGGATTTTATCCCTACCATAGTGCAATGATGATGTGGCCTGATTGCTCCAGACCAGAACTGGATAATGCATAGCTGAAGGTACAAATGAAGAAAATGCATCTCCTTCAACCTCCTCTGTAAATGTAACCTTATTAGCAATATTCTGTTCCCCATATGTCTCTCTTAAAATAGAAAGCTTTGAGTTGCTACATATAAATTTTATTTAGGAGGTTATTCTATTAACATTTATTTTAGATTCTAACTACTTCAGGGAGGGAAATGTCATTTGCAATCAGTTTAAATTGTGCTTAGTAGAATGGTGTTCTGACCTCCTGTACACATTACAGCTGTCAAACATAGATAAATAAGCATCTCCCTGTTCAGTAAATGTCTGTAAATCAGCATTTTCAAGTCCTAGTAGAAATAAATAAATAAATAAATAAATAAATAAATAAATAAATATGATATTTCAATTAAATGAACTTTACAGTAACCTTCTTCCCCTTTAAATGGTCTTTTAGATTTAGGGAAAGGATCAGTGTTTCCGTCCTTGCCTCCACCAAAAGGATTCACTCATCTAAGTGCATTATTTCTCTTGATCCTTTCTAGTTACAAATTATGATGTAATATAAATAACTCAGAGAATTCATTTGTAGGAAAAAAAGGGAATTATTTTTTCCCTTCAGTGATATGCCTGTGCATCACAAGGCAATATATTATGAACACCATGCTTTGCCTGGGACAATGTAGTTTGTCAGCAGAGCTAATTACAGAGAAGGCAAAGGCCTTACAGGTGTACATCCGGCAGCCTTCATTCGGGATAATGTTCTAGCATACTGGAAACATTTTCAGAATACTTTTTGTACAGGTCCAGCTGTCTGCCACGTAACCTGAAAGTCCTTATTTACGAGAATTCTCAACCACCACTGACGGTAATTATGTACCAAGCACTCTTTTCATCTCATGCTCATGAATACATCTTTGTTAAAGTAGAGCTGCTCGCTCAACATCTGCCCATAATGAATGTAACTCACCTTTTGATCTCATCATCCATTTAGATGGCTAAAATGAATCTGTGCTTGCAGTGGACATTTTCATGAATGATTAGTTATACTCTTTGTTCTTTTTTAAAAAGAGGAAAACATTATTATTATTATTATTATTGTTAGTTCCCTTTGATATTCATGTAAGGCACACCACTTAATATTTTCTTTCATCAAGTTATACTTTTTTTAATTTATTAGGAATTTTGTGTTATGGGCTTTAGATATAGAAGGCAGTGAAGAGTGAGAAAACATTAAAAACTGCAGAGAAAACAATTTATTATATCCTGTGGGAGTCAAGAGCTTGTTTTAAATTCATTTTCCACGTAAATTGGATTAAAGCAAAAGATTAAACTTGATGCTGGAATTGTTATTCACATGAACTTCAAACAAATTTAATTCTTTGATTACCCTTAATGATAATGTCCAGAAAAAAAAGGTTTTCTTCATTCTTGCATTTGAAATAAAATTAATCCAACTGCAGTTAAAGGATTTTTATTAGCATGCCTGACAAAGAATATTTGGTACACAGAGAATTGATGACCTCCATTTAACTAGAAGTTCATCAAAGAAGATGTATTTGATACTTGTTCTAATCCTATTCTTCTATCTATAATCTAGAAAACATTTAAGATAGTTCTTCAGCATATTGAATTCTCTGTTCCTTCTCCATGGTCAGATCAGCTGACAAATTGTCCTCTGAAAGTGCAAGTCTGTGTGTAAAAGAGACACAGGACTCAATGGACAGAGGTGAGAATGGCAAAAGATCTGACCTGCGCATCGCATTCACTTTGCCTCTTCCTGGTGTGCAGAAGAATATCATAAAGATAATCATGGATGTAACACAAACCTGTGTGTATTGAATTGACTCTCTTAGGAACCCTTTACTTCCAGCACTTGCCTTGTGGTCAGCACATGAAAAGTACACGTAACACGATGGTGGCCTGCACTGTCTCTGCTGTACACATTTGAAACAGAAACTAGGCATTTACTTAAACATGTACAGTGTTGCACAACCTTCACTTTTAGAAGCTCCTTTTTCCTTTTCCTTTTGCTTTCTGAAACAGACTTTTATTAAATGTGTTCAAAATAGGAGGCTATTCTTCCATTTCTTCTAGGCTCATGTATAATTGTGTAACCAGCTGAAAATAGCTCTACAAGCATAAGCCTAGTGGAACTATTCATTTAGGAGTCAAGGACATAGGAAAAGACAAGAATTTTGTCTGATTACATCGTTAGTGATGAGAGACAATGTTAGATACTCACACTTCTTTCTTTCATCACTACATTACTACTGCAATATTGCTAATATGCACTGTTTCAGCAATAAACTTCTTTTGATCTGACCTTCACAGAGTAAAGCCATCTACTATTCTTGGTTTCTGTAGATATATATCTGATTTAAGTAAAAATCAGAATAGAAGAATGCAGTTGGAAGGAATCCTAAAGATCACCTAATCCAACCACTAGATGAAAGAAAATCTCATTTTTTTTTCTCCATACTTGGTAACATTAATTGATGAATATGCTATCAGTTTTATCATCAGCCTACACACAAAGGAATGAGAGCAATTTCTCTCTGTAATGTGGACAGGAAAACCACTGCTAAACTGCAACCTTGGAATTAAGTCATGCTCTTCTAAAATTAGGTCAAGGCTGAAAATAAGGACAGGCATGATACTAATCAAATTTGTGTGACTTGAAAGTCTGAGCCTTTGTGGATCACTACAATTAGAAAAAATGCTCTCCCATTTAATCACATTCTTCTACATGGCGTTTTACAACACCTTACAATAATCATTTTATCTCAGACTTGACAAGCTACTAGGGCATTTAACAGATGAGTCAGCTGCTACCTGAATTCTAGAGTTTTTGATCATTGCACCCATGGTGGTTGAAAATATGCATTTTTTTTGCACCCAAGGAGTGGGGGTAGGAGAGGGGAAGAGAAGGGAAAAGCAGCACAACAAAATGTGCTTGATGAACACCTCTTTCTGTAAAGTATTAAACCAGCCATACAAAGTGCAAAGTTATACTACTTTAACTCACTTCAGCTTAGTCTTCTCTTGTATCACTATCAATAAAGTGATAGTGGTCTCTGGCTTGCCTCTGTCACTCAGAATTATATCATCTTCTCCATTAGAATCTGGTTTAAAGCCCTGCTTTAATCAGTCCAGACATCTTGCTACCCACAATCTCATTATAAGCAAAATTTGCCCACATAATAGCTCTTTATTTTTGATCACATCATTGATATCATTCTATCTTTACTGTTTTCCTTCTTATGCTTTAACATTCCTGCAACGGTAACTACATCAGCATCAGAAAAGAACCCCACAGACTGTTGTTCTCAGTTAATTCATTCATATTTCCCAGCATTATGACAAGGGAAAGAAGATAAATTTTAATTAAATGTGTTGGACAAATTCTTCCTAATATTTAGCATTGATCAAACCATTGTTCCTGTAGAGACTTTGCAGGCATAAATAGAAAGTAGAAGTAACTGAATATATTAAATTACAATTTGTTTTCTTCATTCCACTTAAACTTACTGGTCTTAATTTTGCTGTTACAAATCACTGTTCAACTTCGTAATTCAATTAAAGTCCAGCAATTTAAAATCAGACATGATTATGCCAGCTGGAATTTAAGAAAAATAATATTTCTTGAAAAGTTTCTGCAAAATTTGTGATTGTCTGCTAGAAATTACCTTTTCCCAAGGCATAAAAATCTAAATTTTCATAAAAATATTGCAAGAATTCTTCAAAATTCTGAATTGAAAATTCATATATGAACAAAATTAAAAAAAAAATTGGATTTGTTACTATCTCATTTGCTATTTTCCACTCTAAAAATATTTATTATATATAATTTTCTCTAGACACAAGATACTCAAAATAGAAAAAAACGTGAAGCATAGGAAAATCTGTCAATTCTTTGCCACTCACTAAGTTTTTTTGCAGATGATTTCCTTTTGAGCGAAAAGCCAGACCAGGTTGTCATAATACAGCCAGAGAAAGAGTTACAGCACAAAAAGCAGGATGGTTACTGTTGGGCATGGAAAAAGAACAAAAAAGTCAGATGAAGTGCTGCAATTGGAATAGATGCAGCCAAACACAGTCTTAGTATTAATACAACAGGGGCAAGAGCGAATGCTGCAATGCAGACATCCAAAATCTGAAACAAATGTTTTTGTTCTCTTAAGTGGAAGCAAAATTAGGCATTGCCATTACAGTTAAGAGTGAAAGGAACAAAAGAAGATGTGGAAAATCAGCAGCCCTACTGAAAATGTCATCAGTGAAAACAGTATCTTCCATATTGAATCTGTTAACCCACTAACAGCACGGAGCAACTCAAGGGAAGCATATCACCTAAATGTTATGACAGGGTGCTATTGCAAAAAGTCAGCTGCAATGAAGAAGAAAGCCATCTCAATTCTTTCTTCTTTGTCAGCTTTATAAAAAATCCACTGAAATCAAAATAATCTTTTTGCTGAGTGATTAAATAGCTTTTAAAGATGTAAAGATCCAACATAAGGAAGTCCTCCAAGTCCAATGCTGTAACAGATCTTTCCTACAGTAACCTTGGATTACACATCCTTAACTCACAGATGTTAGAAAATGTCATGGCTGAAGTTCAGGGAAAAGTTGTTTTCCCCTGGATCTTGTCTAGTTTTTCTTAAGATCTAGCAGCAGAAGAGACGTTCCAATGTTTACCTGAGAGTTTGGAAGATCAGGGCAGATGGAGGGTATGAGAAAGATAACAATTCTAATGACTAATCACATGTTTGAAGAGGGAAGACAGATGGTTAAAGCTGCAGAGAGTGAAAAAGGAATAGTAAGCAATTCTTTTTTAAAAAATTCTGTGTCTGAACCCCAGATACAGGGAATAGTCTGAGTTTCACTGCTGAGGTGGCTAATAGGGACTGAATGAGTCCTTTGACACTGGAGATTGCCCAGCAAAGGGTATGGGGTATGAGAACAACCCAAAAGTAGTAATTGAGATGAGTCTTGTGTAGCATTCATTTTCCTTATGAAGAGATTCTCTAGAATATCTAGCCCATTCATCACTGAAATATATTGTTTGAAGTTATCTCTGTAATAGAATTACAATTCTTCTGTGCATTGGGACTCTTTACTGGACTTTCGGGTTAAGAGAGTAACTATATGAAATATAAACTTTATTTGAGCTATAAAAATTGTGAAGTGTCCTTTCTTCTCTTTCAGTTCATGTACCCTCCAGAGAAACTTTCAAAGCTTGTTAGTTTATTTCAGCATACATTTCTCATTTCCATCTCAAGTAGAAAGAAATGAGATTTAATGACTCTGGAGGTCAGGACATCTTTGTTACATAAAGTGTCTTGATTTGGTGACCTAAATAATTATGACCTTGTTTATTTCCCAAATACCCCAACTTAAATTATTGTTTTCTCACTTTCAAAGTCATAAATACAGCATAATTCATTATGAGAAGAAAATGCAAGCTATTTAAATGATTTGCTAATGTTCACAGCATTAAAAGCATGATGTACTATGAGATCCAATGTGTAGCTTAGAACTATAGGTTTTACAGTCAAAACTATACCCACTTAGCTCATATTGCTTTGTGCTAGAAAAGCACATCAGCCTAGTCTATAATCTAACAGCCAGGTGTGTGTGTTTGGAAGGAAAACAACAGCAACAACACAAAAATCTATTTTTTCTTCAAGTAGTTGAAGGAATCATAGAATCACTCAGGTTGGAAAAAACCTTAAAGATCATCAAGTCCAACCACAACCTAACCATACTACCCTAATCGTAACAACCCTCCCTAAATCATGACCCTGAGCACCACATCCAAACTTTTATGCTTTTAGACACATCCAGGGATGGTGACTCAACCACCTCCCTGGGGACCCCATTCCAGTACTTAACAACCCTTTCTGTAAAGAAGTGCTTCCTGAAACCTTTTTTTCCTGAATCCTTCTGATGGAAAATCCATCAAAATCCATCAAGACCAGACATTTACAGATTGTTACAAGACAGGTACTGAAATAGCAAGCTAAAACTACAGACTGATGTTCTTCTGTTGCCCTGCACTGCAGTGGCCAAGCTTTGGCACTCCCTGCAGCCAGGGACCTGCGCACTACCATGCTACTGTGGGACTTTGTCTGGCTCTCTACATTTTTCCTAACCTCCCACCATGGTGCAGCTATAGCAAAGCAGCAGACTCATGACCACTCACTAGGGCAGCCTTAACGGCGTGTGGCTGACCTGCTCTGCCCTGCAGCCGGTAGTGCTGGCTCGGTTCTTGCTGTGGGACCCCCCTCCATACCTCAAGAATCTGGCCCCAAAGCAGCAAAATTCGGGTACAGAAAGAAAGAAAAAGGCTTCTAGAAAGTTCTTGGTGAGGGAGGTCTGCAAAAAGATCGCATTTTGTCAGCAATTAATGTATGCACCTCACTAAATCTCACCTCAGCATAGATGTCAGTGAAATGCGCCTCAGAAAAAATATTGGAAGATAAAAAGAAAAAAAAAAAAAGTATGTATATAATAAGCAAAAGGTCTTTTGCCTCTTCCCAGACACTTTGGAAAAGGCTGTGTTCAGCAGTGTTTTGTGTCTCACAGGAGTTCTGCTTCCAGTACCCCAGCAACTTTCAGAGATGACCAATAGTGTAGTTCTCATTTTTCATTCACTTCCAGTCTGTTCCTTCTTCAGAGGCAGTTCTGAAAAGTAAAGAAGTGAAGTCTTGAGGAATGAAGCCTTAAAAGTGCAAGAGCAGGACGTCCCAGTGAGGCAAAAATCAAGCTAGGAGAATGGACTGGATGAACAGTGAATCTCTTGAGGAACTCAGGAAGAAAATTTATGAATTCTGAAAGAAGGGACAGGCAAATCATTGTGCAGAGATTGAATTAGAGAGCCTAAAGCCTAACTAGAATTTATTTTGGGTAGTGCAGTAAAAAGCAAAAAAGCTTCTATAAATATGTTAACAGCAAAAGGAGGACTAAGGAGAATCTTCATCCTTTAGAAATGTGAGGAGAAACCTGGTGATGAAAGATTAAGAAAAGGCTGAGGTACTTACTGCCTCAGAACAAGGGAACATCAGACCTTCTGTTATGACGTGGAAAGCTTATGGAGTAGATCATCTTGAGTACCAATACATATGAGACAACTGAGTGATCAGATCCAGTCAACATAGTTCTACGGAAAGCAGGTCCTGATTGAGTGACCAGAACCCCTTGTATGATAAGTAGTAGTAGCTGAGGTAACATCTGTGGTTGTCATTTATCTCCATCTTAGTAAAGCACTTTGCTCTGTTTCTCACAGTTTTCTCCTGGATGAACTAGCTCTTCTTGGCTTGGACACATACCCAGTTCACTGTGTGAATAACTGTTTGGATGGCTAGACTCAAAGAGTGATAAGGAATGGAGTTCAGTACAGTTGGTGGTAGTCACCACTGATGACACCCCAGAATCAGTACTGGGGCCAGTTTTGTTTAACATTTCTAGCAGTGACCTGGAGGAAGGAATCAAATGCACGCTCAGTAAATTCACAGATAATACCAGTTCAGGTGAGGCTATCAATCTGTTTGAGGGCAGGTTTCGCAGAGGGATTTGTATACACTGGTTCAACAGTCCACATTCAAACATGTAACAACCAATACAGCAACATGCTAGGTCATGCACTTGGGTCATAACAACCCTAAATAGCTGTATAGGCTTAGGGAATAGTGGCTAGAAAGTTTTCCTTAGCTGGGGATGCTGACTGATAGCCAGCTGAAAATAAGGCAGCAGCAATATGACCAGGTGACAAAGAAAGACTGAATCAGAAATTGTTTTTCTGATCCAGACTAGGGAAGTGATTGTCTTTTTGTACTCTGTACTGGTGAATCCTTGTCTCAAATCCTGTGCTCAGTTTTGTGTCCTTTACTACAAGAAGGATATGAAATTGCTCAAGCATGTGCAGGGATGGGCAACAAAACCAGTAAAGGGATCTGAAAAAACTTATGAATAGCAGCTGAGGGAAGTGGAGTTGTTTAGGCTTGAGAAAAAGAGACTGAGGGGAGAAACTCTCAATGTTCTCTACAGCTGAAAGTTTGCAACAAGAAGAGTGTTGTTTTCTTTTCTGAGGTGATGAGTTATAAGTCATTACCTTACGGAAGTAGACTGAAATTTCATCAAGAGAGGTTTAGATTGGATAGAAGTCAGAAAGCCTTTGTGGAGAGGATGGTCAAACAATGGGAGATGCTCAGGGATGTGAAGGTGTTGTCATCGCTGCTTTTTGAGAGACTTGTGGACATGGCTTAAAAGAAACAAGCTTTAGTGATGAGACTCAGTAGGTCAGGCTGGTGATTAGTCTTGATAACCTTGAAGATTTTTTCCAAGCTAGAAGATTCTATGACTCTCTTTTTTACTTTAAACCAAGAACTAGTATGAGAAAGTAAATTATAGTCAAATTACAGCTCAGATGCTTATATACATTAGACTCCTTTGTGTGCACTTGATCTACACAGTGAGGCAGGATCTGTGGGGTGAATCCTTCCTGCAGAGTTCTGATGCCTTGAATTCTGCTCATTAGAAGCATTTGCTCACTCTCTGCGGTTATCATACTGTGTTGCAATGTATGCTGTGTACGCATCATATGTTGACTATAACACCACAAGAAAACTTCAACTAGAAGGGGTTGTTGGAAGTCAGGGAATCTTTCTCAAAAGCATTATTAGTGGCAAAGTTTCATCAGCATGCTCAGGGATGTGTCTAAAACCCCTGCATAGAGATGTTTTAGTCTCTCAGGGCAACCTGCACTTGTAGTTAACCACTTGCATTGTGCACAGATTTTTCTTAAACACAGCCAGAATTTTCCTGACTGCAAACTACATCTGTCACTTCTGGTTCTTCTGCTGCAAAGTTCTGAGAAGAATCTGACTTCAGATTCTCTGTAAGCCCCATTGCTCCACCTTTAGCTAGAGAAAGGCTGTGATTAGCTTGCCCTGTCATTTTTCTGTCTGAGGAAAATATACCTGGTTACCTTACCCTCAATTCAAATACTGTCTTCTCCAGATTCCTCACCATCGCAGTGTCCCTTTATTGCACTCATACCCATCTGTCTGCAATAAGAAGTTTAAAACTGGATACAGGTATTCCAGAAACATATTTGCCAATTTCAAGCAGAAGAAAATAATCACTTCCCCAGCTTGTACCTCAGTGACTTCACCAGATTTTTCTGCTTTTAAGAAAGGTAGCAAAGAAGAACTATGAAACTATAGGCTGGTCAGTCTCACATTGATGCTTAGGAAGACCATGGAACAGATCCTCCTGGAAAACATGGTAAGGCTCTTGAAGGGTGAAGATGTGATCCAAGACAGTGAGCACACCTTCACCAATGGCAATTTACGCCTGACCAAACTGGTGGTCTTCTATGATGGGGTGCTGGCATTGATAGAATAAGGAAGAGCAACTAATGTCATCTACTTGAACTTGTGTAAGGCCTTTGACACTGTCCCACACCACATCCTTATCTCTAAGTTGGAGAAATAGGGATTTGAAGGGTGGACTGTTCTCTGGATAAGAAACTGTTTGGATGGTCATAGCCAGAGTGTTATGGTTAATGGCTCCAAGTGTCACCCAGGAATCTGTCTTGGGACCAGTACTCTTCAACATCTTTATTAGTGATCTAAATAGCGGGACTGAGTACACTATCAACAAGTTTGGAGATAAGAGCAAGCTGAGTAGTGCAGCTGATACAACAGAATGAAGGAATGCCATTCAGGGGGACCTGGACAAGCTTGAGATGTGGGCCAATGAAACGATAATGAGGATCAGCAGGGCCAAGTGTAAGGTGTTGCACTTGGGTCAGGGAAATCCCAGATATGTATTGAGAGGTCTGTGAGATATGTGTCTGGGAGAAAAATAAATTGAGGGATGCCTTGCAGGGAAGGACTTGGATGTCCTGGTAGAAAACTGGACTTGAGTCATAAGTGTGCATTTACAGCCTGGAAGAACAGCTGTATCCTGGGCTACATCAGAAGAGGAGTGGCCTCTCAGGGCAAGGAAGGTGATTGTCCTCCCCTACTCTGCCTTTGTGAGGCCCCATCTGGAGTATTGCATCCATGTCTGGGTCCCCCAGCACAAGAAGGATGTGGAATTGTTGGACAAAGTCCAAGAAAGAGCCACAGAGATGATTAGAGGGCTGGAGCACTGTTCTGGTGGAGAAAGGTTGAAGGAATTCTGCTTGTGTAATGTGGAGAGCAGGAGGCTTCAAGGGTAACTTACTGAATCCTTCTAGTACTTGAAGGAAACTTTTAAGCAGGAGGGGGGCCTGACCTTGTACAGTGGTGACAGAAGAGGGAAGGATTTTAAATTGAAAAGGGAAGATTTAGATTGGATATTATAAGGAAATTCTTCACTCAGAATATGGTGAGGCAATGGAACAGGTTGCCTGGAGAAGCTTCAGATGCTCCATATCTGGATGTGTTCAAGCCCTTGTTGGAGGAGCAAACTATCTAGGGGTTAGCACCCCTGCCCATGGCTGGGAGGTTGGAAGTAAGTGATCTTTTAGGTCACTTCCAATTCAAAACATTTTATGAGGAAATATAATTATACTATGAATTATTTCTTGCAACTTTTTAAGATTTGTTGTGATGCACTCAGATAGTTTTGGACCCAAGGTCATGTTAAATTAAGAGAATAACTTTGGAAAAAAAAATCGCTATCCTAAAAAATGTTATTGTCTGGATTAATTGTATTTCTCTTATGATAAATTGAGAAATGTTCATGTTCAATAGTCCAGGCTTGAGTGGAATTTGCTGTGAGTCACAATTTATTTCACACTTAAGGAGTATTGGGCAACCTTGAGAACAGGCACACAGAGCTGAGACACAACAGTTTATACTTCCTGCTTCCTGTTGTGTGTTTTCTCATTGGTGGAGAACTCCAGGGTTTATAGCCTATCTGAAACTTCTAATTCTCTCAGTCTTTCTGATGCTTTGATAATCCTTCCCTGTTCTCCTCATATTCTTGTTTAGTCTTTATCTATTTTGGTATGCTGGAATAACCTCTCATAGTTACCTTCCCCTCTGGCTATCATTCAAACCATAGAACAGGTTACAGTCCTGATGTTACTCAGAAATGCAGGTTTTCTTTTCTGCAGGCAGAAATTTATCTTGTATCACAACACCTTTTTGGACTTCTTTAGTGTCATAGCATCTTATTATGCAAAAAAAAAAAAAAAAAAAAAAAAAAGATTGCTTTCCACACAATAAATTAAAATAATAACTGAGAATAAGCAGTCTGAACCATTTAAATGTTAATTTTTTCATGAGTATTTGTATGTGGAAGGTAGTGTTTATGGTATTTATTCTTTTGAGACTGCTAAAATGTGATTAAAGTTTGTGTAAAAAAAAAATTGATCTGTCTGTGAAAATGAAATCTTCATTCCTTTTACTTAAGCAGTAATGGCCATTTTTCTCCCTGCTTTACTCAGGAGATCACAACTGATTTGGTTGCATAAATGTGTATCTCAGTGCATTTTTCAAATTTAGAGTATAAGGCCATGCTACTCCATAATGCAGTAGGCTTACTGCATACTGTGCCATGCTCAGTCATTAAACATCCTATTGAAATGACAGTGAGAACATCTCAAAGTGTACATAATCTGGGTAAGATCAGTAATTACTAAATTCTAGCTGTCCATATACATGGGTATGTAACCAATGATGTCAGTACTCATATGGGCACCTATTTTGGAAATGCAGACTCTGATAAGGAAGTTACCACTACCCTTCTTTCCTACCTTACATTTCTTTTATTTCAGCAGCCTAGTGGCAGTCAAAGTGGTTGATCCTATGACCATGATCATTACAATACAGCTTAACACAGTCTTTCTTGCCACTCTCTCTGTGACTACCTATCCATGTGGGGTAAGTGTCTCTCCTTTGTGGTTTCCACATCTTTCATCAAATTTCCTGCTGTGCAAAGTCTCACGGGCTTTGCAGTTAATCTGCAGGGATACCTGCAAAGATTATGACTCTATCTATTATATAAAAGTCTGTATCACAACAGAAGTGGTCTCCTATATGATAATGCATTGTTTGACCTGGCATCATTACTCAGACCAAATATATCTTTAAGGATGTTTTGAAGTCTTTTCATTTGGACACTGCAAGAGATATGCTTAAATTTAAAATCTCTTTTTTTTTTTTTTTAAGCTGACTTTTAAGTCCTCACAAACTGTGTTTCAACATAACTGAACTTTCATGGCTGTTGCATTCCCCAGGCAAAACAAGATTGCTGTAAGCGTGTCAGCATCTCCTTTCCCCTTAAATGTAAGATTTTTTCTCTAAGGTGAAGTGTGAATGTTTTTTCTCTGCTGGTCTGTTCTGATTTTGTCTTTAGCAGTCATATCTGTTGAATATAAAATTGCAGACAACCCAGGGATATATTCTTATTTTGCTCTAATGCATATTTGTTGGGAGTAAAATACAAATGAAAGTCATATAGAAGTTCTTAAAACTTCATTTATTAAATTAAAATTCATTAAACAAAATTCAGTCATTAAATGTTCTGAAACATGAATGACCTTCAAAGATTTTTGTGTAGGAAAATTAATGTTTGTTTTTGTGCATGTGTGTTAAGAGAAAGTTAGTTACTGATCTGTATTTCCTAGCATAATCATCCACATCAGATATCTGTTTTTGTTTTTTTTGGGTAATATCTCTTCTACTTCCATTATTGAATATCCAAATAATATAAATTTTATCGAAGAAATGAGAAAGAAAATTTCCTAAGCTATTGGCAGTTGATTTAGAGCCAGTAAAATAAGTACATGTGCACTCGTGCACTGATCAGAGTAGTACCAGAAGGACTGAATAACATACTTTCACAAATCCATCTGCGGAGTCATATTTTGGAATGCCTCTTCTGTTATCATCAATACCTATTTCATTTGCAGGGCAAAAATTATTCAAAGGATGCAAGCTGCATTACAGGTTTAAAGAAAGTAGAAGTCTCTTCTTGGGAAATGGGAGTAAGACTGTATGCAACAAACAGGAACAAATGAACAAAACCAGAACTAATGGAGGCTAAATATGAAACATTTCTTTCTAAGTCAGATCCTAGTTTAAAGTGAATATTTTTGACTCATTCTGTGTTTAACAAAAAATGTAACGAGGTCATCATAATAGTGCTCTCAAACGACAGTAGTTGTTTGACAGTAGTTGACAGTACTCTATTATAGTATCTCAGAATCATAGAATCCTTAGAGTTGGAAGGGACCTCTAAAGGTCATCTTATCCATATAGTATCTTTGCTGGAAGATCTGATAAACTTTCGTAGACACACAAGAAAGTATATAAGCCAAAACGACACGTTTTGTCAGGTGCTTTAAAAAGAAAAGTTATGTTGCGCATAGAAAATAGACATGGGCACTAAATTCCTGTAAGATAATTTGACTCAAGCTTTCATAATACATCATATGCATTATTAAAGCAGTGCTCTTCTCTTGTAATCTTTTCCATCTCTGTGGTTACCTAAATGTTGAGGTCCTTCAGAAATATTCCTTGTTTGATCATTTTTGATCACCATCATGTGCACTTCAGATATTATTGGAATGGAATATGAGAATATATTTTTTAAAAATCATTTTGCCTTTAGATATTCATGAATTGAAAATCAGAAGGCAACTAAAAACCTCATGGGTAATAATAGTTTATTTGAAATTCCCAGGGCAGGTCAAAGGACATCAGCTTTTGTTCCATTTTGAAAACTGGCTTAGATAATATGCAAATAATGGTTTTACATAAATAAGCTGCCTATTGTGGAGTAACAAATCATTACACCTATGCTGGCCCACAGAAATTGTCTACATAACTACTCTAATGTTTCAATCAATGTTAGGTTAACATGAAAACAAAAGCTATTTTCTTTTTTTCCTAATTCTGTCTTTAATTGTATTGGCAATCAGGGCTTTGATGGATGAGATCAGGCAAATCTCTTTTAATAAAAACAGAAAGACATCTGTTGTCTTAAAAAATTGTCTGTGTAGAGATAACTTGGTAAATCATAGTATTTTTTAATGGATTGGGGCAGCAATTGCTACAAATATACCATTTTGTTCTATACTGTATTGTAGCCAGAAGTCAAAGGCAGTGGAAGAGGACTGGGAATATTTGAATCATGACCTGCCAGTAAATTTTGTAGTAGTAGTGAATGTGGATAAGGAAATATCTCAGATGGCCTTTAAACTCAATAGCTACTATTTACAGCAGCTGGAAATAGCAGCATACAGTCTTTAAGACATTTTCCAGTTGCTGTGAATGGTACCAGTTGCCTATAGCTCTCTCATTACCCTATGGAGGCTCTGATCAGATTGTTGGATTTTGTAAATGATAGGTCAGATTCAATTTATTTAAGAAATCTGCTTAAAGTTTCAGATTAATTCACAATAAGGCTAAATTTTTTCTGTGTTTTATGCCCATTGACAAAGAGGGCTGTGGACAGCTTTTGAGCAGACTGCTGATCAGCCTCACAACTTCCAAAGCCTTCTCTGATGGGAAATAAAAATTTCCTGTACTGCAAGATACCTGCAGCATACACTGAGTTTTCCATTCTTTATCACTCAGTGTATACACACATATATATATATGTAGCCTATCATAGAATCATAGAATGTCCTGGGTTGAAAAGGACCACAATAATTATCTATTTTCAACCCCCTGCTGTGTGCAGGTCACCAACCAGCAGCCCAGGCTGCCCAGAGCCACATCCAGCCTGGCCTTGAATGCCTGCAGGGATGGGGCATCCACAGCCTCCTTGGGCAACCTGTGCCAGTGCCTCACCACCCTCTGAATGAAGAACTTCCTCCTGATATCCAACCTAAACCTCCCCTGTCTCAGTTTAAAATCATTCCCCCTTGTCCTATCACTATCCACCCTTGCAAACATACCCCCTCCTTTTTATACACTCCCTTAAAATACTGGAAGGAGTAACTTTGCTTAAAAACTGAAATCACAGCTTATCTTTTTCTCTGACACTGGGGCAGTTGGAAGCAAGGAACACTTGAAAGATAGTATGTCAATAGCTGAAGATGAGGTATGGCATACAAAAACATAGACCTTACCAGCTACTGTTGTCTTCTTCCTTTATCAGGATTTGGAATAGCGTTAATTACAGCTAGCTCTTGTGGGCTCTGTTTGCATTGGCTATTCTGTTTACAATAGTAATGGAATTTTGAAACAAAATTCTGAATGTTTCCACTTACCATGTATTAGGTTAGCACATATCAGCTAGACTTATTTCAAAGAAAATGGCACCAGAAATTCTGATCCAGATACGCATCAAAAATTAATGTAAACATAAGACTAAAATAAGGAAGCTAGCAAGTGAAATACATGAATTTCAAGGACATTTGGGGACACTGAATATTTTGGATTCACCAAAGCCGAGGCTGAGAGCTCTTGAATGACTGTGAGTCTTGCAGCTCTAAGGCTGATTTCCTCAAAAAATACCTACATGTACTTTCACTCAGGTGATTCAGGTGCAAGAGATGGCAGAAGAAAATGGCTGATGCGAAGGAGACCACGGAGCACTCTACCACTGACTATGCATCTGTAAGCCCTTGTTATCTGATGTGGTATGTATTGTCTTTGGTACTGAAATTTATTTGTGTAAGTGCTTAGAACTGTGTACTTAATTTCATATTATTACTTAATGTATTTTTTAAAAAATTTATTTTCTTTTTATGTAAGAATAAAAGTATATGCATCTGTAAGTTTAGACAGACAGCCAACACTGATGCTAAGAACTGTCAGAAAAAAGAAGTTATTACTGTCTGTCTAACTCAAATGAAGACTGTCAAATGGAAGAAAATTGTGGTGGGTACAAAAATATGCATTCACAGCTCCAAGGTGGTTAACATATTAGTCAAGATTAGATGTTAAGGACAGCTGATCTGTAGCCACTGTCCGAGTTTGTTAGATAGATATCACTGACAAATACCTTTTACTTTAGACTGAATGCTTCCATATGCTATCTATTGAATTTTAGTCCACTTTAAGGAGAGATTGTGGCCTTGTTTGACTTTTGTGAAGTCTCCTGATGTGAAAATATACCATACAGAGAGGCTTAAAGTGCAAATTAAAAGGTCAGTGTGATGGCTGTTTATCAGATAAGCTCTTGCATAATTCCTCTTGCCATAATATTGTTACTTTGCCTTGGCTGAGATGTTTAAACCTAGTCCATCATGCTTAGAATTGTTTTTACATATACCACAATGAATGAACATATGAGTATTATAAAAGCTTCAGGGCTTTTCAGAACTACAAGGGAAAATAATGCTTTGCTGTATTAATATTTCATTAAAAATCTTCGTTCCAGTGAATTAGGTCCATTGGCACAGAACCGATACAGATATTCTGCAGACCTGGGTAGGTTATGCAGGAACATTAGCAAAACTGCTCTTGCAGTTGCTATCAGCGTCGTGTCAAGTTCACTGAATAAAGGAGACACTCTGCAGAATGGTGGTTTATTTCCAATTTTAAGCATATAAGATCGTTTTGTCCTTTGTTAAAACAAGGACATAAGCAATAGGAGAGGTGTAAGATAAATTACATGGAAAAAAACACAAGTCTAGTTACTGTACAAACAGAAATACAGCAGATTTGCCTGATGCAATTAACTCTTCTTTTTATTTTTTCCCCCATGTACAAGATTTATTTTATTTTTAATGGGAAGTGACATCCAGGACCCTGAGTCAAACACAGATTGAATACAGACTGAAATACATTTACTTTTTATTTATCTTCAACTGACTATAAAAAGCACCTACAATGCACCTTTCAGCACACTATGAAGACAAGTAAAGTACAGAGGAACTAGAAGGTAGCTTTTTTTTTTTTTTTTTTTTTTTTTTTTTTTTTTTTTTTTTTAAAGGAGAAAATATCTTCTAATTCAGGTAAAACTACTTGCTCAGATTTTTCAATTTATGTTTTTTTTTTGATGCCTTGGATATTCATAGAAATAGAAGTCACCCAAGGTAGCATCACTATTTTATATAGAAAAATCAAATATTAACAGCACAACCATCCTTCCCTAGGGTCTTGAAGGTTCTGAGGGAGACTTGAAGGATCCAGAAGAGTCACCATGCATAAAGGTTCTCTACTGTAAAACCATTTAAGCAACTTTAAATAAATAAATAAATAAATAGAAATTAAAAATCCTACCTCAAGTAATGGAAAACATTAAAGTCTGCGTGATAAGAAGGTCTGCTTAGACCCATGGTCAAGTTCTAACAATATGTTTGTAGTAATTAGAACGTATTAAAATGAATTTCCCTCCAGTTCTCCCTCAGAAATCCTCCAAGGAATAATTGAAGTCTTGCCAAAACAAATTTCTAAATTATAACAGTCTCAGTTGGGCAAGCCCCTACAGACATTATTTGAATAGTGTTGAAGAATCTTGCAAATATCTTTGCAAATGAAATGAAAATGTGCTAGTACTTTAAAGCTTGTCAGGTTCAGAAATCGCTCCAGCTTCTCACTTTTTTTCTCAGACAAGCCCTTTAGACTCTGATATAATTTCTGACATAAGCGTTACTAATCTGCCCTGACACACTGAGTTTTGCA
Source organism: Tetrao urogallus (assembly GCF_951394365.1). NCBI lineage: Eukaryota > Metazoa > Chordata > Aves > Galliformes > Phasianidae > Tetrao > Tetrao urogallus. The sequence continues at coordinate 2,728,212 of NC_136816.1, read as the reverse complement.
GACTTCTTTTCTTTAATTGACAGCTTTTTCTTACTTAATTATTCTTTTTGTACATAGGCCTTTCATTTTGGCTTATTCCACTTTAGTATAATGAATGTTTTCCTATTTTCCATTTGACTTTCCTGACCGCATTGCATAGAACTTCATTTTGAGATAACTGTATGCCCAAATTAGTACCTCCCGTGTGCCAATGCCGAGTCATTGAGGATGGAAGTCTCAGGGGCTGTTGATCAGTGCCCATGCCTCAGCTCTCACTGGCCTGGCTACTACTCTGTGATTTGTGGATGCCTGGTCTCCCCATGGCCTCTATCACAGGTGGCCTGGCTAACCCAGCCCTTGTTCAGGTGTCATCTGGAGAACTCATGAAGGTGCTTTCCAAGGCAAAACCTGTCAGTACAAGTCCTGTGTATGACTGATGTGAATATAACTCACTCGCAGGTCCTATCCTACTCAGATGAGAGCTCTCAGTAGTGCTTACCCAAGGACTGGTCCACACCCACAGGATGTCTGATGATACATGCTTGGTGGCCTTGATTCCTTGCTCTTCTTTGATTCATTTTTAAATTGGCTAAATTTCAAGGATTGGTTCACTCTTATTTCTCCCCTCTCTGCCTCTCCCCAGCTTGATAGTCTGAAGAATAAGCCCCCAGCTTAAACTAGTAATCCGTGTCACAGCCATGACCATGGGTGTTTTCCCTTGTCCATGGAGGTAGAGTGACTACTTTGATTTGTTGTTTTTGGGAATGTACAGTCAGTGTCAGTTACAGCTGTAGTTTGGTACACATATTAACACACAGAACAAGAATGAGTGATGCAGCAAAAACAGTAGGTGTGATTCTTTTCACACTCAAAACCATTCAAGCTAAGTTGCTGGCTGAGGTCTCCAAACAGCAAACTGAGAAGAACCTTTGTAACACAAGCTGCAACAGGCTATTTAAAAGCGTAGAATGAAAAGCGTCATTTTAGAGGTCATAGAAGATTAATGAGTAATAAAAAAAAATAAGAAATAATCAGAAAGCAAAATTTGCATCCTCTGTTGATTTTAATATTACTTGACCTGATATTTTGAATTTCATGTTTGTTCTCAAGTTCACCCACTGTTTATAGTACTTTGAGGCAGAAGAAGGAAATTGTACCCATAGGACAAAGTCGTATTTTGGTAAGATAGTGTGAACAAATTAAAAAACATCTTACCCCAAATGACAGTCACTGTCATAAGAGACAGTAACTCAGTAAAGGTTGATGAAAAGCACCAGGCTCGCTGAGTAGGCAGCTCTTGTAATGCAGCAACCACATATCAATTGAAAAAGACTGCACTTTGAAACTCAGAAAATTGGGCTGTGAAATCTCTTAAGATTCATTTTTTCTCATTAAGTATGATTTTTTTTTTTGTCTGGCAATTGAAGTGGAACACAAATTAAGTAGTCTCTCTTAATCTTAAAGATTTAACACTTCAAGTTTTGAACCTACAAAAGCAAAAAGAAAAGGCAAAAAATATTCTGAAAGTCACTGGCTAGCATGAAGTCTATGGAAAAATATTTCTGTTTGTTCAAAGCTGACTTCCTATTACTCTCCATACCACAATGACACAATTGTCTATAAACTATCTCCATTTATTTTCCTGATTTTGACTGCAGGCATGTTATCTGTTAGTTCCCTGGATTTTACACAGTCAGTAAAGATAAAGTCACAGTGGGCAAATGGAAAACCAGCACCACCTGAGTACCTCTTAACACTTGGTTTTTTCAGGGATGTGACTGAAATCATTGACTACTCGCCTGCAGTACAGAAGCATACAGTTCCTAGTAAATCCCCCAGTGGGTCATACCATTAAAGTGCACAGCTCAGTGCACTCAACCATGCATGTTTCATACTAATTGCATCCAGCGAAATAAGAAGATCAGTATAGTCTCTAAATCATTCAGTCTTGTTAAAAGGCCAGTGCTAAAGCTCTTTGTGCCATTTTCAGTGTGTAGTTTCTTCATTCTGTAATATGCTCTAGAAATAAAGAAAGAGGCAAACAGTTCCCTTGCATGTTTCTATCTGAATCTCATGTTTTGCTTAATTACCAACTAGTCAGATTCCCTCATTATCATATACCCTAACACTGTTTCAATACATTGTTGTTCAGTGTGTTTAAATACTGTTATGATTAAATTCAAATGTATGATTCTATCCTTGTGACTTACAAGGGCAGCTCTGAAAGTAATATCTTTTGGAGTAACATATGTAGTTTTCCAGGAATAACAACTTCCATAGTCAGTAAATCCATCTCACTCTCATCTTGTCTTCTGCTGCCACATCCTTACACTTCTGAAACACTAGGTCATGTCAGGTATCGAGGGCTGAGTAGTGAACTTGAGCAGAGAGAAACTCCATTACCTTCTCAGCAGGCATCCTGTGATCACTGCAGGTTAGGGTTCAAGTGCATTAGTAGAGAGTAGGAAGCTAATATGTGAATGGTAAACTGCTTCTAGCACTTTTACCCATTTTTCCTGCTAATTCAAGTAACTGAGGGACAGACAGAGTTAAACTTCCATTAGACAGATTGAACTTGAATAAAATGTTGCCTTTGATGGATATTATTCACTCGGTTACTTTAAAAAGTGCTATCTGCATAACCTTTGTGAATTACTTCTAAGATGCTATGAAACATAATTGCTGTCAGATGACAGCCAGGCATTAAAGCACCTAAAAGGTCAAAATGTGAATTTAAACTTCTTAACATTGTAAAGGTGCCTTGTCTCTCTGATTCCTTCTAGTTTTCTGCAGTGTTAAAGTGACTCTTCTTGTGCTAAAACATTCAACTATACTTTTGTTATAATATAAATAATGTCTTGAAAATATAAGTGGAAGAAACAATACTCCTGTTCTTTAAAAAGCATAGATTAGATTATTATTATTCTTAACCCTGTGCATGAGCTCAGATGTTGAATCGGTTGCTCTTTATAGTAGCAGTAGAAAGAAGATACATTGTACAAGCCTAAACAAGGGTTGCACCGAAAGCAATGCCTCCTATTTATTATGTTGGTCTATGACATCAGGGGCAGATGTTGATGGTCTGGAAATACGTGTTGAACTTTATTGCCAATATTCCATTACATTTTGTTCATATGTGACAGATGGCTGCAGAGGGCCTCTCTGACAAAATGGAGTCTAACATGGAAGTGTGCATGAAGCAAAGGGGTGGAATTGAGCTCCTCCATGTGGAAAAGATTGCATTCACTGACATTCATCAATGCTTACTGAATTTTTATGGTGACCAAACAGTGGATGTGAGGCTGTGGGTGGTGCCTTTCAGTAGTGGGCAGCAGTGAGATGAAAAACAAGCAACGTTCCAGACAGCCGTGCACAGCTCTTACACCAAAAAATGAGCAGCATCTTGATCAGCTCATTGGCACAAATCTGCAGAACACAACCAGGGTGGCAGTGTTGGAATATTGTACAATTTGTGCTATGTGAGTCCTATAAATGCTTGAACAGGAATAGAAATAATACCGTATGTAAATTTACCAGGATCTATTAAATCAACATGAGGCTGAAGGTGACATATTTCTTGTGACAAGACATGGTGTCACCACTATGATCTGGAGTCGAAATGGCAGTGCTGACATGTGGATTTCCCATGGAAAAGAAAGTTCAAGGCACAGGTCTCAGCAGATAACATTACGGGCACTATTTTTTGAGATATCCTAGAACCCAAACAAACCATCAGCTCTAAGAGCATGAATAAGACCAGAAGGAGAGACAACCTTTCTCTTCCAAGATGTTCCAGGCCTCATCCCATCCCATTTTGAAAACCACAGAGCACACTGCTTAGCCTCAACTGGTCTGTCCAACCACATCCTCTGTATGGATTTGGTATCTTCTGACTTCCACCTATTTGGGCTGATGAAAGATGGACTGCATGCATAACATTTCTTAGCAACTATGCCATTATACCAACTGTGAATCAGTGGTTCTCTTCTGCTGCTGCAGATTTTTATGAGTGCAGCATGTAGGCTCTTGTTCATTGCTGGTGAAAATGCATGGCTAATGGTGATGACTGTTGAGAAATAGTGCTCTGTACCTGAGAATTTGCTTTGTCTAATAGTGTTATTGAGCTCTTTGTATCTGTTGTAGTTTCCATGGAAATAAATAAAAGGCATTACTTTCAGCGCAGCTTTGATGTAAGAAGTCTGATACTTGGGAAGAGATGTATTAGATGAACATAAGTAAATGCTATTATAATGATTTTTAAAAATTTTTATATTTCTGAGGGTATATTTTAGCACAAATACTTTTTTTTTTTTTTTTAAATCCCTAAATGCAGCAGCTGTCACACAATATGAACTCACTTAACTATGAAGTTATCAATATGAAAGAACAGAGTTTCAAAATAGATTTTATTTTCAAGACTCTCAGGTACTGTTAGCAGGGAATAGACTCAGCCAGGCAGAAAGAGAACTTGTTTCAGTCCTTTGCACAAGATGCAAATCAAGTTGCAGCCCTTGCTGTGACCATGCCTGGCTCTCTGCAGAGGTGTAACAGGCATTGTGTGCCCAGCTGCCAGCTCTGTGCTGTATAAGGGCCATTTGCAATAAAGAATTTTGGGCTCTGTGAAACACAGGTGTGGGGTGGGAAAAAAAAAATACTAGCTTTCCACCAGAAAGAAGAAATATTTCTAGAAAGGAAATTAGTGTACTTAAGCGAAGGCACCAGTGTTTTAGCTGCCCAGTAGCCAAGCTGAGATCTCTTCTGGAGTGTTAAATGCTGTCTTTAGCAAGCATCCAAACATGCTTTTGTACCCCTGTGCTTCTTTTGCTTCTGTCTTCCAGGCTTCATCTCTTTTATCACAGCCTCTTTGTTAAATAGTGCAAGGACGACAGATCTATTGCTGGGTTTTCATAAAAACACAGAATTGTTCAAGCAGTGCAAACTATGTTTAATAACGATTATACTTACAATACTGTAATTCCCTGTTGCTTGTGATACAGTGATTGCTTTTAATACTTTGCTGTCAACAAACCTTGGTGAGATAGACTGAAGTGCTGCCGTTGGGGGCTATAAACTACTTAAGATGGACTGACAAAGAGGCAGAGGCGTGGTAGTTGTCCTCTATGTAGAAAGTGGGATAGATTGCACAAGGCTGTCTTTGAATGCAGAGATCTTACTGGTGAAAATGAGAGACCAGGTAAAGAGATTTAACTTTGTGGTTGCTTTCTGCTACGGACCACCCAGTCAAAAAGATGTTGATGAAAAATACTTTCTTCAAATCTAGAGGTATCATGCTATGAGGCTCTGGCTCTGCTAGGTGGCCTCAACTACTCTGACATGTACTGGAAAAGCAGTACAGATAACAGTAAACAATTCAGGAAACTCTGGAGCATTTTGAGGACACATACCTAGTACAGGTGATAAAGAGCCCAACCAAAGCAGGTGTGTTGCTGACCTGTTGCTCACCAGTGTAAAAGAACATGTCAGCAAGGTCAAGAATGGAGGTAGCCTGGGTTACAGTGCTCATGAATTGATACAGTTCTTAATCTTGATGGATACAAAAGTTAAATTCTAGACCTAGACCATAAGCCTCAAAAAAAAAAACAAAACAAAAAAACAGCTGTTGGCTGTTTAGGGCACTAGGGATCTCCTGCAAAACTGCCCTAAAAGATAAAGGAGCTAATAATAATAGTTGTTCCAGGATAAGTTTAGGTTAGGTAGGTTGTTTAGGTATCAGGAAAAATAACTTACAGAAAGGGCTGTTAAGCATTGGAATAGGCTCCCCAGGGAGGTGGATGAGTCACCATCCATGAATGTGTTTAAAAACTGTTTGGATGTGGTGCTCAGGGACATGACTTAGTGGAGGGTTGTTAGGGTAGTATAATTAGGTTGTGGTTGGACTTGATGGTCCTTAAGGTCTTTTCCAACCTGAACAATTCTATGATTCTGTGATTCTATGATTCTACGGAAGAGGTCAGGCTTTGAAGGCAGGAGATTAGCTTGGATGAAACAAGACCTTCCAGTAGTAGCCTTCCAGTACCTGGAGGCGGCCAACAGGAAAGCTGGGAAGGAACTTTTATAAGGGCAGGTAGTAACAGGCTGAAAGAAAATGGTTTTAAACTGGAAGAAGGTAGATTTAGACTGGATGTTAGGAAGAAATTCTTTATTGTGAGGGTGTTGAGAAATTGCAACAGGTGGCCCAGAGAGGCTGCGAATACCTCCTCTTTGGAAGCATTCCAGGTCAGGCTGAATGAGCTTTGAGCAATTTGGTCCAGAGGGAAGTGTCCCTGCCTATAGCAGGGTGTTGGAACTAGGAGATGATTCTATGATTCTATGATAAAGCATCTTATCCAAATGAGAAATACAAATGCATAGTTAGTGGAGGTAGGGATTGTAGTCATCAAGTCCAGGAGTGAAGGGAAAAAATGAGGAAAGCCATGGCACAGGTGGAGCTGTATCTAGCTAGAGATGTGAAAAAGAAAAAGGTTTATTCAAGTACGTAGAACAACAGAGGGAGATAAATGAAACTCTACTGGACTCTGCAGGAGAACTAGCTACAACCTGCATGAAGAAGGCAGAGGTCAAAAAAATCGTTGCCTCAATCTTCACCAGCCAGGTACACTATTCAATTCACAGAATCCAAAAGAAAAGACAGAGAGGAAGAAGTATAATCTACCGGAGAAGGAGATGAAGTTTGAGACCTGAATGTGCATAAATCTATGAGCCCTGATGAGTTGCATCAAAGGGTGCAGAGGGTACTGGCTGATGAAGTGTCTAAATTCTAACCTTCATCTTTGATAAGTTCCAGTCGTCCGGTGAAGTTGCCAGGGACTGGAAAAAGGAAAACATAAGCCCCATTTTTAAAATGGGAAAAACTGAAGCTCTTTGTTGAGCTACAGGTCAGTCAGTCTCACCTCAGTGTCTAGCAGGATCACGGATGAGAACAAATCCAGTGACAAAGTTGATTAAAGGGCTGGAGCATCTCTCCTGCAAAACACCTGGGCCTTTTTGCCCTGGAGAAGACTGAGGGGGCATCTTATCAATGGAACAACAGAACAGAATTAGGCTGTTTTCTGTGTTGCCTGGCAACAGGACAAGAAGCAGTGGGCTCAAATCATGGCACAGCACATGAGAAAAAACTTTGCTATGAGAATGTCAGACCACTGGAACAGGCTGCCCATAGAGGTTGTGTAGTATCCTTCTCTGGAAATACTCAAAGCCAATCCAGATGTGATCCTGGGCTGTGTGCTCTAGGTGGTCATGCTTGAAGCAGGGGAGTTGCAACTAGTTGATCTCAAGTGGTGCCTTCCAACTTCAACTCTTCTGTGATTATGTGATTTTGTGTTTCTGTGAAGTTCTGTGTAACTAAAGGTATGCTTGTGCTGTTAGAAATGTTTGTTAGATTGTTTGGAAAAGTTATAATCTCCTATTTGCAATAATTTGGCCTGAATGCAGAATTAGTTTCTGTTTCAATGCATCTTCCAGCCAAATACCAGTCATTTCTCCAAACATCCTGTCTCACACCTGTGATTAGATGCATAAGCCCAGCAATGCATTTTCCAGACTAGAATCACTCCTCATTCAGAATCCATCATTTTTATTTGTGTATTGTTTTACAGGATAATCATTTTAAAAAATGTGTAACATTTCTTATTTGAATGTGATTGCCTTTAACTTCCAACCATTCACTCTTGTTATGCTATTCATAGGTAGCTTTAAGAGCTCTTTCAGATGTTTTGTCCCCTTGAAACATGCAATATAATCAAGCTGTCTCTTCATCGGTATGAAAAAGTAAACTGATTAACCACTCTATGTTCCTAGCTTTGGAGAGTAATTATTTCCATTCTCTCTTTATTAGCATATTGTCATAGCTACAAGGGAGGACCTGTATATAATGTTCCTGGACAGCACTGTCTTATGGCACTCAGAGAGATTAATATGACTTAATTATTCCTCTCCATTTTTATTTCCTTTTTTATACATCTAAGTAACACCTAATACTTTAAGTCATTGAAGCTCACATAGAGTTGTTTTTCTGCTACAATAGTTAAATCCTTCCAGATCACTGCTTTCAGGAATACACATGCTCATAAATGACATAGTGGTTTCTTTTTTTACACCTGTATGATTTCTCTTCTCTCTTTCCTTTTCCTTGAAATGTTTTTGTTACTCACATCCATTCTTGTCAAGTGATGTATGGCTGTTGATCAATGTCTACAGATACAATGTACCATTACTGTATCAATATTCTAATTTTATTAGAATTTCATGCAGTCTTAAGCCTTAGACTATATAGTGATGTCAGAATAGTGAGGTGGTAGGTGCTGAGTTTCAGTAGTGACAGTGACAGTGACAGTGACAGTCATTTACCTCTGCTGGTGCAGCTTCTGATGAGCATGGCATGCAGGCTGTTTGTTCATCGCTGGAATTGTTCACTTTTAGATAATATGTATTACTGGAAGAGAACTGGAAATCACATGAAATAGGAATGTGTGTTGCGCAGCACTGCAAAAAAACTTGAAAGATTGATATATTTCTGTGGAGTGACAGAAGGAAGAAATTAATTAAAAAAAATAAATCACTACTTTGAGAATGTTTAAGAGGAAATATGCCCACTGGGCCCTTGTATTTTAATACAGACTTTAAAATCCCTAAAATACCAAAATTAAAAGGGGGAGCTGTTCTTTGTGTGAGCTATAACTTGTCAAACAGATGGAAGACAACTGAGTCCTTTACCAGGCACCTGCCAGTCTATAAATGACAGCAGAAGGTCTGGACTGAACCTTAATCAGACATCTGTGGTTCTGAATTTATAATTGCCATACAGCAAGATTGCACGTACTGGAATAACCCAAGCCTCCACTTGGACACATACCTGGTCATCACTGCAATACTATTCACTGTGCCTGAGCTTCAGAGCAGGGTGAAATGACGTTATACACCCACCACTAAATGCTCATAGCAGGGTGGAAAATTTTTGTCTAGTTCATGGAACATGACTACTTTAAGTGAAACAGATTTGGTAGAATAGTTTCAATTATATACCAAAAGAAAGGCTCTGGACTGAATACATACAGCCTTATCAAATTCAGTTTGCTGAGTCTGAAAGCAGCTGTAAATTCAGCGGAACTAAGAATTGCAAACCATGTAATTTAAAAATGTTCATCATCCAGTACACCCTGCAGATTATAGACAAGTCTTTTTATTTAAACTAGTAACTCAGATATCTCAAAGTGGTGGCTAATCACAAAGGGTGAAAGAATCATCGTTATCTATTGCTTTAAAAATCCCATGCTTTTGCTGTGATGTGAAGCTGAAAGTTGAATAGTTCTCATTGTATTTACTCCAAGGGCTCGTAAATTTTTGCTATTGTAAATGGTGCAAAGACAGAAACAGACATGATGAAACACAAAAATGTGCAAAACCTGCCAAACTCTCTCCCATGCTCACAGTCCTTCTTGTCTATTCTTAAATATATGCCTTGCAAAATGGCAAAATGGGAAAGTAGCCCCCTAGGATCTCAGAATTCAGAACACTAACTGCCTGAACATCCCCTCTAATTTGGAAAGTTGTAAGAAGGTCCTGCAAGCTGTACCCTAATGCAGTAAGCAGTGGGAATGTGGGAGGTAAAGGAAAGAGCAAAAGGAGAAAGAAGCTCCACTTGATGTTTCCAAATGGGAAGTTTCCTAGTAGAATCACTGTATTCATCTGGAGGAAAAAAAAGGCAGTAGAGATCTTCTGCAGATGTCTTTCAAATGCTGCCTTTGTTTTGATTCCAGTGAGGAAGCTAAGTTGAAGAAGATGATTAGGAACAAGTGAATTAAGGTTTTCTCCATGAGTTAGAGAAGTCCAAAGAAATTGCATAACTCAACAATTTATAACTCAATAACTCAACTTTTTTAAAGGCCTAAGTGAAAGCTATCAGTTCAGCTGAAATGCTGGAGAACACAAATGTGCTGCATTTGGAAGCATAGTCAGCGGACTGAGTTCCTTACCTTCAGTTATTCTTGAAAGGCTGTAAGTAATTTCACAGTGACAGAGAATTGACTTCTTCATAGATGTACTTTTGAGTTTGTTAAGTGTTCTAAAATGTCGTGGTCTCAAAAATGCTGCTTCAGAAGTCTTTGCTTCTAGATGTGGCAAAGGCAGTTTCTTTGGGAAGGGAAATGAAGAGAAGGCAGAAAAGTTTCCTTGGCTCTGCACTGAATTCATCCATAGTTGCTGCTTATGAAAAACAAAAATACGTTTCTAGTGTTCCATAGTGTTCAGTGTAATCATAGGTAATCATAAGGCCCCATCTTAGCTGGCCTTGAGCCAGAGATGGGGCATGTACAGCTTCTCTGGACAGTATGTTCCTGTGCCACCCCACATTCTGCATAAAAATAATTTCCTCATAATATATAATGTAAATCCTCCCTTTTTTAAGTTTAAAACTGTTCCCTGTTGTCCTACCACTATCACACACTGTAAAAGGTCAATCCTACTCCTGCTTGTAAGTTCCCCTCAAATGCTGGAAGGCTGTAATGAGTTACCCCTGCAGCCTTCTCCAAATTAAACAGGCCCAGCTTCCTCAACCTTTCTTCATAAGTGGTGCTGCAGTACTCTTGTACCTTTGTGGTCCTCCTCTATAACTTCTACTACAGCTCCACATCTTTCTTGCATTGATCACCCTGGGTGCTGTACTCCAGGTGGAGCCTCACAAGAGCAGACTACAGAGCAACAATCATCTCCCTCACCCTCTTGGTCATCCCTCTTTCAATGCAGCCTAGTATACAGTTGGCTTTCCAGGCTCCAAGTGCACACTGCCGGCTCATGTCCAGCTTTTCATCCACTAGGACACTCAAGTCCATCTCTGCAGGGCTGCTCTCAAGGAGTCATTCTTCCATCCTGAAAATATACCTGGGGTTGCCCTTGCTGAATCCCATCAGTTTCCCATGGGCCCACTTCTTGAGCCTGTCTGGATGGCAGCCCTTTCTTCTATTGTATCAACTGCACAACTCATCTTGATGTCATCTGCAGATTTGCTAATCCCACTTTTTAGATCATTGATAAAGATGCTGAAGAACACTGGTCCCAGAGCAGATCCCTGGAGGACACCACTCATCACTGGCCTCCACCTGCTCATAGAGCCATTGACCACAATCCTCTGCCTACAGTTATCCACCCCATTCTTTATTAACCAAATAGTCCACACTTCAAATTCATATTTCTCCAATTTAGAGACAAGAATGTAGTGTGGGACAGTGTCAAAGGCCTTGCACAAGTCCAGGTAGGTGGCATCAGTTGCCCTTCCTCAGTCTGCCAATGCTGTCACTCCATCACAGAAGGTAACCAAACCAATGCTGTCACTTCATCACTGAAGGTTACCAGTTTGGTATAATCTGCCCGCGATATAGATATAAGATTGGGTTTAGAAGTGAAGATAATTAAGCTATGTGACATGGTAAATGAGTCTGTATAGGGCAGGAGAGCACCTCCAGGAATGCCTAAACTGGTTAGCAATGCCTCTTAGTGAACGCAGATTTGATAACACAGGTGTAGCTTCAGAGTCAGAAATCTTCTGAAGAAAATTCTCAGAGCCGGTGTGAAATAAGTCAGCAAATGTACTATAAAACCTCATGGAGAGAAAGCTTGCTTGTCCTGTTACAGGGATGACTCTAGGGACTACTGCAGCTCAGGTTTAGGTTTCTGTGCATTCTCTTTTCCTGCAACTGGCAGGTGTCATCATTGCTCACTGAGCAGAGCGCTAAATGAGGCCCTGGGTGATCTGCTTTCAATTTCTCTCTTCTCTCAAAGGAATATTCTCACACTATGCTCCAGGCTACCTCCTAAGTGGGAATGAGTAACAGTGAAGCAAAAATGCTGGTTTTTTTTTAAATAAAAAAATGTCAGGTTCACTGTAGAGCAGAAGCGTTTGATGCATTCTGTGCATCTAAAATTAAAAAAGGTTGAGTAGCATAAGGTCTTTTGAAGAACATCAGTCAGTAGTTTCAGCTTGTTATCTAAGTACCTCTCCTGTAATAATCAGTAAATATCTGGCCTTGATGGATTTTGATGGATTTTCCGTAGCTTGAAGTCTTGTAACAGTTTTGGAAGGTAGCAATTTAATGCCCTCAACAAGAATAAAGATGATGTAAGGGGAAAAAAAAAAAAAAAAGTAAGAAAAAAAGCTAAAGGAAAGATAATTTCCCTGGCTAGTGTAAATGTAGAGATAAGTACAGGAAAGAATATATTTATATTAATACTAAGACGCAAAGTAATCAAATCAGTAGAAGATATCTGAAATACAAAATTTTTGTGATGCAGATGCAATAAAACTGCAGAAATCAGAGTTGAGGTGTGTATATTCAGGCCAGGACTGTTATATCATGGTCCTTTCAATCCACTGAAAGCTTTGAGAACTCATCATTATTCAGAGATCAATTACATAGATCATAATAGGCTAAATTAATATACACAGTGATCAGCATGCATTTCTGTGAAAAAATAATCATATTAACTTGAGTTAAAAGAACATAGTAATGGTCAAGCCTTACTTTTCATGGCACAATGGACTATTCAAAGACTCAGTACATTGTATCACTGGTAAGATTGCATGCTAAGTCTGTGTCTGTAATGTCATTATCATAAATCTACTTCTTCTTGCCAACATGAAATGGCTCAGTGTATCTTCTAGAGCTGAGAAAAGACAGTATGCATACTTGCCACTCCAAGCCATTTTCCCTAATTAATTCACCTTGCCTGATAAATACAGTTTAAAATTTCAAATCACAGTCCAATGTAGCACTTAGGTACAAAAGTATTCAAAAAGAGCCTCTTACACAGCAAAACTGCGTGAGAATGTTGGCTCCCCAGCAAGCCACTGGATGCTTTGTCTAGTAGAATGGAGATCTGTATACTAGCCAAATTCAAGGCAGGATTTTGGAGGAGTGGCAGTTCTTCCTTGGAGTTTGGGATGTTAGAAACTGGTGTCACTGGTTTTGCTGCAGATCTGGAACTATTCGGCAAATCTAACTGAAGATAGAGTTCAGTGTTACACAGGAAGAAGGATTTTGTTAGATTCTGCTGGTTAATTTCGTAAGGTTTGCTCTGGATAAGTTTTATCTAGAGCAATTTCCCTTCATGATCAGTGAACGTTCAAGGATAAAGTGATTTTTATTTTTACTTTTTTATTCTTATTTTTTGCAGGTGTGGTACTTCTCAATCAACTGGGCTTGACCCTGCAGCATAAAGCAATTATTCTTTGGATGAACAGTGTAAGTCCCAGGAAAGGGGTACAGCAGTATTACGAGGTTTGTTGTCACCCTTAGAAAAGTAAACATAAATTACTGAACTGCATCTGATATTAAAAAGAAATGTAAGGAATCAACATTCTTGCAAGAAATGTATCATGTAAATAAGGACACTGTAACAAAGCTGACAGAATACATACTTTTAAGTTCTACAGTATAGGAATCAGGAATGTGTTGTGCATCTGTGGTGTAATGAATATAGAATAAAATGTAATCTTTCTGTACAAGGAAGCTGAGGCTGAGAAGAACCAGGACATGAAATATGTGTTGTCAGTTCTCAGAGATACAACTGGGACTTTAAAAGTCATTTGGAAAGAGGGTCAGTTAGGCTGTTTCACAACACAATTTTATGAAGTGCTCTAGAGGGTTTTATAATAGCCAGGGAGAGCCCATTGACTGCACAGTGATTACATCTGTCACTACAGACACAGAATTGTGACAGCCTGAGGTGTAGGGTGGTATAGGTTGAACTATTTAGTCCTGTGAAACAGCGAGGAAATGATGGTGCTCAATTTGTTTTTCAGTGAAGTAATAAATACATTCAGTTACCCCTGAGCAAGTTTAGAAATTGGGAAAAATACATTCTGGCAGTTTCATTTTGTTTATATTGAGACACTCTGAATGTTCTGAAATGACACAGATAAACATGTGTCCACACTTGCATAATTTTGTGTACACCACTAGATGTGCATTTCCAGGACAAGTAATGCATGACAAAGTGTTTCAGAGGTCTGAAGTTAAAGGACAATATGATATTAATAGCTTGCAAAACCTGATGCTTCTTACAAATACTGCCTCTCCGAGAGCTTTCATGGAAGGCTGTTGTTATCCAGGCAAGATGACCGCATCTTCCCCCTTCTCTTATTCTGAATGTTTGTTTGAATTCCTTTCCAAATCACTGCTTAGTACTACCTTATCCTTGCAAAGAAGACCATAGCTAGAGTGTCCCCAGTAAGCATTTTGGGCAGTACAAAAATATCGTTTGTGGTAGAAGTGAAGGTTTACGTAGAGGTTAGCAATGTGCTCCTGCCTCTTTAATTAGTCTCTACCTCTCTACACCCAAAACAATTTTGTGATGTCTGCACCCAGAAAAGAAAGAAGCACATTACTGAGCTGCCTATGAGACGTCAATTGAGTTCTAACAACATAATGCAGATGAAATGCATACAGTTTATTTACACGATTAAAATTTTAACATTTAGCTTCTGAAAGGAGATAGAAACACTGCTGAGAAGCACAAGATTGATATATATTTGAAAGATACTTTCAGGTTTTTGGCAGGATTCTTTTCATGTGAGTGTAAATGACACAGGCAACTTTAATTACACAGATGAGATCAGTATGGGCATTACGATTGACTGCTGTAATGCATTTTTCTGTTTCCATTCCTAAACACCTCTCGGTGGAGAAAGGCTGGCTCAATTCTGTGATGGGGCTTATTGTAGACCTATATTTTCACTCTTTCAGTCTTTAATATTTGCAGTGTATCTTTGTTCTGAGTCCTTTCATTGAGGCAGAAAATTGGATTGTCATCATTTGAGCAGTAAGCACAGCCTGAAGATGTGTTTTGTTTTATCCCTGCTACTGCAACTAATGCTTTCCTACGTTTGTGTAATATGGGGCAGGTCTACACAAGGAAAGGGGAGTTATTTGAAAATTTGTTGGAAGCCCTGTCCACTCTCTGAACAAAGCTGATTTCTGCACAGGCAACACTCAAACAAGCAGTGCAGCTGATGTATGTTAATATGGAAACTTCAGGCTCTTCTAGTGTTGATCGGGAAGCTGCTGAGGAGTTACTTTGCTTGGTTTGGATGCTAAAGTGTTGTTTCAGAATGTAACAGACTAAATATGGACTCTGAAGGCAGTGATATAACTAAGAAAGTGAAGGTAGTTCTTGATTATGAAATCAAGGCTGTATAGCATCAAAAAGAACACTGATAAATCTTTATGTCCTGCTCTGATATTTCAGTAGTTCTACTAAAAAGAGAAATATGTCAAAAAAGACTCAACCACATAGAGCTGTACGTGTGATCTTGAAAGCTATGACTGAAAGATGTTCAGTGCAAGATTCAAAGAAATAAGCCACGGCTCTTTATGACCATGTCTTCCAAGTGTAGATACTTCTTTAATTCAGCAGAAAATTTCACTGGAGATAAAATAGTTAGAAAGTAAACCTAACTGAGGCCATTTTTTTTTAGTAAAACTTGTAAAGTGACATATTGGAAGAATATATATAGAACATGATGGTCTTTTCATCATTTTTAGTTTCAAAGTGAAGGCTGGTTATATCCTACAGTTTTGATGAAGAAATTACTTTATGATTTTCTATAGTCTGTGTTGTACTGAATGTGAGCCTATCTGATCATCATGGTCACCCCAGTGGCTATGAAATCTGTTACACTGCTATAGATTAATTTAGTCAATATTTAGTTTATAATATTTAGTTAATAATTTAGTCAAATGCCACAAAGAGGTGCAAGATTTATTGATCCCAAATCATTTGTGGGTTGCAAGTAGCAGTTAAAAATTGGCAGAACCTAGGCATTCTTAAATATTTCAGTGCATGTACCAGTACTACCGAGGAATGTAACGACACCTGCATATTCCAATGTATGGGAACATATGGAACATCCTTACAAAGTGACAGTTTACTTAGTTACTTGGATATTTTCATCTAAATGATAATATCTTTTTTGTATGATTGTACCTGGAAATGCTGAGGTTCCTAAATTATACAAAGATGCTCAACATTTCATAGTAGTAGCGTCAGAAATTAAACAAACAAACAAACAAGCAAACAAATAAATAAATAAATATTCTTAGTTGAAATAATTATGGTACCTCTAGCAAGCATGCAGACACAAAGGTGCTGGAACAGGCTGCCCAGAGGGGCTGCGGATACCCTGTTCATCTCTGGAGGTGTTCAAGGCCAGGTTATATCAAAGTAATTGTATGTAGAAATAGTGCTCCAAAATATTTTCATGCAAGTATAGATGTCCCTGAAAAGCTTAATAAGGTACAAAGAGTGTTGCATGCAAAGAGTGTTATGCCTTGGATGTGAGAACACACACTCGCAAGAAATTAATTTTGTTTGTTTTCGTAACTGAACTACGTCTGTTCAATCAGTTAAGGAATTAAGTCATTCTGGAACAGGAAATAAACATTGAGAAAATGTCTGAAAATGCTTTAAGAGACTGGTCCTCTGTTCAGCAGGTGCACTCTGACTTTCCTGATGCAGCAAAGCAAAAAGCAGCTTTGCAGTAAGAAGGCTAATTGGAGCCTCCTACAGCAGCAAGGATAGAAAGGAGATGTAGGCCAAGAGACAATGGCACAGACCCTTCCCCATGGTTTGGGGCAGTGCTGGACTGGTCTGCTGTGGGTTGAACAAGGAAGATACACTTTGAGCCACATACTGGCCCCTGGCAGCCCCACTGCAGGCAAATCATCTCTGCATGTTGAAAGCAGCCGTGGCCTCTGGATTTCCTAATGCTACTGTTTTGCTGTCTGCTCTGCTCAGCAGTTCCAAGCACACTAAAAGATGGATTTGGTGTTGTCATGACAATTTAATGAACTGATATAATTCTGCTTTCCTTTGAAGTCCTGTTTTTGAAAGAACTGCAGTCATCATCTGTATCACAAGTGAACTGGCTAAGGAAGACCTAGATGTAGATAGATCTTTGATTTTATGAAGCAAAATAAGTTGTGGTGAATGGCACTTTGTCCAGCTAGAGGCTGATGATGTGTGGTGTCCCCCACAGGTCTTTCTTGAGACCAGTGCTTTTCAATATCTTCATCAGTGACAGGCTCAAGTGCAGCCCCATCAAGTTTGCCAATGACATCATGCTGAATGGTGCAGTTGACATATTAAAAGGAAGTGACACCATCCAAAAGGACCTTGATAAACTCGAAAGGTGGGCCCTTGTGAATCTATTGAGGTTTAACATTGCAAAGTGCAAGGTTTTGCACTCGGGTAGGAGTAATCCCAGATACGTATATGGACTGAGAAAAGGACTCCTTGAGAGCAGCTCTGCAGAGTAGGACCTGGGGATTGTGGTGGATGAAAAACTGGCCATGAGCCAGCAGAGTGCTCTTGCAGCTTGGAAGTGCAATGGCATCCTGGACTCCATCAGAACAGGGGTGGGCAGCAGGGACAGGGAGGAGATTGTCCCCTTCTATTTGGCTCTTGTGAAGCCCCACCTTGAAGTACTGCATCCAGGTCTGGGGCCCCCTGTACAGGAAGGACATTGGAGCTGTTGGAGAGAGTCCGAAGGAGGGCCATGAAGAATATCAGAGGGCTGGAGCACCTCTTCTATGAGGAAAAATTGAGGGAACTGGGCTTGTATAGCCTGGAGATGGGTCCAAGGAGACGTCATTTTGTCTTTCCTATATTTGAAAGGCATTTATAAACAGGAGTGGAATCAACATTTTACTCAGGTAGGTTGTTGTGTGATTGATTGATGTGTGGCACGTGCCCTTAGGGGCGTAGACGAAGCACATAGGTTATATAAGCTAGAGTTCACGTGTAATAAAGGCCATTTTGCTGTTCATCATATTGGTGTGTGCGTGCAGTCATTTGGTCCTGGCCTGGTTTTAGGTCAGTACCGTAGGAGGTAATGCAACAGTAGGTTCCTCCTGCATAGGACAAGGGGGAATGACTTTAAGCTCAAGGAGAGAAGGTTTAGATTGGATGTCAGGGGGAAGTTCTTCACAGATAGAGTGGTAAGGTGCTGGAACAGGCTGTCCAGAGAGGTTGTGGATGCTCTGTCTATGAGATGCTCAAGGCCAGATTAGATGGGGCCCGGGGCAAAGTGATTTAATGGCTAGCAACCTTGTCTACTGTAAAGGGTATGAACTGGGTGATCTTTAAGGTCCCTTCCAGCAAAAGCCATTCTATGATTTTGTGATATCCTATTATATTTCCTATTTGCAAATCCACGTATACTACAGAAAGGATTTATAAGGGCTTGTCAATTTAGCAAAAAAAGATACAAAGCAGCTGTCACATCAACCATATGTTAAATAATATCATTAACACATCTTATTATCAAATATACTTTTATTGTCAACTGTTTTCAAATTTCGTCTACTGAAGATACTTGGGAAACAAAGAATAATTCAAATTGCTGCTAAAGGTATATTCCTTACATCCTAAGGTATAAGCTCTCTTAAGCTAACTTCATCTACATGTAATAAAATTGAATGTTTCCTGGTACAAAAGAGTTGAATGGAATGTACCAGCTGCAAGTGGACTTCAAATGGAATTAAAGAATAATTAACAATTGACATTTCTAAATGCTGTCGGTATACTCAGATGTAAGGTGACACTACATTCCTTGTCCACAAAAGAAATCCTCTACTAGAGAGAAAGCAAGCTAGACCTGTGAATGAACTTCTAATCACTCATCTTTACAAGGAAATGAAGTAGTTGTCTTGTACTTACTCTGTATGCACACCAGTTCCTTGCTCAGCAAGCTAGAGAACTCAGGCATCAGTTGTAACATTATAAGAGACTGGGACATCAATGTGAACACAGCATTTCCATACATCCTTCTGTGGGATGCAGTGAAATAAAATAAAGACATGACTCAGAAGGGAATTCCAAAAAGGTTACCCCATTAAAAAGAAGGATAAATTCATTACACCTTAATTTTATATTTGGCATCCAACTATTCAGATTGATAATCTGACCATCATTCACAGGCTGGTCTGACTGTAACATTGGATATTCTCTCTTCTCAGTAGATTAAGCACCAAACTCAGTTTTCAAAAGGAAAACATTTGCTCCTTTTCACCAATAAATGTATTAAACAGAAATTAAATATCACTGACCGTCAAACGGACCTCAGATGTTCTTAATACCCCTTAATGTTAATATCCTTTAATGCCTAAAGAGTTGTTTGGTTTTTTTTTTTGTCACAAACATTTTCCACAAAACTTGTTGTTCTGAAAATGCTGTGACAAGTCCTTCTTTAGCACTGCAGTTATTTTAGGATTCCTTTTTCCTTGAGTAAATCAAACAAGGCATTTGGCCAAGCTTCATGCTCCACTTTTTTGTTTTGTTTTCCTCTCCTACAATTTTGCTTTGTTGTTGTATTAAAAATTAATCATTCTTACTATAATCATCGTGAGTTCAGACTTAGACTGCAAAGCTAATGCCATTCGTGAGTATGGGTGTCATTGAAAGGATTTGAATAAGCGCTTATAGGCGCTCAGTGATTTAGAGATGTGATCCTTCCAACTGTAATGCCAGAGTTGGTATTTAAGTTTGTGCCTTATTCTAAACAAAATAATCTTTCTTTCACACTAGCCAGCTATCAGAAGAAAGATAAAACGTGCCTGTGAAAAACAATCACATTACAAAACCAATAAGAAATCTTAAAGTCTCTTACTAAAGTCATATTTTAAAGCCAAACCATGAAAAATATAATTTTTTTAAATTATTATTATTATTTTTTAATGTATGAAATAATTCCTTCTGACATTGGATAATCATTTCCTTTTTTGCTGGTCTTTTAAACGACCTGACAAAGGTGTCAAAAATTTCCTGTTTTCCTTTGATCTCCAATAACAGTTTTAGAAGAATGGATTAGTTTGAATATTGAGCATTAGGCTCTTGATTTCTGTCTCATCTTATGGAATAGAAATTATGTGTATGAATACAGATAATCAGAGGATACAAAAACTATTTCTTTATACTTGTTTATGTACACGCTGACAGAAATTAGTTACTAAAAAAATAGTGTATAATTAGGCATCTAATTATGTCATAGTGGATTGGGGATAGATGCCCTGGTCCAGGCTGATGAAAACTACTGAAAAGTTTCTTAGCTCTTTCATTTCATGTTTTTGACATGTGCCACAATTAATTTAAAAAGTTTTTAAGAACGTACTTGATGGTTATGGTCAGATTATTCTCTCCTTCCTGACTTATCACCCTTTGATCCATCTGCACACTAGTGATCAGTTAGAGTGGATATGGCATAGGATCTAAACATCTATTTGTAGGAGAATGAACTTTAGCTATAGAATAAATCCTCAAATCTGATGCCTCATTAACATATACATATTGATGGAATAGATGTGTTGACATAAAAGGGGCATGCAGTTGAATTCTTCTCTTGTTATAGGTGTCTGTAGGTGATTTAGAGGTATATCTATAAATGTGTATAATCCTGTTTCAAGAAATACATAATGTTTCAGGTTAGAAAAGAACTGGAAAAGACTGCTATTGTTGTTTCCTAGCTTGGACCATTCATAAAGACTGTAGTTGTCTGCAAATGAGAAGGACAGCAAAGGCATGAGTGTCAAGGAGAGAAGCTAGTACAACACTTTTGAAACATAACAGGAAAGTGCAGTATTTTATTAAGGATTAAAAGCTACCTGTGTGATGCTTCTCAGTGTTGCTTTAGTATGTGCCCCCCAAGTGCTACGGCTGCATCCTTTGTGTGAAATCCTCTGCTTTTTCAGCCTGCTCACAATCAGGGCACAGTTGGAAGTGTAGCAGATTAAGATGCTGCTGCACATGTTGGATCTTGAAACCATCCTCTACCAGCTCAAAGTTTACAATTTATTTTTCTGCAGTTCTGCTTACCTGCTCAACCACCACCCATATAAAGAGTATATCAATAATTTAGGACTCTCTAGACTGTGCACCACACTTTCAAAGGAAGAGTTCTAGACTGAGGAGAAAAAAGAGGGAAAAGCCTTAGGCAATGAAGCAGTCTCAGTCCTCGCTCAGGCAGCCATTCCAGTATAATGGGACAGGAGGGGAAATAGCCTTCGTGAATAGGGATGCAGAGAAATATCTGATTTTTGTAGCTGGTGAGTTTAGTTTACCTGAAAATTAACAATGGGCTACATATTTTGGAGAAAACCCACCTATATCTGCTTTTGAACACAAAGTTTGAAGAGAACTGAAATGCATTCTGAAATCCTATACAGCAGAAAATGCAAGTGTGTGTATGTGTACTGAGTTAAGGCATCAAGGTGTTGGTTGTAGGACCTGCAGATTTGGTGTCTGTGAGGGCAGTTGGAGGCTGCACTGTGCCAGCTGGCTCCAATGACCCACTGCAGGACACAACTGAGCACAGCCAAGCTGATCAAGCCCCAGTGAAAATATGTGTAAGAAAGGTTAGAAAATACCAGACAAGCAGAGGATTAAGAAGTGGGGAGAGATGTTACAGAAGAAATAGTAGTAGGAAGGAAGTATTCCATGATTGAGCAGATATCCTCACTGCACCCTTGCTGGAGCATGGGAGAAGTATGAAGAGGAAGAGGTGACACTTAGAAATGCTAATATACAGTGCCTGTAATACTGCATTATTCGGAGTTGGTAGAGAGATTGAGAGTGAAGGAGTAAAGCTGAGAAGCTGAGACTGGGAAAAGAAAGGAGGCAAGGCATTGTTTTAGACTCATTCAATCACAGAATCACAGAATCCTTAGAGTTGGAAGGGATCACTGAAGGCCATCTAATCCAACTCCCTGCAATTAACAGGGACACCACAGTTAGGTTAGTTTGCCCAGGGCCCTATTCCAGGCTCGCTACCTGAATTCTTTTCTCTCTCTTTTATTCATTCATTCATTCATTCATTCATTCATTCATTCATTCATTCATTCATTTGAATAAATAAATAAATAAAATGAATTTAGTTCTCCCCACATTGATTTTGTTAACAAGTCATAGCTGGTAAATGATCTTCCTGTCTTTACCTTGATTCAGCTTTCTTGTTGTTTTCTCCCTCTCATCTGCTTAGGAGAAGAATGAGTGAACATCTGGGTAGGCTTTTGACTGTTAGCTAAAGTCAACTCACTACAGCATCATAAGCACACACACGCATTACAAGCATAGATCATAGTTAACTGTGCAGTTTTCTTTCTCTCAAGAACTTGCACTGGCAGCAGACAGTACTGCATAAGAGTGGCAATAAATTTAGCTGCTACAGTTCTATGCTAACTGGAATGTATGAACTAGTTAGCTAAGGCAGGGTTGTAGTCCTGAGTGTTCACGGTGGAAGGCAAATTATTTCAGGAGAGCATACAGGATGCAGAAAAGGTAGCCTCTGTCATCCCTTCAGTGATTGTAATTTCCCGTTTTATTTGTCAGAATTCAGAGCTAGAAATGTGGCAGCAATGCCCCCTTTCTGACACAAAGGTGAGGCAGTCACAGTGTGCTAAAGTCTGCCCTCTGTGACTTACCAGATTAAGATGCAGTGTTTCTATTGATGTCCTAGTGAGAGATGAAGTTATTCACACCAGATGAAGTAGCAGCACCAGAACAGATTTATTGCACTCTACAACACTCAATAGCCTAATAACTCGTTACATTTACACAGCATCAAGCTGATGTGAGCTTTTGTGTTCTATATTAAATTAATCCTTCGTGCAGTTGAGGTACTACAGATTGCTGTATGTGGTCTGAGGTTTAGGAAACAAGCTCTGCAGGCTTCTGGCTGGTGTTGGTGCATTCCAGAATGTGGTTATTATTAAGACATTATTACTAGCCACGGCAAATTATTCCACTGTATTTCTCATGTATTCTGTTCATGGCTATATTTTACAGATACGTGTTATGTAAGATTAATTCATAATCTCATTACTGTAAATGGTGTAACACAGATGCTTGACTGCTGATAAGGAAAGATTGATCAAAATTAAATGCTGTTGCTGAGAAGAACAGTTGGCTTTCATACTCTCCTTTACCCAGAAATAAACAAAATAAAACAAAACAAAACCCTATATTCCATTCCTGGTAGGGAGTATTCAATGTGTTATAAAAGCTCCTCGCCTTTTTATTAGTGAATCCTGGCAATTCTCAGACTTATATGCCGACTGCAGCATGCTCAACTGATCAATCTGTCATCATACTACCTCAAAACTGAAGTTCTGTTGAAAAAGACTGCTAAGCTTGGAAGGTTACTGTAAAGTAAAATCTATAAAGAATGGCTTAAAAGCTCAGTGAATAAAATAATAACCATGTGAAAAAGCTTCAGCTGTTCTTCACCTTGAAAAACCATAGGACTTAAACTTGTACTATCAGATAAATTAGAAGAAAAATACCCACCTAGAGAGGCTGGATAGAAGTAATCAAGATTCTGTATATGTTATCAAATTTACAATATAATTGTGGAAAAAACAATGGTAATGATGGATTTATCAATAAATATGAAGTTTTGGTAAGCACAATAAAGTTTTCAGTTGAACATGAACTGTTCTTTTACTAGTATTTTCAATCTTCAATTTGCTTTTTTTCTTTTTTTTTTTTTTTCCCAGCTTTTTATTCTTGCTACTTGAAAAATGAAAAATATTGAAATTCTCCAAAATAATAATAAGTTATTCTGCTGTTGTAGAAGATCAGACAAGGGAAGTGTGAACATATTGCTGAAAAATCGTAGAATCATAGAATGGCCTGAGTTGGAAGGGACCTTTAGGATCATCTAATTCCAACTCCCTGCTGTAGAGGCAGGGACACCTCCCTCTAGACCAGGTTGCTCACAGCTCCATCCAACCTGGCCTTGAATGCTTCCAGAGAGGGAGCATCCACAACCTCTCTGGGCAACTTGTGCCAGTGTCTCACCACCCCTCACAGTAAAGAATTTCTTCCTCATATCTAATCCAAATCTACCCTTTTCAGTTTAAACCCATTTATCCTTGTCTTGTCGCTACATGCCCTTATGAAAAGTCACATAAAAATCTCATTATTGAGATTACGTTGTCATTATTAGTAAGACTATCAACTTAAATGGAATGTGAAAGCACAGGACCATTTTCATTACTGAAAGATCAGGAGATATTGGTATACACAAGTAATGATAATAGTGTTTTGTAAGTGAATATTAAAATTAGTGGGAAGGAAAAAAGGGTTGAAATTATTTCTTCAAAATTACCCAGTGCAACACCTGCTGAATGAAGTGCCTCTGATAACCGGGCACTAGATCTCTGCTGATGGTAAATATGAATCCAATTAATTGGAGAATCTACAGAGAACCACTTGTGGCTCGATAACTTTGCACAAATTGCAGAAAAAATATCATCAATGCTATTTTTCTTTCTAAGGATGCCAGTGTAATGAATGGTTCATTCCATCTGATCTATATTATCATATTAAGCTTTCAGCGTTAATTCCTGTGATTTCATTCCATACTACACGTTGGCTATCTTTAAGAGGAAACAGAGTGCTTATTCTTCGTTAACAAAAACTATTTTGATCTATTTTGTGGAGCTGCACTGACATTGGCAGGCTTCACAGAACTGAGAAACATCCATACTGTGTTGGGTTCAGGACTGGAAATACATTGTTATAAATACAACTAATCCATAAAAGTAGAATAGTTACTGAGATCAAGCAGACTGTTACAATCATCTGTGCCTGAGGAAATCTCTGACCTCTCTGTCGGATTTGTCACCAGAGATCTTCATTAGCACCAGATGGCTTTTATGAAATGGGCATTTGTCAATTAAAAGTTGCATAAAATTGAAAACATGCTTTGGTTGTGGTCATTACTTATTTTTTATTACTCTGCTGCATGTACAAACTAGTGATGAATTCTTCAAAACATTATTCTCTTGCAGTGCTAATTAGTGGAATGCCAATTAGCTGCAGAATAGAGCTACCAGAGGTGCCTTCTTTTGACTGTTGTGTTCACTGAGAGCAGAAATTACTGACTTTTACTGATTTAAATCTTACCATACTGACAGTAAAGACCAGTTTTGTGTTGTCAAAGTTTATTACCATTCCATTTTTTTTCATTAGTTGTTAAAGGGGACAAAATGACTTGTGTAGAAAAAACTATTGTAGATAAAAGGATATCACATTTTTACAGCACATCCCTGGTAATGATACCTTAATTCCAGAGTAAGAACCTCTGTAATACTTAGTTCCAGAATGGCTTGCATTTGAGAGAAAGAAATGAAATAAGGTTTAAAACGCTCTGCATTGTAGCATCATTCTAACTGTTAAGGTAGGCTAAAATTAAAGTTAAAATGTGATTTGAGCTTTGAGGAAAAAATAATTCCACAAAAGAAATCTGCTCAGTTCATTTAGAGGTGTTGTTTTTCAAAGATCAGTCTTAGCATTTGAGCGCTAGCAGCTGCAAATAAATTGCATGTTCAAGATAAATTAAATGAAAGAATGCATACATAACCCCTTGATAGAGAGCAGTGGCTGTAAAAAGTGCTAACATTTTGAAACAGCTTTTCTTACTTAACTCATATCTGCCTTCTCCTGAAATGTTTTGTGCCGCAATAAAAACAAGTTTTTTAACATCACACATTGATAATAGCTGTGCATCTCCAGGACTGCAGGGAATTCTGCTCAGTGCCTGGAGCTCCTCCTGCCTTCTTTTTGCACACACCTTGGAGTCTGCAAGGCTCTTTCATTTCACCATTATTGTCTTCCAGGTGTTGCAGAGTATTATCCCTTCTTAAGCATGTTACTATAGAGACACAAATAGAGTCACCAATTGGTTCAGCTTTAGTCAACAGTTGTTCCTCTTAGAGAAGCTGGACCTGGCACTGAGTTCACATAGGGCAGCTGCTGGGTGCTGTGCACAGTGGTTTCCTACGCAGCCATCCAGCTACCAAAACATTGCCATGTAAACCCACTACAGATACCTACACTTTGCTGCACAACTTATTATATTTTATCATTCTGAGCAGAGACAGGATTGACAAATTAATTGGAAGCATACATGGATTCCTTCTCCTCAGGACATCTGGATTTACTCCAACAGAAATCTTAACTTCTAGTACCAAATAAGTCCTACAACTTCAGTACAGATATCCTTGAAACTTTGGGCCCTACAGATATGCAGAAAAGTACTGTAAACTCATTTAGCTTCACTACCTTGATTGGAGTTAGGCTGATTTATGCAAGGTGAGGATTTACCTCAGTAGAGCCTTTAATGGGAGATTTGCCAGATATTCCCTATCAAAGGCCCAGAATAATCATTGCTCAGAACAGGACCTGGAAGGGGATTCCAGAGTTTACTGGAGCTGAGATACGGTTTAACATAATGTGAGAGTCGCAGACAAAGAGCTTGTTTTAGCTGAGTTTGTGTGTTCCAAGGACAACTATACGGCAATAAATACTACACGTATCTAGATGACAGTTAAGTCAAAACCATGCTGCAATTGCAGACCCTGTAATTTTGTTTCACGTATACATACTGAATATATTTTCTCAATCACAACTCTGATGTATATCATTCCCACAACATGGCTGGTGTATCTGTAGGTATAAACTCACAGTAATCAGATAACTGTAAAATGAGCACTGTTCTCATGTGCATTTCTATTGCTTTGTAACAAAAATTCATCCCAAAGTTTTTGTGTATTTATTTCTGTTTTCTTAAGTGAAACTAGTGATTTAAAAAGTTCACTAAGTAAAACATAAGTGCAGACAGAAATTCCTTCAGTGGGTGGAAGCGTACACTTGTTCAATTTGCTACTGATTTAATCAGGGCTTACAAGTGTATATATGTGCATAAACACATATGGATTCCCTGGAGTTGTTATGTCATAATAGGAAAATATATTAACACAGTACATAATGTGTTTGATCAGAGCCATATTCAAAGGCTTACCAAGATTGCTCATAGAGGAAAGAGGATTTTCACTGAAACTGAATTGCAAAGCCAAGCATCTTATTATTGCTAAAGGTTGGCACAAATACTTTCATGCAAGACTTAAGAGACATAGAGGTGTATCAAGTGTTGAAGCATTTGAAATTGGTTGCAATTGTTCAACTGACAGGATATCTGAATTAGATATGATGATATGGGCAGATTCAAACACAGTTTGCATTTAGACTTGGAAATACTGAAAAAAAACAATGTGTAAGAAGGAAAATAGAGAGAATGTATTTTCTTCAGTGAAATGAACATAATTTCTGCCAGTTTATCATCATTACACATTTACAGTTCTAAATAAACAGTTGTGATAGACTGACAATTTTTGAGCAGTGCTGAATAAGAGAGATGCTTAATCTGCACTAAGATCTGCACTGGAGGCAGTGTGTCAGATACCATTTCTGACTTACTGTGCTCCCTTCTTGCCCATGGAAGTTTGTAATTTACTGCTCTCACATTCTGAAAATGAATCACACTCTTCCCTTTTCCAGGCTATTTTGCATGTTGTGGTCTGGGAACAGGCACAGATTTTGCCACCTGCTCTGTTCTGTCTCTTTGCCACCTTGGCTTCACATTATCTAGAAGTAAAATGTGTTAAAAGACACATTTTTGTCCAAACTACATTTATCTGAAATAAAAAAATCTGAAATCTGAGTTAATCAGAGCAGTTGCATTAAGCGTATGCCAAGTCGTAACAGAATTTTCATTAGTTTTAGTTTCTCAAAGATTTTCAACAGATCTCTTACTTTCTAAAAATTTGGGTAACTTGGTGGGTGACATTGGTGAAAGGTGAATGAGACCCTGATCTGATCCTTTCTGTAATTAGGGGATCTGAAGTGAGACAGTAATCTCTACTGATCCTGTTTTGAATAATTGACAAAACAACTATCTGCAGCTTCTAGTTATCACATCTTCAATCTTTCCCTAAAAATCAACTTCGACTGAATTTGGAAAAGCTAGATCATGTGATAATCGAATTCCCAAATGCATATCTTCTTGCCTATTTTTTTTTAATGCTGTCATTGGTTATTTAAGCTAAGCAACAAATATAACATAATCTGATAGGAGAGTTAATAAACATTTTAGAGCATCTACAGATCAATGTCCTACCTCTCTGATCAACAGATTCTTTCCCTTCAAGGACTATAAACCTGCAAAACTGTGGGGAAGGGAAGGGGAAGGGGAAGAGGAAGGGGAAGGGGAACTGCAAAATGGAATGATAGAACGAGGAAAAACACAGACATTTGTGAGGAGCTGAAAGAAAGCAATATAATCTCAAAGGCTGATCAGCAGCACCCATCCTAAACTATGATAGGCTGATAAGAAGAGCTTGTGTATTTGAGTGACACGAAAAATCTGCTCTTGGCTCATGTTTGCCGATCAGGCTGACTTTTGGGGTGGTTCTGGAGCAAGTAACTACTGTGGAGCAGCACACATGCCCACCAGCCCACCAAGTAGCAGGTGTGTGATTACTGCATAATCAGCTGCCAATTAACTGTCTGAGGGAGTAGGTGACATTACCCTGAGCAAGCAGAGGTGCAAGATAGAAGAACAAAGAGAGTAAAAAATGAAGAGTTTGACTGCAGTGTCAGTACTCCTTCCATTGAACTGCAGCTGTGCAGGTCTACAAGATGTCTGCTGACCAACATGCAGCCCCCTGCCATCCAGTGAAATGTTGCTGGATCCATGGTGATGAATATCCCTGCTTTATAATCAATTTGTTAGGATTCCTCTCTTTATTACTGCTAAATTCCCTGTCTTCTTTATATTCCTTAACTGCTTAGAATTTGTTATAAACTGGTTGGAAAAACATTTCACCTCATTTGCTGCCTTAGACTTGTTCTGGATATACATATATCAAAACATCTTCTCCAATAATTGGAGCAAGACAGCATTGCAAAAACTTTAGTTTCTTCCAAAACCACCAGCAAAGAATTTGTAATGTCAAAATGCACGGATCACCAATGAGGCAGGCAGTTAATTTTAGCAATTGCATGCTAAATTTATCATCAGCCTGATAATCGCTCCAAAAATACCATTATTGCTCTGTATTCTTAATCTAAATGGTTGTCATTTCTCTGCTGAATGTGCTGGACTTTCAAAACTGGAAGCGATAGAATGCTGAAATTCGGATTCATTGATCTGAGCCAATATTCATTTTGCAAAATAAGCACTATTTTTGAAGACCTCATTTGAATGAAATTTAAAGAGGCAATTCACATCTCTTGGCATACCATATATACTATTTTAAGCTCTGCAGCAAGTATATTCAAGAGCATGAAGGCCAAATATCACTTTTTTTTCTCCTCTATTTTTTAAGTGCTAAGTGAAATGCTTAGCCCATGAAAAACATCTCAAAAAGGCTTTTCAATATACCTGAATCATTTAACATCTTCAAGGGTCAGTGATATTGGCAGCTGTTTGATTCAGTGAAAACTATGAAGTTGGGAGCTGGAGAAGCAGGTCATCAATTCTACAAAATTCAGAGTGTGATAAACATAAAATATCAAAGGAGAGGAGAAGGATTTTTGTTTTGGAGCTTTGAGCCCAGCACAGATCTGATTCACCAGCATCATTACTCAATCTATTTCTCATGTGAGGAAAATATTTATTCTGGCAAGTTCCTCTTGCAAGGGTTTACTGCAAAGGAAACAGTTCTTGGCAAAAAAACTGCATTTATTACTTTTTTCAGCATTTAAGACATTCTAATTTTTGGCTTCTCTTTTTAGCACACAGAACATTCAACAAGCATGTCAATTAATTTCTTAAACATGATAAAGAAAATCTAAAAGTCAGGCAGTCTCCCGTAGTACTCATAATTTTTATGAGAAAAGAAATAAATTGCACAGAACAAATTAAATCCTTCCAACTTTTCCCTTGCTGACAGTTTGATCACAATGGATTGAAAAATATCTTTGCTGTGTTTTAGAGAAAAGTACATCTGTCACTATCTTTAAATCAAAATTTCTGTGTTAAGAAGTTTGAATTTTTTCTCGTAGGGTTTGTGCCATAGTAAGGAAAGAATTTAACTAATTTTTCTTTCACAAAGGAAAACTGTGGTGAGCACACCATCAAGAAAGTGTCAATTTCTTTTTGTGCTCTATGGGGCATTGGCCTTGTATATTAATTCTACCTGAACTGTAAGGTAATCTTGACTTGCTTGCATCAAACAGGTTTCTGGAAAATAAAGATCTCTGCACAAATTACTGTTACAGACTTTCTTGCACTGGAGTAACAGGAGGGACATCCAAACATCTTTATTCATTAGGAAGTGTATACTACACTGTTTCTTTGTCCTCTAGACATAATGCCAAGTACAGAGTAGTCAGAATTCTAGAGTTAACAAATATTGTAACAACTGAATTTGTAGCATGTACCAAATTTCTAACAGTTTTTATCACTAGCAGTATGTGCACCCTTTCATTCCCTTTCATTTCAGCCTAGTACATTTAGGACAAAGGAAGATTATTATAACTTTATTATTTTTTGCCTGATTAGACTTCTCAGTGCTAACAGAAATGAGCACTTTTGAAGCAGATCTTCATAGATTTAAGGAGGCACAAGTATGAAATACATCAGAAGATCTGAGGAGCAGTGTTAGGTAGCCTCCTTTATTTTAACAGACTTAAAATGGGAGTTTGGTTCAAATGGGAATCTAAAATGCAATAGTGCAGTTCTGTTCTGTGTCACAGAGTATTAACATTCTCAGCACCATCTGAAGACCTTAGCACAGCATAAAGGCAGAACATGACATCAAGGACATCTGGCTTTAAACAGGCCTGTAGGTGCTCTTTGTAGCATCAGTTTAAGGAGGAAGCACTACTCTGCAACTGTAGAAAAAAAGGGCAGGTTTCTGCCTGACAAGATTTTCAGTCTGAATTGTATATAAATATTTCATTTTGTGTTTTAAACCATATTCAATCTAGAAAATAACCACCATGTTGCCAACATCATGTACCTATTCAGAAAGGAGGAAAATTCCTTTAAAGATGGCAAAGCAAATTTCACCTCACCTAAAATTATAGCAACAGAAGGAATAATCACATGACCCAACCTTAGGGCTCTAACTTTGAATTGATTTTTTTGAGTAGTATACTCATCTACTACTCTTTTAAGGATTAGATTAATCCTTAAAAAAAGAAATTATAATTCCTTTAGCAGTGCCATTTTTGAGAACATTGAGCTGCTTGAGAGTGTTAAGAAACTCTGAAAGCAGAACATGATTGTTCATATTGGTTTAATATAGTTGAATACTTTCAAAACATCTAATTTCAAATTCCTAGTAAGGATACAATATTTCAGTAATTTGATGTCAACATTGCGTTCATTTTTTTCACCAGTTCAAATCAAGATTATCTTTTAATGCGTGTGTGCAGCTGGACTTCTGCTTTTGATTCCATTCTTTTCTGCAGTCCAGAACAAAATTATTCTGTTTATGTCATCAGACAATTCTGGGACATAAAATTCACAATACCTCAAGAGAGAAAAATTGAGTATATCTTTTGGATTTACGTAAATTATTATACTTCTAATGGATATATTTAATAAAAATAAAAACTAGCAAAGAGAAGTTGCCTCACATGCACAAAACAATTTCAATGTCTTCAATACCACAGACATTAGTCATTAATTAAATAAGTAACTATTTAAGAGTAAAAGCTTAATTAATGAATCCACCGCTAGAAAAGGGATGCAAATCGGTTAGGATCTAGTTTCAGCAAGGATCCTGAGAAAGAAATGTTGGTTGCTTTAATTCTCTAACCAAACATCATTATGGTCCTGTTTTTATCCATCATTTTTATGTTGTGACTACTGCACTAATCTGTTGATTTTTCCCTTCCAGTAATCTGTAGACAGTGAACTTTTCAGCCTAAGGACAGAAGGGAACTTGAGTGGGTTGGTTGATGATGACCATCATCTTTTACAAGATCAAACACAAAGTGAAGCCTGAAGATGTGTTAAGGAAGCAGAGCAAATAGCAAGGTATCTATATAGAAGGAATTTTCTGATATAATTTTGTATTGTATTTATTGGTATTTACCAACTTGAGCCACATGGCAAAATTTACAACTGAAACATCTGGAAAATTTTGGAAATGAAAATAAATGCAAGAGGTGGGAAAGACAAAGATCAGCAAAAGCTGGAAATAATTTAATTTTTCAAACTGCATGCAGTTAGGATATTATACTTTGAAGGGAACTGACAGAGAAGCAAGATTCTTCTAATTCCCATTCATATGTCTATTGCCTTCTTACATCACATCTCCCTCAGTCCGCTTCTTAAGAGTGCTCGGTTAGTTCAGAGGAATATGCATCTCCTAAGTGGAAACTAAAGGAAGACTTTTGTTGGTTTCAGTGTCCAACTTTGTTGATAAAGGCAGAAAATGAAGCAGATAAGATTCTACATATAAGTGGACCAGTGCATTTACAGCATTTTGGGTCTGTTTTTTTTTGGTTTTTGTTTGTTTTTTTGTTTTTTTTTTCTTAGGGACAAATAGAGCAGGACAACAAAATACGAGAAGAGTGTGAATGTTCTATTTAAAAATGAACTGACTGACTTCTCTGTATTTTGCTATTGTGTAAATCCAATGAAAATATTCAAAGAATGTGTTAAAATTCTTTTAGTTTTTTTATTTGGATTTTTATATTTTTTTATTTCTGGAAAATAGGAGTTCATTGTTAATTCTGGGAAGATTTTTCACCATGAGTGATTTTTCAGCTTCTTTGTTAGAAGACCTTTTCCTTCTACAAGTCCTTAGTGAATACACCAATAAATAGTAGGTAAAATGTTGCTTTGTTATTCCTTTGAGCTGCAAACAAAGAAGATTGAGTCTAATTTATGAAAACACATCTACCTCATTAGATATTTCACATATGACAAAAAGTGTAAAAAGGATAAAAAAAGTGTATTTCTGGGCACATAAAGGGCAACTCAAATGGGACACTATGGATTTAAAAACCTTAAGTAGGAATTTATCTGAATCAAAGCAGATGTGTCTTTGTTTTACATCACTAAGTTCTGCATAATTTAGTAGGATGTGAAGAGTGCTATTTTTCTATGCGACAGTGCCAAATGTTTTGCAGATGCTAAGGTTGCTGATACTCTTGAACAGTGGGAAGTAATTTTTTATTTGCAAAAGCTGAAAAAAATATGGAAAGAATTTTCATGTCCATCTTCTTGAGAACCTAAAACGAATCCAGGAGAGTCTCCAATAAGGAGTAGAGTTTCTCTTACAAGAAATAAACATTTCATTATATTACTTTTCTCTGGAAATAATGAACTAAATTGGTAGATATGCCAACCTCCACATTTAATACTAGACCAGGCTGCCAGGGTCCCATCCAACCTGGATGAAGTTTGATGTGTTTTAATTTTGCCTATTACTTCTGATCTTGTCTGTGAACACAGATGAGAAGAGCCTCTGCGTCCTTCCTTCCTTCCATTTCATCTGACAGACAGTAATCCTCTGAGCATCTCATTCTCCAGGCTGAAAAGTCTCAACAATCTTTGCCCTGCTTTGCATGGTAGAGGCTCTAGGCTCTTCGTTATCCCTCATCTTGAGTGGGATTTGCTTTAGTAAATCCATGTCTTCCAGCATTTGGACCCAGAACTTTAGATATTGGGTAGAGAAAAAAGATCACCTCCCTCAGCCTGTGGCAGTGCTCTGCCTTACGCAGCCCAGAAGGCTATTAGCTTTCTTACTTTACCATGAGGGAGCAACTCATGATTATGGACAGCTTGTTGTCTATTAGGATTCCAGCTGCTTCTTTGCAGAACTGGTCAGCCCTGCGATAGTAATACTGTATTGTGAAGATGAGCTTGAGACTCTAAACAAAAGTGTCCTCGGATAGAGATGTGTCCATCCCTTCTGTCTTGTAAACTTAAACGATTAAAACATTTAAGGCTTGATATCAACAAAGGAACTTGTTAGAAAACACTGATTAAAATTTCCATTGCCTTTTGTTTCTGACATTTTTGCATGAAGCTCTTGCTTGTGCACTGAAGTAACTTGCCAAGTTTGTACTTTGCTAATCCATATTCATGTATTTATGTCACTTTGACAGTACTGTCTCCTGTTTATTTCCATGGAAAATACAGCAGATACAAAGAACACAATAATGCTGTTTGATAGCATTAACATTCTCATCTACAAAATACTATTTTTCAACATAGTTGCCATCACTGGCCATGCATTTTTTTCCACTGATGAACAAGAGCCTGAATTATGCCCTCATAAAAATCTGCACTAGCAGAGGTGATCCACTGTTGCTGTGCCACTGCTGAAGTGTACCACTACAACCACACTGTGCTCATATCCACGGTCTCCATAAGTGTTCAGCAAGCTCTGATGAATGCCAAAGGAGTAAGTTTGTTGGGCTTTTTAGTTAGTTTGTTTGTTTTGTTTTGTTTTTGTTTTTTTGTTTGTTTGTTTGTTTTGCACAGAGGATTTCATTTACACAACTATGTTTCATGTGCACTTCCATGTCAGATGCCCTTCTGTCATGACTGCCCCTCTGCTGACATCTGCAACAAAATTCTACGGGATATTGGCAGTCAGCCTCTACTACACCAGCATCTCCCACTTTAGGCCTGTTTGTCATACTTCCTTCCACCTGTGAAATGGTTGATACTTCCTTGTTCGGGGGGTGTAGTGAGTTTCAACTAAGCCATTCCAAAAAAAATATTTTGAGACACTTTAGCAAAAGACATGAAAGCACAATGTATTTTTCTATTCCTAAACAAGGTGACTTCCACTGGATTCTTTGCTCCCTTTGGTGCATTTTCTCTTCTACCTGCTGTCTTCTTATTTACTCTCACAGTGAAGTAAATTGGCACCTTTCCTATCCCTCCAGAACAGCTTCAGAATAGACTGGGAACTTAAAGACAGTTTGAGGAATAACTTCTGCCTCTCTTTATTGGTCAGTAGATTGCAGTTCTGTGTTTAACACATAATAATATCTCTATAGAACCTACCATATGAGACCCATCATCTGCCACTGCCTAATTGGTTGATGTTTCCCATCCATTTCCATTTCAGCCCTTGTGGATCTTAAATCTTTTGCAGCAGGCAGGATGTTATACTTTTTGAAAGATAGGTTTTACCAACAGTCATATTTGTCGACTTGTATAACGTGTCCAGTATGATTGTTCGTGTGGAGAAAGAGATATCTATTGAAACTAAATGACACATTTCATAGTATGAATGACCTATTAGGTTAGTTAGACACAGCGACATTCAGTGCCAGGCATTAATAATCTCTTTTACATACATCAGCTTGTGACAGCTGCAACTGAAGGTTTAAAGCCTCAGAGCTTTCTTGAATAGACTGTGCCCTGAGCAGAGCTGAGCTGTCGAGCTGACGGAAAGCAATTGTTCTCTTTACAGAGGAAAAAAAAGAAATAAAACTGCAACTCTGCCTGCTCACTCTCTCGTTCTGTTTATCTGCACTTCCCTTCTGCTTTTGTGAAACGCTGTTGTTGCTAGCATAGTCTGTACAAATGGCAGGACGTTAAAAGCAGAGGATCTGAAAACTAACACCAAGGGAAGCTATCTTGTAATTCGTTCTTTTTTACACACACTAAAAGTGAGTAAGGTCAGAGACTTGTTTCCACCAAAGTAATGTACAAATTGCAAGGAGTGTTTCGTATGTGTGTATACAACCAAAACACACAAGTTGTAGAAATAGTTTTATTTCCCTAAAAGGATTTATTTTCCCTAAAAGGATATCTTGTAGTGATAAACAAGTGTTCATTATAGAATAATAAATTGACCTATTCTAGGAGAATTGGTGTTAAATTGTGTTTTCATAAGAGAGACAGATTTCAGAAAACGCTGCTGTCATAACAGGTAGTGGATAGAATTAAAAATAACAGTATTTAATCACGCTTGCCTTGTTTTCTATTGGTACAAGACTTTTCACTGCGAGTTGCCTTCATAATACAAACTTTCTGAATTGATTTGCATTGAAACAAAGTTAGATTTTCAAAAAACATATAAATATTTTGCCACATGTCGTGTGGAAGTTTCATTCAGCTTTAAGTTGGTGTTACTTCTATGCAAGTACTGTATGAATGTAGTGTGCATCTATTAACAAGCATAGAGTCTAAATCTGTTGCATTCATCTCTTTAATAACAAATGTGTATAATGAGCCAGAGGAGAATATTCTATTATGTAAAAAATGGATTTGATTGCTGCTGTTTAATATCAGAAATAGAAACTGAAGCTAAAGGGTCCGATTTAGGATTTATATTCACTAATAACTGAACTTTTATAAAGAAGTCTTATATATTCAGTAAGTTAATGGTGTAATTCATCACTTTTTTACAGGAGTTTCTTTCTCTAACTTCACCTAAACTCAGATTATAAATACGAAAGGAGAACATACTACAATCTCAATATTCTTTAGTTCTGTGTAAAAATAAACAATATTCATAAATCCAACACAGAGAGGTGTTAGAGAAATATCCATCTCATGCATTTTCTTCCAACAAGAGAGTTGACTACCGACCCTATATTTTGTGTGAATGTGCCTCATACTGCACTGTTATTTATTGATTTGATATTTCTCTTTATCTTTTGCACTCTGAGGATAAAGTATTTTTTGCAAACTCTCTTTTTTGGGTGGAAATAGGGATTATTTCTTTTTTTCTCTGAAGCACTCAGAACCCTAAACTTACGTTCACTTTTATGAAAAATTAAGCAAAAAAAGGGTTCATTTTATAAAAGTAGCAGTCAAAAACTGATGAAGAAAACACCTTATTCACTAACCTTGGTGTGTAAGTTAGACAAAAAAGGGCATAGATGGCTGTGGGAAAAGAAACACAGTGGCATACTGAAGTTAAAATATTTTCAGTACGTTTGAAAGGGAAATGATATTTGTTTCAAACGAGCTCAGTAGACAGAATGAAGAAAACCATTCGGGGGAAGCTCAGTTATTTCAGTTGCTGATAGCTGCAAAGTTTCCTTGCTGCCTGATTGCAAGGGAAGTTATCTTTACCAGCGTTTCTCAAGTTGCCATCCTCTTCTAATTTCTGTTCTCTGTCCATCAATAAA
This sequence comes from Tetrao urogallus, assembly GCF_951394365.1. Taxonomy (NCBI): domain Eukaryota; kingdom Metazoa; phylum Chordata; class Aves; order Galliformes; family Phasianidae; genus Tetrao; species Tetrao urogallus. The sequence goes on along the minus strand of NC_136816.1, from coordinate 2,691,264 downwards.
ACATGAGCCATTTATCTGAAAAAAGAAAGAAGTGTTGCACAATTGTATCTAAACTGTCATGTGGGAATACTTATCTGCAGTAGCTCACCTCCCAGAATGGTCCTTTGCCTCCTTTCTCATTCATCTCACAAGCCTTATGAGCGCGGGTAAGTAAACTGAATGCCCAGCATAACCTGCAAAAGATAAATTAAACATACTGTATAAATACATTTTTGGGTTAGTGGGAGAACAAAGTTAGTGATCATTTTAGTTAATATTGCAGTTTATTTTTCTGTGGCTGCATTAAAATCATCCCTTCGTGTAAGTATGGTAATTCTAGAGAGTTTTATGCATTTTTAAGCCAATAAGAAGATAGTTAATTTTACCAAGCTTACAAATCTTTGACAAAAATATTTAAGGCTTTCACTCAAAGCCTTCTGATTGAGACATAGCAGACCCTCCTACATTTTTGTGGATTCAAAGAGCTATATGGTAAAACATGAGCATAAACAGCCAATAAAGAAAATTGGAGCTCAATTAAGGTGAAGATACCACTTTGTACATAATCAGAATTTATTTTAATGCTTAGAGTTTGTTTTAAAATGTCTCTGTGCAAGATAACAATGCAGAGTTTTGGGTGGGTTTGTCTGTTGTTCGTTCGATTATTTTATTTCGTGTTTTCTTGTGTTTTGTTTTTGTTTTGTTTTTAATCACAGTTAAAGACTGTTGAGATGTTAGCATTGGTGCTAGTGAGATGTTTGCTTCTGAATCCAGTACACATTTGTAATGCACATGTTATCCAAACTGCAGTGTATGCTCCTGAATGTAGCCTGCCTTACATATGAAAGAAATATTATACTGTTATACTTACTGCAATGTGAGCATAATAAAAATTAAATACTGCTGCCATTATTTTTGCACTATTGTTCCACATGTTATTTTTCTTCTTAGCATTCCCTGAAAAGCACTTTTGTATCTGGACTAACAGAAAACCATATCAAGATAGCATAAGATGTCTTTTTGCTATAACTTATATTTTTGAAAAGTTCAGAATGTTTCTTCTTGGTTTAGTTAGGGTAGGCATCTGTCTGCATCTTTCCACTTATGACCGTGGCTGTGATTTAAATACTTCATTAGGAAAATATTTAAGCCTCTCTGCAACCTCAAGCACATGTATAGAACATAATAAGCTACTTTCTTCCAACCCTCATTCACTTGAAGTACTTTAAAGCACATGAATGAACCCACTCACACACTCCAAACCATTTTTTCCTCATCAGCCTTGTCCCACTCATAGATACTTTATTCCTCAGAACTTTCTGTACAGCTCAGTGCTGTGGTTCTGCATAGGGAAAGCTGTTAAGGGAATTCCCAAATAGGAAGCTGAAGCTGAATCTTCTCAAGAGGAGAAGAAGGTGTGGCAGACCCTCAAGTTTTCAGATATATGGTCCTGCTGCTTAGCTATTTCATTTCCAGAACACAAAGCCCTGCTGTGCCCAGGTGCAATTTTGTCAAAAACTGACATTCTCTCCTGCCAGAAGGAGTGTTTTGGCTTGTTATTTTTGGCATTCTGATCCATCTCTACAGTATATAAAACAGTGGTATGAAAGTATTTAACCTCCTCGTGACTAGGCTTAATCAACACTGAGTGTTTAACTGTTGAAGCCAAGGAAAAAAAGCAGGATGCCAAGAGGTGAAACCAGCAATGCCTAATGAACTTAAATTTCCAGTGAGCAAGCATTTCTAGGATAGCTTGGAACACTCTGGGAATGCAGATCTTGTTTTCTAGGCATTAGTTTTGAGCACACATACTTAAAAGCAGCCTAAATATTTTATGGAATAAGATAACGGACTGAGACAACAACAGAGCAATTACATGGCTATTGTGTTTCTTAGGAGATCCCTTCCATCTACTCCGTGCAGCTGTAGATATAGCAAGCTTTCAGAAGCCTCTGAAAAATTCTCCATACAGAAGATGTTGACAAGGTACAGAGCTATGTCCTGGTTACAGGCAACTGCTGGTAGAATTATTTCAGAACATTCTTGATGGCAATCATGCAAAGGAAGGTTTAATATAAGGCTAAAGAGCGTCCTGATTTTTTTTCATTAATCAAGAGATTCTTTCTTGTATAATCTTTCTGTCTCACTGATTTTTGTCATAATCAACAAATCAGAGTGGAAAAATACAGTCATTCCTAATATGTCATTACTCTATTCCTAAATGATGTTTTTTAATACAAACTTTTACTTTATGATACCTATAGGCTAACTATTCTGGTATTTTACAACAAGAACATGTCAAAATTGGGAAACTCTCAACAACACACAGTGATATATTTTTCTGTAAGGAATCACTCAGGATTTTACTGTGCCAGCCAGCAGAAATTCAGCAATCCTGCTATGGTAATTTTCAGCTATTCATTAACCGAGTAATGCACACCCACACTTGGCATGGAAAATGTGGTGTGAAACAACAGCAGATGATGGATTATGATGATGGTAAATAACAATGATAATGGCTATTGATTTTTTCTTTTCTTTTCTTTTCTTTTTTTTTTTTTCCAGGATCTGCACTGCATAGAGTATGTGTAAACAGTGATGCAAACAGCTGGTGTTACTAGATATGGTGAATTCACATAAAGAAGCTGGACATTTGCAATTTTTTCTATTCATAGAGGTCAGAAAAGTCAACTCTCTCATATGAATAGAGTTTAATATATCCTGTATTGCTCCTCTTTCCATCTCTGGTTGGAAATCTGGTTGATATTTTAAGAAGCTATTTCGTAAAAAAAAAAAAAATAAAATAAATTACCACACTTTATCATTTCAGCCATCAACATTTTATAATAATGATTTAGGAATTCATTTGAATGTATTTCCTACTGCTGAAAATGAAAGAAAATTCAACCTAGTTTTTGGTGGGGCAGATGTTTGCTAAGAAATAAATGACCTTTCTTGCCAGTTCAGATTCTTTAATTTTTAAAGTTTTCCAGTAGCACATACATAATGATCCCCAATTGTTAAACTAGTAGCATGTATAGTATGATATGTATATAAAGCAGCATTTCAAAACCCACATATGCATGGCTAGCATGTGTTCCAGATAAGACAAAAAGTAACTATGTGAAATTAAAATGAACATCAGTTTTCTTGGTTAATTCCAAGACTCTTCAAGCTATAACTTTAATGTTTCATTCTATCCAACCTCAGAAGGACAGTTTAAATGAGGGACGATAAGAGAGGTTTGGAATATGAGAACTCCAACAGTAGCGTACTAACAGGAACATATCTTTTATTTCTTTGCTTTCACCTTGCCTGTTAATTAGATAACATTAGTATTACTAATACTGTTTTGAACCCTGAGCAGCTGCAGTCATTTCCACCCCAGCTATAAATTAAAGGTCTTGATTTTCTTCACAGTGCCTAATTTCTTTCTCAGTGCATTGAGGTTTAATGCTGAGCTGGGGCAAGATCCATCTTCACTTCCTTGCTCTTGCATGGAGTAAGAAGAGACATAGAAGGGAGTTTTTTACCTGATGAAGTTTAGAGATTCTCTAGGCAATGGAAGAGAATTTCTGCTGAAACTGTGGTCAGCCCAGAGGGGAAAAAAATCCAATATGCTCCAACAACCAAATGCCAAAGATGTGTAACAACTCTGACTGCTAACATCAGCCCTCAAACTTTTGAAAACATCAGTGCAACCAGATTTCCCATGTTGAATGGAAAACAAGTATATTGAAAAAAAGTGCAGCATTTCCCCACCTCCATGAGAGAACAAAGATACTTGACTGCAGCTCTGCTGGTGGCTGACTACTTACATATTTTTATGGATCTTTCAAAGTGGCTGCAATCTCTGATGTATTATCATTTCCTATGAATGCTGTGAAAACTGCGAGACTGTTTGCATTTGTTTGTATTGCTGATTGCCATCTACTAAATTTTTTGCACTTCCTCACAGTATGTGCTGGGCAGAGAGGCCTTTTTTATATAACAAACACCCATGCTCTGAAAAAGGATATAGGCTTTACTTAATGTTTTTTGTTGGCTATAATGACAAGATGCTTTTCTTTTTCTGAATTGCTACTTTAAATTTTCTGATGCAAGAAAATAATTGCAAACTAAATGATACCCATGACTATATATATTCCCACAGATTTGCAATCTGGGAAACATGTAGGACTGTGGAATTGTGACTGACACTTCTCTTGGAATCACTTGGACATATCACAAGATACAAAGCAGCTATTTGGTAAAAACGTATTTGTTTGTAATTATTGCAGAAATCATGCATGAATTCTGTGTACAAGGGATGATGTTTTTTAAAACTGGATGCAGTGCAGGACTTCACACACTATTCTGCATGCATAAGTATTCCCATTAATCCAAAACATTTCTGTCTGAGTGAAACAAGTGCTTAACTATTTGCTGTTGGTGATCTTAGTTTCTAACATATAGAGATATTGAAAAGTATCAAAAAGGCAGTGGGAACTAACCTAGCTTCTTTGGTTTCTGAAAACCAGGTGTTTTGCTGAACAGTCCCATCTTGGTTCCCAGGGTTAAGAATGACCTTTGGGGCACATTTTTGTTAACATGCATGGTGAGATTATCTATTATATGCCATATAAAACCATATTTTTACGAAGTGTGGACTGAAGTGTTCCACAATGGATAACTTTAACTTTTGAAAGCTTTCAATGCAAAGAAGGCAATCACAGATCAAGTAAAAGAGATAAATAATTATTTTGCCTGCGGACCATAACTATTATCTTGCTTTCAATAAAAATCTGTAGCAGTCTCATGTTTTCAAGCAAAGGCTGACATTTTGTAGCTGTTTTTCTGGAAGAAAAAAAAAAAAAAAGCAATAAAAGAAAAAAGCTAAATGTCATCTGAGTTGCAAGGCTTTGCAAATTGCAAACATCAGGTTGCAGGTGGTCAGCAGAGATATATTAGAGGTTGGGAGCTAAATTTGCCTGAAATTCAGAAATTTCTGCTGCAAAGCTGTGCCTGCATAGGGCATGGGGTGCTTAGCAAAGCTCCTGGCAACTCTTTCAGCTGCCAGTCAGGATAGATTAATTATGAACAGAAAAGTCTTCACAGTCCTCCTTCCCAGAGAGTAGGGAGGTAAAGTGGGAAAATAAAAACGGGAGTGAGAAAGGAAGTCCTACAAATCAGAACAACATGAAAGCAGACTGAAGAAGGGACTGGAAATCTGGGAGGCAATATTGCAGGGAGGCAAGGGAAGAACAATGGTAATAAGCTGAGAGGAGAAATAGCAGAATTTGTACCATAGCAGAGCAGTTAAATCTACAAAGCTTTGAGTAAGACCTCCAAATCCACAACTGTCTTTATTTTAGTACTCTCAAGTGGTTATAGAAGATACACACCAAGCCTCCTGGGATCTATATTACCCTTGCTTACAGTACTGGTGTAAGCATAAGTAGGAGAGGGTTGTGATTTGCATCCATTCTGAAGGATTTTAGCCTGTTGATATGGGAGTCAAAGCAATTCTTCCCAGCAGAACTCAAACCCCAGAAAAAAATATATATACAAAATCTTAAAAGAGTTGAGAGGTACTCTAAGGCTGCCTTCAGAAACACAAACCAACCAGATGATCCATAGTATAACAAAAGGTTATGGAAGAGGATGCACACACAGCTAGAAAATGAGAACTGTATGTGAATGACCTCAAAGGAGAGAGTCCTTAAATTTTAATACCGTTACTTTGCAGCCTTAATATTTTTCGAGTTGTTTTTGTGTGCTTCATTACGTGAATATCTGTAAGCAGAAAAATGTATAGAATTGCTTAGTAACTACTATGCAAATACTTTTTTTGCATCTTTAGCAACAGAATCAGGTGGTTGGCAATGCCTGCTTTCCTGAATGTGCCTTGAGGAAACATGGGAAATGAACAGATTTTGTTTTCTCGGTTAAAATATTAATGAAATTAAAAGCAGAGTACTGAATTTTGCTTTGATGTATTTCAGTTGTTTCACATGGCTTTCAGTTTGAGCACCTTTTATTTATTTATTTATCTATCTATCTATCTATCTATTTATTTATTTATTTAAAATTTTAACAAATCTGCCTGCTACTAATTCTCAGTTTGTGGCAGAAAAAGAAGAAAAAGAGACATGAACATATGCTCTGAAAGAGAGGATCCTTTGCATTTGGATTTCAGAGAGTTTAGTCATTCCTTGAGCCCAATAACCTTACAAATTAATTCCTTTTGCTTGCAGTGACATCTGTTGGTGAGGGCAGAGCTGATTAACTGCAAGGCTGGCTACACTGATGGCATCAGTCAACAGGCTGTTTTTAAATGCAGTTGATGTTTCTCCTCTCTTCCCACCGTCTCATTTTCAAGAGGAAGGAAGTGTTTTTGGAGGAGCTGATATATTCAAATCCAGCAGTGAGATTTCATTCTGAACGTGGTCTTTTTTCTTGATGTTCTTTTATTGTTAATCTTAAAATTTTAATGAGAAGAAATTTTTTGTTACAGTGATTACAAATTAAGTGGGACAAGACGTACATCTATGCCAATCTCACACAGAGTTGTGTTCTGCAGCTTGATGAGCTTATGAGGCTGAGTTTAATGGGCTCTGCTTTCAATTCACTTGTTCAAGGAGCAGCTTCTAAATACTAATCAAGCATCTCTGATGGCCCACAGCAAAAAAAAAAAATTAAAAAGAAATAAGGATGGGGAAGGGTGCTGAGGTTGGAAGGAAGGATCAGAGGGCAAGAAGCTGCAGGTATTAAGCATCAGCTAAACAATTCTTATTGACTCTGGGCTTCAGTGCACTAATAAGAAGGACTGCACGCACTTGTGTCTTTTAACACACAGCAAGACACAAACACAGCTGGAGGACTCAAAGAAGTTGAGATTTTTGTAAGATTTCTCCATTGTTAAACTATCCTACAAATGTCTGAGATATGACCAGGGGGACTGTAAGAGTCTGTGCACTAGTTCAGGAGTGTTGCAATCAATTTACTTTGCTGTGTTCTAGAGCAGTTTGCTGTTGTAAAAATAAATAAATAAATAAATAAAAAGAACCCAAATGTGAAAAGTATTCATGGCTAGAAGACTTTTTTTTCCCTGAACAAATAGCACAGGTAGAAGTCTTGCAGCTTGTCTGACTTAAGTCTCAATATACTGGCAGTTATTTGAGCTATCATCTAATGCAATTGATTTGAGTGTAAGTACATTGTGCATAATGGTATTTTATTATTTCATGTTATTAATTAAATCATAGCCCAAGTTCTCTTCCAGCCTTAAGAAGTGTTGAACCTGGCTGGTGAAACATGAATATTTGGTACTAACAGAAGACTATGATGTTCATTCAAACTTATCCTCTGGGATCTTCTCTACAAAAGTCATTAACAATGAAGTTTTTCTATCCTACCTGAATTTTGCAGCTGAATAACAGGCAGTCAAATGTATCAATAAAGAGCTGATCCATTTTCTGGGAGGACATGTTTATATAAATGTTAATGGGTCTAAGTGCCTACTGAAATGGAATATTGACATAGTTCTGAAGGAATAAAACAACAAGTTTAAAAAAAAAACCCTGAAATTCAAAAATCACAGAGGTCACACAGACATGTTAATAGAATGAAATAAAAATGACTGAAAGCTTAGTAGCAAGTCCTCCGTCAACATATATCACAGATAATATATTTATACATAATAAAGCTCAGCATAAATTGTCATCTGGATGCATGAATATGCTGCTTCTTTTTTTTTTTTTTTTTTTTTTTTTTTTGTATTTCACAGAGCAGAAAAAATCAGGAGATTGAAGGAATTGCTCTTTAGCCTTCTCTTGCTTGAAGCTTACTTTAAATGGCAAGAATTTAATAACTTGATTTACTTTCCGCAAAGATGAAACAGTAACTATTTCTAAACATCTTAGGAATTTGTGTTCAAGTTCTGATAACATACATTAAGGCCAAAATATCAAAATGATTTGGAAGCCATACATGGGCGCTTTACATTATTTTTTCCAATATGCTTAAACTGAACAGGCCCTTTAGAGGATTCCAAGGTTCACATCCCTTCTCTGTGTGCTCCTGCTGCAGGGGCTGTTGTCACAGTTAGCCAGCTACTTCCAAGAAAATAAATAGGGATTAGATTGCAAGAAATTTCATTGTGACTGTTCCAAGACTTTGAAAGTTCCCAATGGAAAGCAAAACTATTTTAATTTTTTTTCCTTAGTGGACAGCTGGAAAAGTTTCAAGTTCAATGAAACAGCAAAAAGTAAAATGTAGCTTGCCACATTGCTTAATTGAGTGTTTATCATGTCTGATATTTTTGCCACTTTATTATGATCACCATACCTGCCATGAGTATCTGTTCAGTACAAGGGAACGCAGTAGAGGAGAGGATGTGGCACACTCCTACACCCTGTTGTGTACAGACACCAGCTGGCGAGGTGTCTGGTGACTCCTCTTTTCCAAGATTTCTTATCAGTTAGCTCAGGCTTACCATCAGTCAGCTTATTGTGATTTCAAAAACCTTTAATGATGAAGTGAAAGTCTCCCTACATTTCTCTTTCCACTGAAGACAATGCTGGGGTTGTCTCGAAGATGCATTTATTAAAGCTGGTTATTAATTTGTGCTTCTTGACCAGCCCCAGTACTACCTGAATGTTGGTCCAGTTGGTGAGTCCTTTCATTATCACAAAGTGTAAAATCCTTCTCAGAGCTTGGCATCTTCAGGCCCCTACTTTCATTCCTCTAGATCAGCCAACACAGTGTTTTAAGTGTTTTGTGCTTGTGAGATGGCTAACAGAGTTGGCATCTGGGGCTATCTCCCTTCAAATGAAACTGAATACGATTAAAGGCTGAAAAAAGTGAAGACAAAGTAATTGATAGAGATTCTCAGCAATTCTATCTGAAGAACTACTAACACAATCAGTCTTAGATTTCTGTAAGTCTTTCTTAAGCTATACTGTTGGTACTTGCTTGGATATTTTTTTTCTTTATTTTTATTTTCTGATTTTCAGGTGTTTTTTTTTTTACTTTGTTTTGTTTAGTTTCCTCACAAAAGGGAGAGGGAAAAATTGAAAACAATATTGTTTTCCATTTCCATCCCTTTGTCAACAGAGAAAGGTAAAACGATCCTTTTTTACAAAATTTGAAAACAATGTGGGCACTTTCAAGATGTTCAAAACTAATATTTCAACACTATGGCTCATTCTAGGAAAGAAGAATGTGAGGTATTACTGAAATACAAGCTCAAAAAATCTCATGGATAAAATACTTTGCATATTATATATCATAAAGAAGAGATGTAACCCATCAAGCAGTAAATGGGTTGAGTAAGAGATAAGGTCGTGCTTGCCTGTATAGCTTCTCTCAAATTAGGTTAAACTGACATCAAAACACACAATTTGCAGAAAAGATGTGAAACATCTTTATTTAGTGCTGTAAGACAATTGCAGAGATCATTCTATTGGCTCAATGCTGCTAGAAGGGAATGAGAGGCAGGAGGTATAAATGAAATACTGGGTTGTGTTCCTGTTTGCTTTTGACCTAAGAATTTAGAAAAGACCTTACAACTTTTAGGTAGTCAAAATTCTCTTTCAAATATCAAGTGATAGTTTCTGTATAAAATCAGTTCATCACAAAGGTAATTTTTAATTATACCTTTGATGTTTTTTCAAATATGCTTCATAAATATATTCAACTTCACTCTTCATATAATTTTAGAGGATAAATTAAAACATATTTTAGGAACTGTGTCTACTTTAAAATATGCAATAAAGTGATGCATACAACTATGGTAAGGCTGAAGAAAAAATGTCAACTATTCTTAGATTTCAACAGTATTAGCAAACCAATCTATTCATCCTCAGAAGTAGTTGGAGTCTTCTGCAGTCCCCAGAAAAATCCAGCATTAGAAGAGGTTAAATCCTGCATGATCTTTCTGCCTTGAGCTATGAACATTCTTGTTCTAGATGTATAGGTAAGAATAATATGCCTAATTTCTTACACATTGATGCAAACAAATGTTACCTTAAATCATGGCATCAAATTCCATTAAGGCCCATAGGATATAAACAGGTTCATAATCTTCTTTATAAATATTCTCACTTAAGTTGACACTTAGCCATCTGACTGTTTATTACAGAGAAGCAAGTTCCATTTAAGTTCCATAGACCAGCAGTTTTCTATTAGTTTTATTTTACTTAAGAGTGCTGGTTTAAATCTGTTCAAGCTAGAAACATGAACTAAGATCTCTTGCAAAATAATAATAACATACTCAACTTCTAAGAAAGCACTGGTTTTGTTATAGACTCTCCATCTTCCACATGGTCATATTAAAGTTACCTATTATCATTTACAGATGCACTAGCAAAAGTTTTCAATATGTCTTTTTGTTTGTTTGTTTTATTGAGAAGAGTAAGTATTAAAAAAAATTACTGTAATTCACACACGAATGAACTCAGCAACTGAAAAGCAAAGAGGATGAGTGATGTATTTTAGGTTGGCTTGTAGAATTAAGGCAATTCAACTTGCCAGAAAAAATATTTCAGTACAGGAAGGCATGAAGCCAACAAAACCCCTTTCTCCTAAGCTTTCTTCTTCGAGGTGCAAATACTCTCACCTCTAGGATTTCTCATTTTCTGGTCAGGAAATGTAAAGGAAAAAAAAGTGCACAGTGACTACTGAAATCCTACCAAAACATCCATCTGAAGGTATATTTGTCTCAGGAATCTCACGCCGATGTTTCTCAGGAAACGCTGCTGCAATCCAATGAACACACTTACTGTTTGTACAGGTGGGCTCCTGCTGCCTTTGGCAGAGCAAGGAAAGAAAATCTCTGACTCCAGTTCTGATGACTCCTTTTCAGCTTTTCAGATTTATTGGAGGAGGAAGTTGGAGAATGGGGTCAAGAAACATTTGTTTGTTAGTCATTATGGGAACAATGAAATGGTCCATGTTTCAGCAATTTAGATACTCAGTAAATCATGTGTTTATCCTATATATATTGAGCTCTCATAAAGCAGCATTCCAATGCTGGTCTGCAGGGCTAATTGACATTTTGTAATTACATAATAGCAGACATCTCTTATGTTTGTGTTTCTCACTCTTGCTACAATTTTTAAACGTTTCCCCACACCAACTAACCAAGCTTTGTCTGGATAGAGTTTGTCACTTCAAACTTTTAAATGAAGAGTGAAGGTCTAAGGATAAAGACAAAGATTATCACGGGATAAAAAGGAAAGCAATGTTAAATCTCCCTAGTTATGAACAAGACTTTGCTGCTTAATCTTAGCTTTTCTATCTATCTACACAAAGAAGAACACTACTTACAGTGTTGTTTAGCAATATCTGATCTAGTCACATTTATCAGAATTCAGTTTGCTGATTTCCAGGACGCATTCACTTTGTAATCCTCTGCTACTTTGCATTGTGTGACATTTCTTGCAGATGAAATTTGAATCAAACAAACCTCTGTTCTCTGACTTCACATTGTTTAGGATTGGGTTATACTTCCTTTTGTTCCTCCTGGTGAGTGTTTCTGGGAAGACAGGAGGTTCTTGAACCTGATGACATTTAGTAGGATTGTTCTACTCATAAAGGCAGAAATGAGCAGAGCTCCAGCAGCTTATGTCAAAGGCAAGGTTCTTGATGATACTGAACTGGAAATCTCATTAAATGATACAAGACAACGTAATCAGATTAAGAATGACTGGAGTTATTTAGGAACCTGCCCAATAGAGTGCAAGTGGAGTTCATGACACATTCACATACTCTACATTCTAAAATAAAAAATTACAAGATATGAAATAAACAGTAACTTATGATAATAAGGCAACAACGAAATAATATTAAATGAAAATTACAAGATGATACTGTGTTAAATGATATCTTCAATACTGTCTGCATTAATGAAGGAAATGGCCAAGAATACTTCCTGGAGAATATATAAAACAAAAGGTTTGGCATAAAATAAACACTACCAAGAGCTGTGTATAGTGTTTCTCACAAAGATTGCATATATCTGTTGTATCATTATTTTTCCCTTGATTCATGTTATGACAAAAGATTGAGAAAGTTTACTTATTTTTTGCTGGGGAAGAAGAAAGCTTTAGAGGGTCTTAATTCCACCCTAGTAAAAATGTGAAGGGACTGATAAAACTGATCCCCACAGTACTCAGCAGTTACATTTCTGTCGTGGAGGAGCTTGCAATCTAAGGAAAGTAAATTACTAAAGTTCACCTTATGCCCTCAACTGCTCTTTATTCAGAAACTGATTCTGATACAGAGAACATTTAAACAATTGTCTCCTTCTAGATTAGGTCTTCATTGTTTTCCAGACTTGTATCTGAACAGCTGAAAGTTTTAATTCTCTCAGTACTGCCGCATGTCCTGTTTCATGCCTGGCAATTTAAGTGAATGGTTATCACTGGTTCTGGTTCTAACCTTCACATTAAAGTGGGTAAACTCACATGATATCCTAGAACAATTACAAGCAGATTCTTTGAGATCTCAGCATTTATTTTTGGGATATGATAGGAAAATAGACAACCAGAGTGGTGTGCTCCTATCTAGAATCACCTGTGCCAGAGTAAACTTTCCAAATTTTCACAGTGAAAGTTTGTACTGTCACTGCTCTCTCCTAACATTTGGATTACATCCTGAACAGTGCAGGAGGGATTCACATGGAACTGCTTCACTGTGGTTGAGCTCTACACAGACCAGTATTAAAAAAATATTTTGCAGGGGTATCCTACAAACCCTTTGATATACATACAATCTATAAGAATGTTGTTTCTTTGTTTTTGTTTGTTTGCTTGTTTGCTTTAATAATAATAATAAAAATAATAAAAGAACATTAAACCATGTGCATTTATCATTTTGGAGACCTCACATGTGTGATTCTGCAGAAAGATTGCAACTAATTTAAACATTTAAACAAAATGAAAATAACTTACAAGTAAGGCAAGGGTTGAGCAAAGGTCTTTTATGGAGTGGAGCATGGAACAGAGCTTGGGAATCCGTAGCATAAGGTCAAAGAGGGAAAGGCTTGAAAAGAGGTGGTAACTTTTAGCAATTACTGTAGATTTAGCCATACTTATTCATATAGACAACAGGAGGAAAAGGTATGTGTTAGAGGAGAACAGTAGCAAAGGATTCATCAAACACATTAGTGTTACATTAGAAAAGATCTAAGGTTGCAGCTTTTTCTTTTGATTTTAAGATAGAAGAAGAATATCTGTGAAGATCCCTAGACAACTGGGATAAATTTATTAATGATTTTGGTGATACAGCAGTTTTTTGGAGGGTGTTGATTATATTTGGCTTCCTAATTTTCTCAATCACTTCTAAAAAAATTCCTTAAAAATAAGTAATTATTTTTGTTCTTGGGTTAACTGGCTCTTACTTGGGTAAACATATTTTACATAATACTTAAAAGTATGCTTGTAGTATGCCTCATCTTTTGAAGTAGGTTTGTTGTTTTTTTTTTTAATAATAATTGTTAGAAGATTTTCTAGGCTTTCTCATTAAGCATTATAGTTCTATCAGGTCAAGAAAAAATGTAAGATAATAATAATTACCTTAACAAAGTGTTCAGATATATAACATTACATCTTTGAAATGTGTTCAGTATCTGAAGGCATAAGGAAGGAAATTGTTCAAAACTGGGAACACAAATGGATTTTTTTTTATGAAAAAATGATGAGTGATTGGTCTGGAAACCATCAGCTCTCAGGAAGTGGAAATGTGATTCAGAACTTTACATCATCATGTTAGAATGTTAACATTATTTTTGCAGCTTAATTTACTTTTAATTATAATTTCTACTACAGGACTTTTTAGAAAAACAGAAACGTAATATTAAAGTTTCTGAAGATGTGATGCAGCTGATGCAGCTTTAAGAGTGTATCACTACTATATTCTTTTCTACAGCTTCTTCACATGCCAAGTAGAGCATCTATATATGTCATAGTACCAAATGAAGGGATGGACACACTATGTTCTCTGAGTGACCATTACTTTAACAACTAATTGCACTGACATAAGATCTCACTTGATGAATATTCTGTCAGTCAGCGTGTGTTTTATGATTATATCATTTAGGAAGAAGGGTCTTGCTAGGATGATTTGTGTTTAAAAAGTAGGAAGAGGCTTATGGTTGGTGAGGGGACAGCTCTGTTTCCCACTGGCAGTTCATTTAACCACTGTGTATCACAAACTCTGAAGCTGACCTTCCTCTTAAACCTTTAATACTGCATTAACTTTTGCATATTTGTTACTCACTGGAAGGAAAACAGAGACTGAACCTTAAACCAGTGACAAATTTTCATTAAAAAAAAAAAACTAATAAATAAAGCTGAATGCCATATTTTTCACTAAAGGTGAGAATTTGATGTCTTTCTGGTTTATTGACAGCTACTTCCACTTCTATGCTCAGAAAGATCTCTTGCTAACCTCAGGCAGCTAACTCACCTTGCGTAAGGCTGAACCTGGGCTTGCAGGTGTCTTCTTCAGAAGTGGTAGGAAACACTTCTGTGTTTTTTCAAGGGTGGCAGAATTACAGGCCAGAAGTTGCCAGATGCTTTCTTTAAAGTTGCCAGATGGAACCATATTCCTGAGCTGCCAACCAGTATAATGTCACAGAGATTGTCACTCCTTCATTCCTTCTGTCCTTCTTCCATTTGTTCCTTTTTTTCCTTCTGTCTAGGTATGATTTATCACTGAAATTACAAGCAGATCTTTGCACCAGGCTAAACCACCTCCTCATTGCAATAGGTGTGATTTTATATATAAACAAAAAAGTTATCAGTAACATAGAACTGATGCTCTTGTTCTACCCACAGGCAAACAATTACAAAAAATATTCTACTATAAAATAAAAACGTTTGAGTTTACACCAGGTGTTGAACAGCCTGAGGAACATCGATTTTCAGTGCAACATAAGTCACTTCACTGCAATCAGTCAATCAGCATTAACGATTTACAACAGTCAACAATCTTTACCTAAGATTCTAAACGTTTTAGTAGCTGTAAACACATATATTTATATATGCATATATAATTCTCATAACTATTATTCCTTTTTTTCCTCTTCCTGTTCTTTATCTTGGCTTTTATGCCAATCCATGAGTTCTGCTTTTTTTTCTTTCCTTTCTACTCTATCTCCCATCCTACTGGGAAAGAGAGAACTGAGCAAAGTGTGTGGTGCTCAGCCCCTTTAACCCTTTTTTTTAGGGTTAAACCACAACACTGTGTCAAACATTCATGCCAACTTACTAGTTGTGGAATATTTATTTTGATATATCTAATGAGTAAAATGAAAAAATTATGCTCATTTATGCAGTAGCTGTGGCTGTGCCACATCTGGAGCACTGCCTCAGTTTTGGAGGTCTCTTATGCAGGAGAAACACCAAAAGAGTGGAGAGTTGTGACGGGACTTGTGAAGAGTCCCAGTACTGGTGGTGTCTCAAAGCCCAGGGGAAAAGGGTGAGGAAACTGGACTTGTTTCGTCCAGAGTGGAGAAGATAGAGAAAAGTCTCTTTCCACAGTCAGGTTAAAGTTGACACTGAGAGAAATGAATTTATAGAACAATTATTAGATTTATGTAAAGAAATCAACAGGGAGCAACACACTAAATGCACTAGAAAGGCTATGCTTACGTAACTCTCCCTGCCATATTTCAGTTCTCCATACATAAGAACTTCTTAATATATAATATCTTTTAATATATATATGTTTATGTTTTTATGTATTTATATAGAATTGTCATAACTATTATTCTTTTTCCTCTTCCTTTTCATTACCTTGGTAAGTAGTTTTTATCTCAATCCACACGTTCTCTGTATTTCTGTGATACACTACCAACCTCTACACAGGATGTAGGAACTAATTTCTCTACTATACTTGATAATTCTTACTGCATATTTTGATAGAAAATTTGGAAATACCAGTGAAGGTCTTAGTAATTTCACAAAGATTTTAAAAGCTATGCAGGCATCATACTGGCAATCCAGTTTTCCAGGGAACCCAGGATGACATCAGAGCAATATCATTGTTTGTGACCATACAAATATTATTTTAATGATTTCGCTATATTAAAAATTACCTGCTGAATTTTACACAAAAGCCTAGGCTATTGAATTTTGCTATTTAACAGCAAGATTAACTATCTACATTCAGAAATAATTTAAGTCTGTACAGTACACTTGATCAGTGTAAGTACATGAAATGATAGAAACTGAATTTCCTACATTAGCCTAAAATTTGAACAAGAACTAGCAAGCAATCAGAATAATATACAAATATTTTCATTTTAAAATCATTTAAATTAATCATGAATTCTTCCAACTTTTTTTTTTTTTTAATTTAGTATAACTTACTGAACTATCTATTCATTTTCAAAACATTTTTTAACTTTTACAACACTGTTTAAACCATTATTTTTATATTTATATGATTGCAAAACTGAAGAAATGCTTAAGGAATAGTAGAAACCATATCAATTTATTTTTTTTTTTAATTCAGAAGTATACACACAACTGTGAAATCATGATGAATTCATGAATTTCATGGTTAGTTTCTTAACTAGTGAATGTTTGAAGTTTGTATCCACAACTGCTTTTCTCTGCTGTTCTCACTTCAGAAGATCTATCAGCCACCAGATGTAAATTACCCATTTTAATTAATAAAATTGGGCTCAGAATTTTGAATTCTATGAAAATCAGTGTTGATATGCCTTTAAGAAAATTGTCATCATGTAATGTAAAGTGACCACTGTCAAAGAGGTAATGTATTTGCATTCACATTGCTCCAGGCAATCTTTTTTTCCATTTCCCATTAGTTAAGTAAACATGACACTTTAAATTGCCATATTGTGAATATCTGTGGTGTTAATTCAAGTCATCACGCTAATATTAATTCTGAGTAGAAACAAGGTTAACAAGGTTGCACAACACTTGTTTTTTTGAACCAAACTTAGACTGAGCATTCACAAAAGTGTTTGAGTGGCAATATTGCAAAATGCAGTATAAATACAAGAGTTGCAGGCCAAAGCATATTAAAAACTCTTTGCTGCGTAATTGACTTTAGATAACTAGTAAATAACACACTTTGCAGTTCAGTCTGCAAAGTCTGAATCTCAAGCTTTTTCATCTACTCCAAAAACATCACAAGTTTGAGTTTAAGGACCAATGATACCATGAAGTCATAGAGGGATGATTTACCTCAGTTCCTTTCTCTTCCAGAGGTCAGGGCCACATAGCTGATTTATATACAGCCTTCTGAAAGACACAGACTTCCCCACTGTAGAGAACTGGGGCCAGTGGATGGTGTATGTGGTGCTAGGTGAGGGGCTGTTGCTTCTCATCTCCCATCTGCAGCCACCACTGTCTAGGACCTTAAGGAAGTGGAGTAACCACAGGTGGTGTTCCCAGTTGTCCTCTCTCCATCCCTTTCACACAGATATCACAGCAATCTAATCACTTTCATGTAAAGAAACCAGAACAGTATGTCCAATTAATTTCCATGTTGCCATCATTTTACTTAGACATTAACTGAATTTGATTTGTATATGAAGGTGAGAAAAGGGCAAGTGTACCAGAAAGCAATTTCAGACTTTCACGAAGGAAATACTAACTTCAGGCACTCCAATGAAGAAATAAATTAAATGAATGATATCAATAAAATCTCTTCTCTACCCCCTTCTGAGGTCAACTGCAGTACACTCTGTCATGATATGTTTATTATCACCAATATATTTCTTATCATATATGGTAAACAATATATTCATAATCTTCTTACACTCATCTTTCACTTCAGCTATTATTGAATCTTCTTATTTTTATTCAGCCTTTGCCCTCAGGAATACTTAGCCCTGCTTGGAGATTACATATTTCAATATCTTTATTTTTGCAATTCAAAACACAAATAGGCTAAACTGCTTGCTATTGCAGTAAGTATCCTGTGGTACTGCACAAATAAATTAAAATTGACCAGGTATGTGGATACCAGTATATCAGGATAGTGGATTTTGTAAAATGGATTGTAATTCATGATTCATAGATAAAATTCATTTTTAAAATATTGGAAAAATCAGAAAAATAGGCATGCATACACATATACTCAGTGTTCATTTTGGCATTTTAAACATCTGGACGTATCACTGGAAATAACGGAGTAGATTAGTAGTACAGTCTCCGGTGTCCTGTTCCAGTTAGTATTCTCCAATCAACTGTAGTATTATGCTTTTTATGGTTTTTGCCAATGATAAGTGGCAATTAATTATTAAGCTAATTAAAGTGAGTTAGAATTCAGTGGATGACAGCTTGGAGATTAATAAGTGACAGAGATTAAGTTCAAGCTATCAAGATAATTTTCTCTATCTACTGTTCCTTGTGTTCAAGATGATCAGGACAATCTTCTGTAGGCAACAGTTAGTATGATTATAGGACCTATTTTATGATTTACCACAGCACTTAAAATTTGTTTTTGGTTTTGGGAATGGACTGCTTCCAAGGTGCTAGTATCAATTAGGATTAATTTTGTGGTTGTTTATTTCTGAAGTTACTCTTGATGATGTCCTGTCCCTCGACACTCTCAAGGTAAGGCTGGATAAGGCCCTGGGCAACCTGATCGAGCTGTGGTGTCCCTGTGCATTGCAGGGGAATTGGACTAGATGGCCCTCAGAGGTCCCTTCCAACTCTAAGGAGTCTACAATTCCATGACTTTGTATGTCTCATACGACAAAAGCCTGCCACGATAGGTTTATTCTAAAATGCTACTATTCTGTGGATCCAGATAGATTCTGGATCTATCACTACTTGCATTACACACTCAAATTTTAAAGATAATAACCTTGTCAGGACTATTGCCAAGGCAATGTCTTTCACATTCACCTGTCAAAATAGTACCTTACAGTAAAGAGCATAGGTATTTTGCTCTAGCTCACAAATAAAAAACTAAATGAGGAATTTAATGTAGGGGATATGAAAGGCTATAAGGACCAATGTTTACTTTATTGAGAAAGGCTTTCTTGGCACGGAGTTATATATCTCTATAAAAATCTCTGGTTTATTGAAATTGGCCACTAACTACATTTCGTTGCTTCTTTGATTCCTTGTCCTAGAGAAAACGGCATTGATAAGTCCGACACTCTAATGCAATTGTCACTATAAATCACTGGAACAGCAGAGCAAGCCTTTGGAAGAGCATCTGAAACTAATCTGGCAGCTGAGGCACGTAACTGACACCTGGAGATAAAGGAATAGAAAGCTATAAACCCCTAATAAATGATTCTGCATCACCACAGATATTCATCCCATTTACTCTTAGCCAAAGGATAGCAGAAGGCTTTATATGTAGCAACAGCTTATTCATGCACTACATATCGCTTGTTCGCATGCTGGAATATAAACAAGCAAATATCCAGAGACGAAAAGTAGCTCCCTTTTATTCTAAGGCAGCCATGAAACTTCCTTACAATATCTTGTGTTTTCACCATAGCACTTGTGTGTAATTGCTGTAAGACAGTGAAAGAGAGAGAAAAACTTCAAATTCCTCTTCTTTGTGATCATCCAGGTGGAATCTTCATATTAGAGGTTTATCCAGCTTTTCACTTCAAATACTTTGCTTGGACTGTTTCAGCCTAAGATTCACTTCTATTTATTTTTTAGCTGGCCAATGTCTTTCTGTATTTTCTTTCTGCTTTTGACAGATCACACCTAGCATTGCAGTCTGACACCCATTACAATAGCATTGCTACCACTGCAATGGCAGCTTTCAGTAACTGAAATGTGATGGCACTGTCAGGGCAGTCTTTTCATTAGCCTCTCTGAAGGGATGGTATTATCAGATTCTGAAATAGCACCAGAATGTTTGCCATTAGAAGAAAAGATATAGAGTATGGTGATTACTGTTGGAAGGGACTAGCAATTTTGTAGACATTCTCTGCACTTCATAGTCACTTGTGGAAATAAAGGATACATACCACTATAAGATTTGGAGCAGTGGGGAATAGCATCCTCCACCACTGAGATCCCTGAATTGCTCACCTTGAATACCAAACAAAATTTGTAAGAAAATTTTTATTTAGAAAATATAACTGAGTGAAGCATAACAACGTTTGGGGACATAAAAAATAAACATATGGTCTCTCCTGTTTACCTACCAGCCATCAAGTACGTGCTCCTCACCTCTGATTGCAACATATAGTGTTTTGGATTAGATTTTCCTTGATATTTTCAAATGCTGAAGAGAAATAGCTGCGTCTGAAAGATACTTGGCTTCAGGTAAAGAGAGAAAGCTACAGCTTGTGTGAATGCCAGTTTGAGCCAATTGTCACTCAAATCATTATTCTTGGCATGAAAAAAAATAACAACAAAATCAATGCAAAGTACAAATCTGCACCAATGTATTTATAATTCTTTAGCTCTCCTGGATGGTGGCTTAACTGATACTAGGCACATGGAAGAGAGCTTTTTATTTAAAATAGATACATTAAATACGGAATGAATTGATTTTTAAAACCTTGGTAAGGTAAGAGGAAAAAATATTTAAATATGATGTTCTGCCATGTGAAAAGTAGGAATTACTTACACTGCCTTATACTGTCACTTATTTGAAATATGCCTAAAGTACATTTCCCACATCTTTAGTTAAGTGGCAGGAAATGATGACTTTTCCATGCATGAAACACATTGCCAATACACTCCAGCTGCATCTTCTGATTTCACCTCAGGTGCATTTGTTCACCTGTAGAAATGTTTCAACTGCTATTCCAGATGTATTAAAAGAAGTGACTGTCTCATCTCATATGAACTCAGCGCAGAAAAAGCTCATAAGAGTTTGTAGCTGATGATACTAGGATTGGAAACATATGTGCATGGTTTTTTTTAATTTTTAACAACTTTAACCATATATATTTTGGAAACAATTGTCCTTGAGTTGACTAAATCTGATCTATTAGGAAAGTTAGTTTGGGTACTCACTGGTCTGTTCCTACTGGATCAGATTAGGATTATAACTGTCATATGTAACAGCAGATTATTACTGCCATGCTTATATGTAACTTATATTTACATGCAACTGTTTTGTTAGCAGAGAAATGGGATGAGAATAAATGATTTGCTTATTGCATTTTTTTAATACATGTGCACTTGCATTCAAAGCTAACCGTACAGACATAACAGCCAATATGATGGGTATAGATGAAGGCTGCTTCTAAAGTAATACCTCTTATTTTGCCCATGACACATCAGAGGCAGATGCTGGTGGTAAGGCAGTGGAGGTTGAATCTTCCCAACAATATTCCATTACATTTTGTTGCTGTGTGACAGATGGCAGTAGGGGGACGGTCTGATAAAAACAGCCCCTGACATGGAAGTGTGTATGAAGCATAGGTGTAGAATGGAATTCCTCCATGTGGAAAAAATTGCACCCACTGACACTCATTGACAGTTGGTGAACATGTATGGAGACCAAAGAGTGGATGTGAGCACAGTGAGGCAGTGGGTGCTATGTTTCAGCAGTGGTGACAGTGAAAATACACAGCTAATGGTCAGTGCCTGTGTTAAAAAGATGTTGTTCTGTAGCTGAGAATTTGCTCTATCAAATAGTATTATTGTGCTCTTTGTATCTGTTGTAGTTTCCGTGGAAATAAATAGGAAGCATTACTTTCCAAATGATATATGTCAATAAATAATAGAACCTTAGGCTAAGCATTATTGGGTATATCTGTGTAAGCATATAAGGATACAGAGTGAGAGAGAGAAAATGCATAAGCTGCATGCATACATGTATGCATAAACATGCATGTATACATCTAAGTAGCATGTATACACATGAATATAGGTAGTAAGGCATTAAGAGTAAACGACAGGTTGGGATAGGAAATGAAAAATATAATAAGTGTTTAGTAAAAGACAAGCTATGAATGAAGACAGATGTTGATTAAATGATTTTGTTAAGTACAAATGCCACAGTTTACTCTAGGCTGTTGTTAAAGAAACTACTTTTTTTCAAGTGTGCAGTGAAAGCTGTTGCTTTTTCAATACCCCAGAAAACATCATTACCTTAATATAGTGAACTTAGCATATTTGTCTGTCATTACCAAACCTCGCAATATTCTGATTAATGATGCATACTGCAAGTCTCACAGATGCCAGCCAGATGTTCAGAGAAAACCAATATTTTCTGGCTTAGAAACAAACATATCGACACACCTACTGGAACAAATGGAGGGTATTCCTACATGAATTTGCTATCTAGCTTCAATTTATTTTTAGTTAGACTATATATATGTCACAACACCCCATATACTATAAAACAATAGATGTGAAGACTGTTCAAATAATTAAAAGCAAAAGCTGGCCTGTTATTGGGAATAACTTTTGTGACAAAGTACTCCCCTACATCTTCCATCTGGCTTCATCTCAGTACTCAGCTCTCAGTTGGTAGAAAGAGGAAGCCATATCTTCTATTCTAATCTGTGTTTCTACTTGTTTATTCACTTCTATTGCGAAGAGAAGACACTGGTTTCTTTTCTGTGCTGTTAACCAAATTCACAGATTAACTGTTCTACCTGCACAAACAAGTCAGTAAGTCTATGCTGGTATGTTACTTTCAGGAGGGCAGAGTGCTGTGATGGACAAAAAACTTTTCAAGTCTAAAGAAAGACAAAAAAAAATTGCTTTGTCCGTATGGTGGGAAAAATAAAATGATGTACAGAGCCTGCATGAACGCAAATCCTGCAGTTATAGACTACTTGAAGATAATGCCTGCAGGTTATGTAGTATGGCAATCCTGAGCTTTACCTGGGTGCTGTTTAAAAACCTTGAAGGTATCAGAGGAACAGAGCTTTCTCTTGAGGCTTCTTCTGTTGGAGTAACTGTATGCATTTGGTTGTGCAACTTTATGCAAACATGTTGCTCTAAAGGCAGTGCCTCTTTCTTATTTCCACAGAAACCATGAGAGATATCAAGAACAAAAAAATACCATTTCATAGAGCTACAAAACACTCTTTTTCAAAATAGTCACCACCACTGGCTTTGCATTTTCAACACTGTCACTCTCACTGTCACCGCTGCTGAAATGCACCACCCAGCACTTCACTGTGATAATATCCATTGTTTGATCTCCATAAATATTCAACAGACATCAGTGAATATCAGTGGGTGCAATTTTTTTATTTTTTCATTTTTTTCACGTGGAGCTATTCAATCTCACACATTTGTTCCATTCACACTTCCAAGGCAGATGTCATTTTGTCAGACTGCCCCTCTGTTGCCACCTGTAGCACAGTAACAAAATGTAATGGAACACAGGTGAGAAGGTTCAACATCTACTGCCATACTACTAATATACACCACTGACATATTATGAATCGATGTAATAAAATAGGAGGCATTACTTTTGGAGCAAAAATCAAAGATATCTGGGGCAAACACCTTCAGTTTCCATTTTCCTATTTATGAAGTTTCTGTAATGCTTTTGCAATAGAACATTTGCTTGCCCTCTTTCAAGGAGGAGTGACAATACAGACAAGTGTTGCAAATTTCAATCTTCTGACAGATGTGAACAGTGTTAGTATGAAATCAAAGGTAAATTTCAGTGTTCTGTATCTTTTTTCCATGTTGTTTCTATTACATGTTAAGAACCCCTCTGCAGCAGAACAATGTTCTTTTTTTTTTTTTTTTAATTGTATTTTATATTGTTTATTTAAAAGAAAAGTTGCTAATTTCAAATCTTCATCTGCTCCTGTACAAACTTCTCATAAACATCATCATCATAGCTGCTTTCAGAAACACACTCACTATTTTTCCAGAGTTCATCTTGGACAAAAGAATTTGATCAATCAAGATAATTAAAGGTGTTTTTGCTTTACTGTTCACATTGAGACGCCTGAAATGAGTAGTGAATATCTATCTATCTATCTATATCTATCTATCTAGTGGATATCTGACCTTGGGTACTGAATGAAGCAGTCTTCAGTTTGGTTTCATCTTTCAAGTTTTCGGTGGTTTTAAGGGGGGGAAGAAAAGGTTAATATTAGATATGCTGGTGTACTGTGCATCATTAAAACCTGTATTTTTGCCATAACTACACCTCAAGTTTTTACACAGGACTAGACTTATGCTCCATGTATAATAGATGTGTGAATTAACCTCTTTCGCAGTAGCAGGTGGAAGGAACGATGACTTCCCATCTGTAGAAGACTGGTCAGAGGAGATAAAACACGTAATGTCTTAAAAGACTGCAAAATTACTTCTTCCTTTCAAGGATATGAATTCTAGAGTGAACTGGATGCCCTCTGGGTTAGTCCCAGGTCTCATTCTGAGTTAGTTGCAGAAGTAGCTTGAAACTAAGGTATCTCATGTCTTTAGTGTCTTGGTACTGGGTCTGCACTTCAGAAATGGCTGCATTTCTGTTGAATTAGACAGAACATTCTATGGAGCTCAATCAGACACAATGGATTTTGCTGCATGAATTAAATGTGTCAAAATGTTTTAAATAAATTTGAACTCACAGCGTGGATTTGTATCAGATCAGTGCTTTGTGTTCGGCAAATGCAGGTTTTTCAGTCTCATGTTGGGAGACATAAAAGTGGATATTGCTGAACTGTGTCCTCAGTGAGAGATTCTGCTTCCTTTTCTTAACTCATAGGTGCTTCTCTTGCCACCTCATTTTGTGTAAAGGGACAGCCAATAGAGATGAGCTCTAATTCAGCTGTCTCATTAATCTCTATTCGAAAACATTTGATATCTTCTAAAGATCTATTGGTCTAAGATCAAGGAAATTGGAGTATTGCATTTCTTATTTGTAAAATTAAGTTTGTCCACCTTTCTCTCTTCCTAACTTGTAGTAATGAAAAAGAACATACACACCAGTTTTTAATGTTTTGTAAGGTTGCAGTGCCATTTTGTCTCCATGAACTGCAAGACAAAAGACATCATATTTTTTGATAGCTCATTAAGCTTCACTGTGTACACAGCGTTCAAGGGGATGACAGGCACCTTTCCATAAATCTGATCTACTGATTTGTGCATTGCTTTCAGTAGGATCAGAAAGCCATAGATAGATGGATATCTGATGGACAGTGTGCAGAAATGCTAATCTAGCCCCAACACTGACTGCTTCTTTAGGGAAGCACACAAGAATGCTGTAGCAGGCTATTCTAGCCAAGGGAAAGGTGACTGATAAATGCTCTAGCATGTCAAGCCTTTCTTCTCACATCTCCTCATGCTGAGGAGATGCCATTAAGTTTGTTAGGCTGCAGTAGTGTCTGGATTTATAGAAATACAGACCTGCCAATAGAGAAGATTATTTGCATGCCCACACACAGATGTGCATGCATATAGTAGACAAAATCTGAAATTCAGCAAAGGAAAGCACTTCATCGAGCAATCTGCATTATGGTCTCTTAGGGTGGATAAATGGGAGAAGTGCATCTTTCCATCTCATAAGTTCTCCAGATAGCTATGTGACAGCAGAAAGCAGCATCATTTTTCTATTAGTTAAACTTCTGTTGCCATCTGAGAGCACTAAAGGTCCAGAGAAGCATGACACTAGAGTACACAATGTGCTATGATGCAGTGGGTGAATTCATTTATCACTTTCTCTTTACCACTGTTTATGAGGTAAGGCAAGTTTAATAGCTTTTTCAGCACTACTCACATACCTTCCCCAGCATCTGAATTTCTTGATTTCAGCAGCCTTAGAACTGTGCTTTGGTCATATATATTCCCTAATTCACAGAAAAAGTTGCATATGTGAGCTTTTTAGTATGCAGCTTAATCTTTTAAAAAATTTGTATAGTTCTTTATTCTGTTTTCTAGTTGTATGCTTGTTTCTATCTAATCTAATGACTATTTTTCATGTGTTGTAGCTATCTTATCCAACAGATGGTGCCGTGTATAACAATTTTATGACACTGTATAACAAAAATATATATTACAACTAAACTGTACATGTAATTATTTTGTTGGATAATGTAAAAATTGAAGTTCGTGGTAATATATAGTTATCATAAAAATTAGAAGGAAAAACAATAAGTGCTGAGAGTCACTGATAAATGTTCACTTCAGCCTGCAGATGGGGAAGGACAGAGTTACATACATATATCTGCCTATGGTGTCAAAACTACTGGTCTCAAACAAGAAGATCTTTTGAAAAATCAGGTCTGCAAGTTGCTTTATGCACACTAAAATTATCGTTATCTGGTCTTATTTCTGCTTGCTGGCACTTATACATTTTATCTGAGTCAGAACATAAAAACGTAGTAAGCTATAGGTGCACATATAACTTACACAAGCCTACTTAGGTAAGTGCTTTCAAAATATGATTTTAATTACAATTCACAGGAATTATCTTAATAAATAGATGTATATCAATCCGTGATCTCTGATTTTTTTCTTCCTGATTCACTTCTCCTTCTCACTGGAAGGGAGGGAGGGAGTGAACGACACTGTGGTGCTTAGACACCTGTTGGATTAAACCACAACACCTGGTCTTTCTCCTTATGAAAAGGATGAGAGTGTCACTGAATATCACACAACCAAATGGAGTGTGGTAACGCAAGCGCTGCTCCAGAAGAAATCCCTTCTATTTTATTATGTTGGCCCACAACATCAGAGGCAGGTGTTGGGTGTATGACAGCAGAGATTGAACCTTGCTGCCAATATTTCATTACAATTTGTTGCCACGCAATAGGTGGCAGCACTGGGGCAGTCTTACAAAATGGAATCTTACATGGTAGTGCATATGATCCAGTGGCGCAGAACTGAATTCCTCCATGCAGAAAATAGTTTTATTATGGCACATCTGTTGTAGTTTTCATGGGAGTAAAAGGGAGGCGTTACTTTAGGAGCAACCTATGTATATTTGAATTTCACCAAGTTAATTAGCCAATTAGTAGCACAATAAGTGCTCACAAATTCCTGATTTCTGTATATTCCTATATCAACATGGATATATCTTAATTTATCCAACAATGCATTAGCAAGATGTTGCTCAGGGACACCAGCACTGCACTTTGGCAAAATCATTATGCATATCAGCTGTGTACTCTCTTTTCTTTCAAATGCAGATTTTATTTTTTTTAAACAGCTCAGTTCACCTAGGTGGTTGTTTATCTTGTTTATCCAATCACAGTCATCTTGCTGAATTTAAACTAACACACATTTCAAACAGCATTCAAAACGCATCCAGAAAATCTGAGTATTTTCCAACATAAAAACAAACATAAAAAGTAATTTACAAGCATTCTATATGGAAAAAATACGTACTTAGATTGTTGTAGGAATTTTATAATAAAATTTCATCACTGGTGAATCACAGTATTTACTTGTGTAGTGCACAGCGCACGTATATCAGTGAGCGCTGAAAGAAGACGCCTCCAGTCTTCCAAACATCCCCTTGTTTAAAAGGTCACCCATGTGTTTCTAAATGTAGAAGAGTCTTCAGTTTCTGAAAGGAAATGTTTGAACTCTGGGAAAGCAGCCTTCCTTTTACAATTTCATAAAACTGAATTTCTGAAGGTATTTCAGCCTGTTTTACCCATCCTGTTGTTCGCACACATAACAGTGAATACTTCCAATCAAATATTTGATCTTTGCTGTTAAACAAGATTTAAAATGGACGAGTATAATATAGTAAAGAAGAACAATGATAATTTGATAGACTTGCAATTGAATATTCTTTTTTTCTTCAAAAAAACTCATCTGCCTTTTTTATTTGACTTACCGATGTATTTTATTTTATCTTACAAAGATTAGTGATAACAAATAACAGCACTGCAGTTATTCATCTGTATGTTGAGAGATTTATTAATTTAAACTGGATTGCCAGTATACTAAGCTGATTTGGGGATAATAGAATATTTTATCTTTTGGGAAAAAAAAAAAAAAAGGAAGAAAAAAAAAAAAAAGCACAGTGAAAATGATGCAACCACTTTCAGGATTGAGACACGCAGAGTACTTTGCTTTCATAATTCCCTTCTCTCCTTCCCACTCCTTCTCTTTCCTCCTGTGAGTAAGGGAGTATTGAGTTACTACTTTTCAACTCTTCAATTATTCTGCTGCAGTCTTTAGCTCTGCTTGGATACAGTTTGTCACAAAGAATTCTCAGTGCTGCTTTCCTGTGAGGATTTGGACACTGGCTGCTGGTGTTTAGGTTATGGGTGAGTGACAGTGGGCTAGCTCCAGAAGTGAACCGTGTCATTTTGACAAAGAGGACAGTAAACTGGGGAGGTTCACTTTTAAAGGGAAAGAAATCCTTAGGAGATTTTTGCAAGAAAGTAAATACAGAAGCCTGGGAAGAATGTTGGTAGAAAACTTATGTAAAATTGGTGGAATGGCACAGGATTGAGTCACCTGAGTAGAACTCTTACACTTTTCTTTTTTTCAGCATCAATGCTATACCAGTGTCAGCTACATCAATTGTACATTGCACACTGCTGAAGTACACTTCATCCCATCTTCTCTGTGTCTCCCTATGGGAGAATTCTGTTGATGTAAAGATGTTTGGACTCTTTAGTCTCCGAAACATGCTTGGTTTCTCAAAACCTATATTGAATTTATTGTATGGCTCTGTGTCCTGTCTCCAATACTTGTGGAGAAGAAGGGGAGAACATCAGCCTCAAGATACCTATAATTGTTCATCTGGGGTGAGATACACCAAGGGGTGGAAATCAAGAAAACATCCACATGCATTACCTTAATAAAGGGAGCAAAAATGCTGCTTACTTGCATTTGCTCTTGCTTGTTTATGGAGGAGAGAGATTACACTCCATATTTGAGACCAAATCATCTCTCACACCTAGAAAGCCCCAGAACGAGCTGATTCAGTGATCTGGTTTTGAATCTGTGGCCAGGTAGACCAAAGATCTAGTGGCAAAAGAAAATGGTTATAGTACAGGTTACTCTGCAGCACAGTTATACACATAAGAAAGATGATGTAATATTTCTCCTTTATCTCAAGACATAATACAG
This sequence comes from Tetrao urogallus, assembly GCF_951394365.1. Taxonomy (NCBI): domain Eukaryota; kingdom Metazoa; phylum Chordata; class Aves; order Galliformes; family Phasianidae; genus Tetrao; species Tetrao urogallus. The sequence continues at coordinate 2,662,324 of NC_136816.1, read as the reverse complement.
TTACTCCAGTTACTCTAATCAGGATGGGAGCTCTGTGTGCACCTGTAGGGAAGGGACTCATTAGCTTCCAAACTGCACACAGAGCCACTGCCAGAATTTGTGCAGCTATATTCCTCTGCTTTTATTTTTCCAGACCTTTTGGTTTCACTATGTTCATATGTTACTCAGATTCCTTCATCTAGGAGACAGTCATCAGTATGGAATGTGCTGTCAGGGTAAACAAACATTTATTAACAGCCTTTTAAATGAAAGTGTAGGCAGTTTGCTTGGAAGCATTTGTGTATTTATTCACAATATAGCTCTTTTCGGAGAGATGTTTCATATTGCCAAGAACTATCCTCTACCTGAATTGCACTAACTTCATTATTTCTTAAAAACAATATTAAGGTCACTGATTTAAGATTGTCTTGACTTTCAAAGAGAAAAAAAAAAAAAAAGCCTTTGCCTTTGGAAGACAAGAACTGAGTTTTATTTTTATTATAAGATTTACTAATTATTACTTTCTACATGAATAGATATTCAGTGATTCTGATGACAAAAAAGAATGCCTTAATGAGAAAGGGTCTTAGTTACAACTGCCATTTCTCATTACATCATCTTGTGGAGCCCTAACAGGAGCACGTACAGGAAGAATTACAGGATATCTTGAATACCCTGTAAGCTGGATACGAAGTGCCAGCAACATTAAATCACAACACCACTGCTTTGTCAAAGTTAGTTATGTATGCTGTTGTGTTGAGAATATCTGACTGATACGGTTGCCTCTAAAATTAGGAGTCTGTCACAATTCAATTATACATTCATACCACTTTTTCAAAGGGTTATAAATCAGATAAACTCCCTGAGGGCTGAAATGTGCCATGATAATTAGTGCAGGGACAATTTTGTTTATGCACTGCCGTCCATTACTTTGTTAAAGGATTATTACAGAAATAGGGTAGGCTCATTTGTAATCTTATGTATTCAGAAAGCCCTTACCTCAACAAAAAGATGAGTGTTGATGTTTTCAGTGATGGTTTGACTATCTTCTCATAGAAGATAGAGTTTTATCATCAATTTTATTGTCAAAGCAACATCCTGGCTCTGCTAAGTACTTTTAAAAAGCCACTTGAAATATTGAAGTTCCATATTTCACAGTACTGAACAACACTATCACCATGAATGATAGAAGGAAACGGAAAGGAAGATTGAACTTTAAATTGTCTTATTTGCAAAACCCATTCTCAGCTGAAACTCTTAGAAAATGTATATCATGTCAGTGTACAATGTAAAGAAGTTGGATAAGCTGCAGTTTCCTTTAAGTAGAAATACATCTTTAGGGCTTATTTGTGGAGGGAGAACAATTAGTGCTTTTTCTTCAGCTAAGAGCCTTTAGTAAAAACCATTATGGATCACAATGAAGCCCTTAAAAAATGCAGTGATGCACAGATGTGCTGTGACATTCTTAAAACGTGAGTTAAGATTAGAAGATTCTCACTGAATATTAAGCAACCTTGGAAATTGCTGCCCAGAAATAACATTTTGTTTTCTTTTCCCAGTGTGAAGCTGGAGTGCTGAAAGCTGATTTTGTCATAATAGGGGTAATTATTATTTTTTTCATCACTAATTATTTTAGCCTGTAAGGTAAGCTAGTCTATCAGATTTGTAGCTTTTAGTTGTTATTAGATGTGAACCTGTGCTATTAAGACTATGTCTTGAAGAATAATGACTCTTTAAAAGTTTGCATGTATTCATCCATTAATATTGGAATATGTAAAAGTGCAGACTTGTGATGTTGGCTTGTCCCCACAGGCAATGTACTAGGGACAACTCTTGTGTGCAGCCTGACTGCTCCCTGTGGCAACCTGCCTTTACAGGGACAGGAAATTATTGGCAACATGGGAAGATGGGTCAAATAGATAAGAGGAACAAATTGTGAGGGAATAGCATACAGTTATATACTGAAATACAGTTTTCATTCTAGCAATTCAAATAGAAACTCTGTGGAGGTGTGGGGTTTTATGCTTCTCAGAAGAATGGAAGCCATATCTTTATTCAGTATTCCTCTTCAAGTGTTGTCCTTTCTGTTAGGAACAGAAAAGTTGTGAACATAGAGGAAACTTTAGCAAAGAAGCTGTGAGGCAGATTAATTTAAACAATAATAATTTCCAAACAGGTCACAAAGATATGATACAATGCTAATTCTGTCCTAGGCAAAACATTTAATGTTTTACAGGACTAGGGCATAGTATTAAACTACAAGCAAATTACCCTTTGATATTTTTGTCTGTATCAGTAGTACTCACCAAACCAATGCCTCCATATGGAGATGTGGCTCTGGGCAGCCTGGTCTGGTGGTTGGCAACCCTGCACATAGCTGGGGGGTTGAAACTAGATGATCATTGTGGTCCTTTTCAACCCAGGCCATTCTATGATTCTATGATATGTTTCGAGGATAGGGGCTAATCTCAAAATGTGGTTGGGTTTGGCCAGCCCAGTTTTTTGGAAGAAGCTCAAGTACACACAGATGAGCTCTGCTGGACAGCTGGTCCTCAAACCGAGAAAACTGGCCTTTGTCTATTTTTCTCTATTACAAGCATAAGCAACAATACCAAAATCATAGAGATGAATACTAGGTAGAATTAAGAAAGGAAAGGAAGATCGCCTCATTCAAGAGATGATTTCTGCTTGAGTAAGTAGACATGTACTTATTTCTTTAGAGAACAGAACGCATTGAAGTTCCACTTAAATTTAAGTTCCTGCTTAAATGTAGCATCTAAAATAAAATTTTTCTGTCAAGATGTATTGTAAGTACATTCAAAACGGCACAATTTGACTGATTATGGAAATTAGGATTTTTCATACAGGATTTGCATCACTCCATGCATAGATCATCTGTTAAAACACAAAAAGCTTTCCACCTAGAAAGGAATAAACTCATACCACTTTTGACATCCTGCTAACAAGCAGGAGAAAGACAAAAAGTTTAATTTTCATATTCCATGGCATCAGTTCCATTGCTGAGAATTTCTTCGAAATTCATGAAAGTAATTATACTTTTATTTGCATTTATATATAGTGAAATATTTATTGCTAAAATTTCAAACTTAACCTTGAAATATTAATTCCATATGCACGTAATTATTTGATTTAGCCATCATCTCTTCAGTATCTATTCTAACAGATTTCAGAAAGCCTTCCCCTTCACAGTTCTTTTGGTTAATTGCCAATAGCAATACAAAATTTCCTTGCTGGTTTATAAAATAATTTCTTCGATTTTTGTTATTTTTGCTGCTGTTTGTTTTGCTGTGCTTTTTCTTATTTTTTTCTTTTTTTTCTTTGAACACCTCTAAGGGGTACATATGCTCAGTGTTGTGCTGGTGTTTGTTTGTTTTACAAGTCCAAATTTTTAGTGCCTGCATTTGTGTGCACGTCCATTTGTGTAGCTCAGCCTGAGCTCTGTTACCAGAAAATTAACAGAATGCTCCTATCTCCATTCAGTAACAAATGAGTAGAATATCAACTGCTGACAGTGATGTCATTTGGAGAGACAGGTTTCAGTTCTCCATAGTGAAGGTGATTGACTCCTCTGACATGTTTTAATGTATGCTAGTTTACAGTGATCAGTTTACAGTTCTTCTATCTACTCTGACAGAAGCAGAGCTTCTACTAAATTAGGCTGTTGTGTGCTGCTCTCCTTGGCTTCCCACAAAACCATTCCCTTGAAATACTCTTCTACGTTTAACTTCAATTCGTGTGTTCATGGTAGGATGACTTCTCCTTTCACCAGGCTTCAGGCAAATAAAGAGATGACAGAAGGCAACTTGATTTTTCTTGAGTACTTTGAGCTTCAATTTTACTCTCTTAGATCGTGGGCATCCAATCTTTTGGCTTCCCTGGGTCACACCAAGAAAAGAGGAAATGTCCTGGGCTGCAAATGACATATATATGTATGTCATTTATGTATATAAAAATATGTATATAAATGTATATAAAAATATTTATAATTATATTTAGTGTATATAAGTAACAGAAGTTCATTTTTTTAATATTTCTTATTAAAACTGAGAAAAAGAGTGCAACAATACCGTTAAAATAGTGGGAAATTTCAACTTGTTTTTTGAGAAACTGATGCATCTGTCTGATGGAAGTGGTTATAGTAGCAATTCTTAGCAAGTTCTCAAGGTGTTTATCAGAGATTTTTTATGAAATATTACTCTTCAGTGTTTCATGCTTGAAAACAGTTGTTAACAAATGTCCATATTCCCAAAAATTAATGATATGAATAAGGTGTGATTGTGAAATGAGAGATATGCTTCCCTGATAAGAAAGGGCTTACAGAATTCTAGTAAAGAGACAAGATGAGATTTTTGAGCTGGATATCTGATTTCAACTCTGCACAGAGTTGAAATTCACGGGCAATGCATTTTTTCTGAAAATGCTGAGCTGAAAATAGAGTCACAAATATATCAACAATTGAAACAATTATCAGTAATTGTTATTTCCGTTGTGCTTTTCCTTCACCACAATTGAAGCTTTAGAAAAGTAAGAAGCATTTTGAACACAAAATGTTTGGATTTGAGTGAATTTTCACACATGAGAAGTAATTATAAAAAAAAAAATCACACACACAGAAAAAGATGTCTCTATAAAGAAATTTTATTATAAAGAACTCTTCTAGATTTGTTTTCTACAGTATTTGCACCATGTCTGTAGAAGTCCATCAGTCCCTGTTACTGCACTGCGTGCTAAGAACAGATTAATCACAACTATAAATTAAGCTAGTGGCCTTATTTCTCATTAATGTGCTGCAATAATTTACACGACTGTGTAGGTTAAGATATCTTGAAGGATGAACAGTTTATAAACAGTTTGTCTGATGGCTTTCATTACTTTGTATACCTCTAACTGCAACTCTCAGCCATGTAGATACTTAGACAATTACTAAATGATGCAGTTTTTTGTCCTTAGTGTACTAGTCAAATCAGAAAACTTCTTGCTCATAACCACAAGGCACAATGTCCTGAACAGTGCAAACTTTTGCAGAGCAAATGAGAGAAAACAAGGGTCTCGTGTATAAACACTTTGAAATATCACAGGAAAGTGGGAATAAAAATTAATCAACCAGACTTACCAGGGCTTTATTTAATTGTTCAGTTTCTTAATTACACACAAGTTAAAGGGCATACTCCACCTTCAGATTCACTGCACTAGTACTCCATGGTAGAAAACATAGACAACTGGTGCATCTGCAGAAGTTTCCCCCCCCCCAGTTTTTTATATTTTTCTTTTTTTCTGTGAAGTGTGTAGTATTAAACATTTCAAAGTACAGCTACTGAAATAAGTTCTGTGAGGAGTAAGAGTGACCTGGATAGTTTTAGTAGTTTGCAAACATGTCCAAATGTGGAAGGCAGTACCTCCAGAGTAGTTCCAGGGGTACGAAGAATATGCAAGCCACAGCTGCTGTTTACTCATGCATATAAGCCAAGGTTTTATGTTGTGTTTGTATACCACTAGAAAAGGATGGCTGTACAGCTCTCATGAGTACGCTGTTCTACCAAATCATAGAATCATAGAATCAGCAAGATTGGAAAAGATCTCTAAGGTCATCCAGTCCAACCACCCACCTACCACCAATATTTCCCACTAAGCTATGTCCCTCAGAACAACATTCAAACATTTCCTGAAGATCTCCAGGAATGCTGACCCTACCACCTCCCTGGGCAGCCTGGCCGCTCTCTCAGAGAACAGTTATTTTCTAATGTCTAACCTGAATGTCCACTGGTGCAACTTGAGGCCATTCCCTCTTGTCCTGTTGGTTGTTACATGGGAGAAGAGGCACAATCTCCTTTCAAGTAATTGTAGACAGTAATAAGGTCTCCCCTGAGTCTCTTTTTCTCCAGACTGAACAATCCCAGTTCCCACAGCCACTCCTCCTAAGACTTGTGCTCCAGATCCCAAAAACTCCAGAGACTCAATTTTTTTCTTGTAGTGAGGGGCCCAAAACTGAGCACAATACTCGAGGCACGGCCTCACTAGGGCTGACACCAAATAACCAAAATATCTCTCTTGTTTGTTTTTGAAAGCATTGCTCTTTAGATACTTTTCCAACACCCAGGGACAGTAAACTGTTCAGTCTGTGACGTTCCTTTTTTTCCATCCATGTAATCAAGAAAGTCCCAAGTATTTCAGCTGGCATTGTCCAGAACTGTAAATTGTCAGAACAGGAGAGCAGCAGCCTTGGCTTCTTTGGGATGCTAAGAGGAGAGGAAGTTTGTCCAGCTGTTTAGTAGCCAGAATTTGTGTTTCCTGTACTGAGACATATTCTAGGGTGTACGGCACAACACTATCTACAAGCCCAGCGTTACTTTAAGAAAGGTGACAGTATTTTATAGATCTTCATATAAGTGCAAAAGTGCTGGGAAGATTTAGATTATTATGCCACTCTTTGCCAAACAGAACAAGAAAGATTAAAAAAAAAAGAAAAAAAAAATAACGAAGAAAGGCAAATTACAGAGCTGAATTTCATGATACTTCCCACCTGTGACTAAAAAAGAAAATGCATTATTTCATTGATTGTCTGAATACATCTAATGTAGAAAGCATTTGAATAGTACAAACCTAATCCCTGTTGATACAATAGTTAAAAAAGAAGTTCATGTTATTGAAGGGAAATAAAATCAACACTCTGGACATTTTACCATTTCCATTTACTAAAGTATGCTAAAGAAGTACTGATATATTTAACAATCAGTTCAGCACAAAGATCCAGCAGAAATTAAACTTAGCTTAATGCAACCTAAATTATATATTTGAAACAAGTTAGGAAAGGACTTGAAGTGTTGTCTTAACAATATTAGGTCAGTATAATATAACCCTGGAAATACTGAGAGAAGTGCTATCTCAAACTCTCATCAGTTTTCAGAAATGGCAATTGCAATGTTAAACTTTCTCTTTGACATTAAAAACTACGCATTTTCCTGTTAATTGAAAAATCATTGTGACAGAATATATACTAGACCAGTTGCTTCCATGTATTTGATCAGGAAAATTTTGTACAGATTTTGCCTGTGAATTGAATAATTAAAAGACCGCTGCATAATCTGCTTATCTTAAGAATATAAGAAAAGAAGACATTTTCCTGAAGGGCAAAAAGTAGAACTGCATACTCTTCATGAAAACACATGGCTCTGAAAGATATTTATATGGAGATTTCTGGGAATTACTTAGTTCTTGCTATGATTTTATACAAACATTTATATATATTATCCTGTGTGATTATATGTGAAGAATATTGATGTCAATTCAAAATTAGACATTATTTATCCATATCTTTTCATGTGCAAACTGTTTAGGAACCACATCTGCTGTTTAGAAAAACGATACCAACAGATGTACAGAATTGCTTAATGCATAAATTCTTGCTTAGATTTCTCAAATTCAACCATTTTGAAAAAGAGGCAAAAACTTTATTTGAATTTTCCCACAAAATTCAATGGTGGAGCCAACTAGAGTGGTGAGACTTTGGATTTATTCATGTATTATTTGCCTCCCACACTTGTGATACCTCATATGCTTCAGGAATAATGACTGAATGGCATTTTTACACTCTTTCCATTGAGAGGATGGAACTGTTCAGCTCCATCTGTTTCTTCTGCAATTCATTCTTCTAGTCTATAATTTACTTACTGTGTTTCTATTGTCTGTTTTTTCTCTTAAATGTTGAGTTTGGAAATTCAAGCAAAAAACACAGAAGCTCCCACTTACATCTGCTGAAATTTTTATATTGCATTGTTAGTGAGTCTATAACATCCCTTGTTTACTTACATTCAATTGTTCCTTCAAGTAGGTAGCACCAAACTGGGCAATTGTCCAGAGAAAAGGATGCAGTATCCACTATGATCTATTACATTTCCAACGAGGCTAAAAGTTTAAGGTTAAAGGTTTAGTTATCACTAGCTTTTCAATAAACAGATTGGCCATCTTGTTCAAACTGGGTATCATTCAAATAGTTCAAGTGTATGTTGCTTTCATTTATGTTAGAAACTTCATATCAGATTTTAGCTGCAGACTTGGAGAAAAAATGCTACAGGATAAAATACCTGAAATTAACATGAGGCCCTTGGCCTTATCTGGCTTCTAAGCTTCCTCCTATGGCTTTTAGAACATTAATTTTTTGCAGTTTTACAAAGAGAAGAAATGTCGAGTCCTAAGTTTGTACACAATGCCAATTTTAAAACAAACATTTTTAACCAACCAAACAAATAAATAGACAGTTTGATCCCTTTGAATGGCATTTAACTGCTGACTGCAAATCACTTTCTAGATAGTAATATATTACTATATTGAGATGCCTACTTTCTGGAGAATAGAAACGTAAGTTAAAAATAATAGTCACTCTCTTCTATTTCTGTTTTTCTGACATGCTAAGTCTCAAGATTATCTGAACAATTCACTTCTCAAGTTCTTTTCATCACTTAGAAGTGTCTTTCCACATTTGCAACCAAAATGGTAAATATTCATAGTAGTTATCATGTTCGCAGATTGATTGCAGGCCATAGGATTTTCCAAAGTATTGATGTCATGTACATCATTTTGAAGTGTAAAAACTTTTTTTTTTTTTTTTAATATATACTCTTTTATTGATGTAGGGTATCAATTTTTTCAGTAAATAGAATTGATTTGATAACAAAAAAAAATTAAGATGACAAGAGATTTTTGAGCAGTAGTACAACATACAGCGTTAAAACAGCAAAGTACCCAAGTTTCAAAACTTTAACTCAGATGCATCAAGTGTATGGGTCACTGCATTTCTTAATGAACTTTTAAGGTGTACATTTTTTCTGTTGAAAAAAACTGGGTGTTTTACTGTACAGGTTCAATTATTTGGTGAATATTTCCCAAAGAAAAGAACCTTCTCCAAGGTTATCAAACTTACATGTGGAAAGGTCAAAGTCCACTGGCTCACCAGACTATTCCCTTGTATTATTCATTCAGAGCCACTCCCGGAGACTTTGGGAAATTGAAAGAAGTGAGAGCTCTTGTTCACAATAAGACAGTTCAAAAGCTGAAAGCTGCAACTCAGATCCTCGACTACTCATAAAACAAATTGAACAGGGAATAACCCACTTCTAAATGTCATTTACAAAAACACTGGTGTATTTTCATTGAAGCTTCTCTCAGTTTGGCTAGTGCTGCTATTTACGGTCTTGTAAATGTTGAATTCTATTAGTCACTGTTGGAAGTCATGCATGTGTTCCTGTCTTGGTATTAATTACTTGCATTTTTCATCACGTTTGTATTCTGAAACATCCCTTTTTCTCTCTGTTCTTAACACCAAGAGCTTACAAACACCTTGCTAGAATACCCAGCATTTGAGTGATCATATGCTGCTCTTGACTCTTTAACTTACGCATTCTTGACAGTTTAATAAGCAGTTAGTGTTAAGCTGTTGTGACTGGACATACAGTGCTCACCAAAGCCTGGAAGGAGCCCGAACCATTACTAGTCTTTTTAACTACACAGACACAAAGACCTGATGGAAAAAGACCAAAATACTACTTAGTGTCTTAGTATCTAAGTATTAATAGTGTCTTAGTACTAAGTACTAGTGTACTTAGTATCTTTGGTAAAATACATGGGATCCTGTAGGTATATTGCAGAAAGTTGAGAATTTTAAACTGGAGAAATGCGATACATAGGAAAACTTTTATACCTCCAGCCTCACTCTGCAGTTCTTTTATGGACAGAACCTCAGGGAATCATGTGGCTCTCCAGCCTGCCAGTTCCTCCAGAGAATTCTGCAGTCTGTTTGCTTTGAGTTTAGATAAGGCTAGGGACCTAAAGAGAAAGACATCTTGTGCTTTGCACATAAGAGTATTCTGAGTGGCTGAGTGTTTTTTCCTTTAAATTTAACTTACTTCAGCTAAATTTTGAATAGCATAATGCATTACACAGATCACACAAACATTTAAATATTACAGATAAATATATATATTTTTTCATGCATAACAGGTTGATATTCTACAGGAAGTTCTTTGTGCAGGCACCCCCTCTGCTTACACCCATTGGCACACATCAATAATATAAAATCCATCAATAGTACAAAATCCAATGCAAAAAGACATAGAAGAAACTATAGGCACAACTGACTCCTAGCAAGACAGGTTGCACTGCAGCTGGTGAATGGAAAAGTCATTAGGACCACTCTGAATGTCAGTAAACACAGCATGTAACTTGAGAGCACAGCCTGCCTTCACTCTGTATGCATATAATTGATTCTCTGTTGAGACAACCCAAGCAGAGACTTGGCAGAGTGGCAGGTGGGTAGGGTTCCACAGGGTTCAAGGCATACTTTTTGCACTTTCCACAAGAAACTGTCAACTGATGGAAGATGTGTAGACATATGTGGTAGGGATACCAACATAGGATACTGAAGGCTGGGCAGAATTTCAGAAAGCTGTGAGGAGACCTGAAAGCAGCCTTACAGTAGCGAAAGGGGGTGGACTATAACAAAAAAGGGGACAGATTCTCTAGCAGAGTCTGTTGTGAAAAGACAAGAGGAAATGGTTTCAACTAAAAGCGGGGAGGTTTAGAGCGTACATATGAAAAAAGTTTTTTTCAGTAAGGGCAGTGAAGCACTGGAACAGGTTGCCCAGTTATGTGAATATGTGGGAACCCTGGAGGCATTCAAGGTCAGGGTGGATGAGGCTCTGAGAACTCTGATCTAGCTATGGATTGTCCCTGTTCACTGCAGGGGAGTTGGATTGGATGACCTCTAAGGGTCACTTCCAACTCAAAAATTCTCTATGTAAGGTCTCACCAGGGCTGAGAACAGGGGAAAATCACTTCCCTAATCCTGCTGGCTACACGACAAGCCAGGATCACATTGGCATTTTTGGCTACCTGGGTACACTACTTGTTCACATTGAGCCATTTATCAGCTAACATCCCCAGATCCTTTTTTTGCTGTGCAACTTTCTAGCCATTCTGACACAGGCCACTAGCAATGCATGAGACTGTTGTGACTGAAGTATAGGACATGGCTCTTAGTCTTGTTGAATCTCATAAAATCAGCCTCAGGCCATTGGTCCAGCTACCCAGATCCCTTTGTAGAGTATTCTGACCTTCACGCAGAACAATTTTCTCCCAGTTTGGTGTCATCTACAAACTTACTAAGGGTGTATTCAGTCTCCTGGTCCTGCTCATCAATAAAGATTATTAAATGAGATATGGGCCAAGCCAGCTGGATTTAACTCTATTCACCACCATTCTCTGGGCCCAGCCATCCACCTAGCTATTTACTAGCAAGGATTGATCCTGTCTTAGCTATGGTCTGCCAGCTTTTCCAGGAGAATACTGTGGGAGACAATGTCAAAGTATTTACTAAAGTCTAGGAAAACTACATTCACAGCCTTTCTATCATCTATTACGTGGAGCATCTTGTCACAGAGGGAGATCAAGTTGGTCAAGCAGGAAATGCCTTTCATGAGCTCATGGTGGGTAAGCCTTGTTGTCTCACACATTTTGTGTGATCACAGTCAAGACTATCTGCTCTATGATCTTCTCCAATACCAAAATCAAGCTGACAGGCATGTAGTTCCTTGGATCCTCCTTCTGTCCCTTCTTGTAGATGGGCATCACACTGATGAGTCCCCAGCCATCTGGGATCTCCCCAGTTGACCAGAGCTGCTGATAAATAATAGAAAGTGGCTTGGAGAGCATTTCCATCAAATCCCTCAGCACTTTTGGTTGGATTCCATCTGGCCCCATAGACTTGTGACAGTCCAGGTGGAGCAGGAGGTTCTAAGTCTTTCCTCCTGAATTATGGGGTGTTTATTTTGCTCCTCATACCTATCTTACATCTCAGTGGAATAGTACCCTGAGGATAACTGATCTGATTATTAAAGACAGAAGTAAAGAAGGCATTGAGTGTTCATCCTCTTCCTTCTCTTCCTTCCTCTTGGTAATGCACCCAGCCACATCCAGTATAGAATGAAGACTCTCCTTGGCCCTTGCTTTGCTATTAATGTATTTGAAAAGACATTTATTTATATTTTTTACATTATTATTTTTTATCACTTTAGAATTCTTACATAAAATATCATATAATTTTAGCAGCCTCAAAAGTAGAATAACCATATCATAGGGTAGTATTATTTACAGCTCAGATTTCCAAATAGCTACTCTGTATTATGAAAAATAAGCATCTTCAAAAACATGTAATTCTGTCAGGTTACTTCACATCCATGAATCAAAAGGGAAGTTGATCCATGTAAGCCAACATATTCCATACAGTAATAAAATTCCATACAATAGTCATGTGAAAAATGAAAACTGGAGTTAATATTTTTGTTTTTTTTTTTAATTGTCTACTTAATAATCCTTCCGACCAGTAATTAGTGACAATTGTTTCTGCTGCTTTCCATGCCTGTATGAAATAGAGAAAAGTCACGATGGTAGAATACCAGTCAATTTGATTTTGAAAGTTTTCTGTCATTTTCAGCCTAATAAGTCTTTGTAAGACTCTCCAAGTATGCATTTGCTTCTCGTTTTTGTAATTTTTCTTATTACTTGTTTGTAAGGCAAAACTAACTGTAATGAATACATCAGCATTTATGCAGACTTCAAGAAGGAAACTACGTCTACTGCAATCTTTAATAAATATTTGTGGTACTAATTGCAGAATTGGTCCCTGCTTGCCAGAAAGTGGAGTAATCAAAATTCATGAAATAAATACTAAATGTAAAAGTCAGTACCTTATTTTAGCTATAAAATTATATTGTAGTCATGTGCTGAAGGCCTTACTTGAAGCATTTTTACATAGACTGTCTGCTGAAGTACTAAATGAAAGCACAGTATAAAAGCATACGTAAACTCTACATCCCAATATTTCACAAAGCCCAGAGAATAATTTCTATTACATTTTGTGATGAGGGAATTGTACATCATACTTCTGACTATTCTGAGTTGCAGTTGGACTACCTCAGCTTTGCATTAAAGCTTCCTTCCTCTGACAGGAACTGCCTTTAATCACTGGAATTTAAGAAGAAAATAAAAACAAAGAAAAATCAGCAAGGCCTTCCCTATGAGACACTGGAATTGGACTGAGTAAATCATCCTTGACTCATCCTTTCACTCCTTGAAATAGGCTGCTATTGATTTTTTCATACTCTATTCCTGCTTTTAAGGAACTTTTGTTCCTTGCTTCAACAGATTCAACCCAGAACTTTTTAACATGAAAGAAAAAATTAGCCTTCAACTTCAGTGGGTGCTGAAATAAGGATGAAGCTTAGGTTATTTATATATTTTAAATAGCTTTTCTCTTGTTATTCTGTAATTCAGGAAATATCCCATTACATTTATCGGTGACTGAACCTTGTGTGAAAGATAATATATCTATACAAAAGACAATATTCCCATTAAAAAATTGACAGTGGGAATCTGTATACCAATCAGTATGCATAGGTAAGAACCATTTCCTTCAGGTTACACAGAGGACCTAAGCTAGGTTTATTTTGTGTCCCTGGGCAGATCCCAAGACTGCAAGTAGAAGGGGAGGTGGACTCTGGGGTTTGTGTAAAATCAACAAGATGGAGGAGTTATTTAACAGCATCTTCAGAAGCAAGAAAGGCTGAAGGAGAAAGAATTTTTAAAGAGAACATTAGCACAGAGAAAAGTCATTTATGTACCTTAAAAATGTATTTAAAAAAAAAAAAAAACAACTCGAAAAGTCTTTTATTTTTGATGGTCCATCAGGATGTGCAATGATACTCACTAAGAAAACATAAGGTTATGCCCTTCTAGGGTAATGAACTAGCTGTTAATTAGTTTGCTATTATTTTTTACTGTAGTTCTATCCAGTAAGCTGCTCAGCACCCCATAGTCATTAGCTTACTTCTACTCTTCCTAGTAGGATGGGGGAGAGAACTGGGAAAAAAAAACAATGAAGTAGAACTTGTAGGTAGAAATAAAATATTTACTAAGATAGAGAAAAGGAGGAAGGGAAAAAAAGAAGGATAATAGTTACGACAAATGTACATATATGCATGTTACAAGTCATGCTCAAGCAATTGCTCACTACCTGTTGATTGATGCCCAGCTAGCCTTCAAGCAGCAGAAAGAAGCCTGGTGAACTCCCACCCCTGTCAGAAGCTTTCCTTCTGGATGATGTTGTCTGGTGTGGAATATCTATCTGACCAGCTTAAGTCAGCTGTCCTGATTCTGTCCCCTCCCATCTTCATGGCCCCCCCACACCCTATCTGGTAGGAGCTAAGCAACAGCCTTGGCTCTGCTTGGCTCTGTACAGAACTGCTTAGCAACAACTACAAACACCTTGTGTTATTAACATTGTTTTTGTCCTGAAACCAAAACATAGCGTCATATGTTTTATATCATATCTTCAGACACTCTGAAGAAAAACAGCTCTTTCCCAGCAGAAGCTAAGGCAATAGCCACCCCTTATTCCATACCATTTATATCATGCTGAGTTCCCACAGTTGTACACATCCTAAGAAATAATCATCACTTATTCTGCTTTTTTTTTTTTTTTTAATTTTTAATATATGAGTACACTCATATTCTTTCCATAGTTTATGGGCTACCTTCCTTTGAACTCCATCTGTCATAACAGTCCTTCAGTGCAAGAGGGATGATTCAGTGTTGAGTTACCAGAAGACAGCTCTGGTTTCATCAGAATTCATTCTTCTTTAACCTGAGTGATTCTTACTGCTTCACTGCTAATAACTCATATAACAACTGCAATGATGGCCTGCATTAATATGTAGCAATTTAACATCATGCAGTTATTTGCTATTCTCACCCAGCATCAAATCACTCTGAGGTACACAGCAGACATCCCCATCCTTCCACATGCACCCAGGTCCCAGAGCAAAAGTAATCCCACTAAGAGGTTTGCCTTTGCCTGGGGAAGGAATAACCCAGACTGTCTTGACCTGCACATGTGACACTAGGAAGATACTGTGAATAAAATCAACATTATCTCAGCTGAAAATGAGATATTTTTACATTAATAGAAAAAAAGAAATAGGCTGTACACTGTCATAAGTGAATGGATGCTTAAGGTCTTCACAGTTGTTAAAGGAGTGCCCACACATGATCTCATGGTAACAGAATAAATCGTGGTTAATGTGGCTCCTTTATTGTTTGTTGACAGTATGTAATGCAAACTGAAAGATTCTCTATGCCAGCACTGGTGCTAATTCAAAAACACGCAGAATCCTACCCACAGTTTCCATCCTGTCAAGATTTTTCTCTGTGTTAAATTTCAGTAGGAGTCTTAAATATCTTTCTTGGTTATTTTCAAGTATAGGTCAAGCTAGAAAATATGGGGATTAGAGGAAATTAAAAAGGGAAATTTCTCTTAAAGCCCCAAAACAGCACATATCCTCGCTAAGAGGAGAGTCCTCTCTCCTGGAGAGAAGTGTTACTAGGATGCCAAGCGCAATTTAGAAATTCATTTCATTCTTCTGGGACTTCGACTTTTGAATATTTTTAAGAATTACTAGAAGTACTTCCACACTTTTTATTATACTGTCTGTCTGAAAGTTATTTTTCTTTTCTTCTTTTCTCTGATTTTCAGTTTTCAGTTCATTTTGTCAATCTGTATTTGGGAATTCACATCACTTTACAACTACTGTTTAAATCCACAGAGAAGCAAAAGAAGTTTTTTGGTGGTTTATACTGCAGTCAGCTGTAGAGACAGGCAGCAGAGAAAGGTGTGGAATAGGTTATTAAGGATGATTGAATGAAAAGCTATCACCTAGGCTGTGATGCTAGAAATCAATACTTCATAGGCGTATTTCAAATCTAGTAGATAAAGAAACAATTACTGAAGTAACTGCAGATACAAAGGAGACTCATGAAATACCTCCAGTGTCACTCTGAAAGCAAGCAGTGGATGATTGTGCTGAGAGAAATTTGAGGCTTGAAGGCAAGAAAACACGTAAAATGGAGCACTCTCTAATAAGACTACATAAAGCTTTTGGAAAAATCACCATTCTGCATCCTGTCATCTTTCTTTTCCAAGAACAAAGAGCTCTCATACCACAAAAGTGTTGTGGTAGAACTCCATGAGTAAGGCAGAACCTGCTTGTCTCTTCATTCCAAGGAAAAGCATGCAATGATGATGCCAGACAGCTTCGTCACTTCACAGCTGCTTTCAAGCACTTGGCTCGGAGTGCTTCTTTGCTGTTCCAGAAACAGTTTTGTTCCACTGGTCTCTCTCTTTCTTTTCTAACTTGAAATCTTGATGGAATTCCTTGTGAATGTTTGTGGATTTTAGATTCAGAGAACTTGCCATACTTTTGTCAAAAAGGTGAAAAACATGAAGGTGCATTCCTGTTCCCATGTCGTCAGCTTTCAATGTGTGATCACCAAACCTTGGACATCTGTGAACTTCTATGGTATATGAGAATTTGTAAAAAAAAAAAAGAAACAAACAAACAAAAGACAAGCAAAAGCCTGCCTGTGTCTTAACAGTAAAACGCTGAAAAGACTCTAAATATTTAGGTGTGCACAGTTGAAAAAAAGTTGAAAATAACTGTCTCTATAAGTTTTGTGTTCATTAATTCATTGGTTTGTAGAAGCATAGTTTCTATTCCTTTGCAGCAACAAACTCTTATAGTAGAATAATCAATTTCCTTTCAGGGAGGACTTGCTGGTACCACTGCTTCCTACTGAAATTTTGAACTGGAAGTTTTAGAAACCGCTCATGTGACTGCTGATGTGGCAAGAAACTCAACTTCATTAATTGCCTCTTGATATCCTGCCTGGGAAGCGTCATTCATTCATTCTCTCCTTGCATTGCAGACCTGAGTTACTTTTCCAAGCAACTAGCAACTACTGTTGGGAAGGGAGCATGCAAAGACCTTAGCTGCTAAGTTCAGGTGCCTCTGTCTGGGAGGTATGAAAGCCATTGTGATCTTAAAAATACTCACATGACCAACCTATAGCTTCACATCAGTAACTGTACAGTTTGCATTTTGAGAACTGAGATTACACTATGGTTGTAAAATAATAAAATCAGCAAGAAGAGAATTTTTTTGTTTAATTTTTCAATTTCATAGGAAATTAATAAGCAAAATTTACTTGTGAATATATTTTTTGACATAGTCTTATCACTGTTTAAAATTGAATATTTCAGAGCTGGTTTCATTCTGTTCTATTTTTTCCACAATAGCAATCATTATTTCTCAGTATGAATTTTCTAAGCTGATACTTACCAGAAAATTTTCAGATCTAATCTCAGAGAAAATGTTTGGTACTGTATTTTTGCTTGCATTAGGTACAATTACCAGCAAGGACTCACCCAATTTGGATTAAATAGTAGCTCTACTGGTGAGATTGGATTAAAAGATGAGCAAAAAAAATGCAAACAGGCTTCAATTTCTCCCCTAAAGGCAAGCATTTTTGTCCTCTTACTTTTCTGCCAGGAAGAGACGGAGAAATTTCTCCAGAAAAAATTTCCTGCATCCAGTTCAGCTGCAGTCTTGCATTTAGTGCTGTGGACTGAAAAGTTATAGGGATTTTTTCTTTCTTTAGAAAGAAGTTACTCTGGAGAAATGTATTTGCCGTTGATAAAAACAGAGTGATTAATTTACATGTACAGCTGCCTTCGAGGCTGACAGTCATCCTCTTGACAGGATAGAGCAGTTGGATCTAGAGGAAATGAATATTTCATAGCAAAACTTGGCGATTTCTGACAAACAGGAAAGGTGCTGGTGGCAGCAATGCCATAGGCCAACTTCTGTCTGAGCAAAGGAATTGCCCAGAATGGCAGAGAGGTTTGGAGCATGTAAATGGTCTTTGCTATACTGGTAGTAGACTACAGAGCTTTGATTCTGTGTTTTTCCGATATCATTTCATATTTTAATGCTTTTTTGGGCGTTCCACAGTATTGGTATGTATATCCTTGGAAGAAATGAATCTGATGTTGGCAGAAATGATCTATATGGCAAAGTTCTAAATGTAGAATAATAAATTTGTCTCACTGAAGGACACAATAATCAAATTTATTTATTTATTTATTTATTTTTCACTTTGGGAAGGTTTTGGGTTGCTAAGAATAGTTCCAAGAGACACCTGGCCTACTAAATATCTAAAAAAGAATGTGTCATCTATCACTATCTAAGCCCTGTTATATCCATAGTTGTTTTACTGTCTATATTACTCACATATCTATGGTTCTCATATTAGATAAAGAACTTACTCAGTGATATATTATTAATTCTTTATTTTTCTTTAAGCATATCTACAAGTCAGTTAAATTAAGCATGTAGGCTCCTAACTATGTGTTAAACTAGCTAAATTTCAAACTACCTTAAATGAATGCTTGAACTACTAAATGAGCACAGAGTGCCTAATAGAGAGATCTTTTGAAGCCTGTCCTTTGAGTAGCAAGCATACATTATCAAGTCATTGAACACCTTACCAGTATAGCAGAGTAACAGCTAACGTCAAGTTTTAGTATTAGAACAACACAGGCAATCTAAATAAAACACAAATTTGGATAAAAGCATTTAAATATACAAATATTTAAATATCCCCAGTAACCTGTTAGATGTGAACCAACATCGTGAAAGCTGTAACAGGTTGGATACTGCTCTCTGATGTATGTTTCCATAACTCAACTATTATTATTATTACCTTAACAGATCAATCAATATAGATTGCTACAAGGAGAAATATCTGAAGATCTAAGTCTAATGCAAACCATTTGAAACAATTACGTGACAGCATTTCTAGCTTCAATGCCCACCTGGTGTTTTTAAGAAATAAAAAATATTTTTTCAGGTTTATGTACTTATTACATAAAAACTACAGACTCACTGGCTGACAGAGACACTTTGTCACTAATATAAGTAATAAACAGAAAAGGAACAGATTTGACAGAATGTTTAAGTGCTGTTTTGCCCTGATCATGTTTATAGTCAACTCTAGTTTACGGAAGTCAAATGCTGTCTAAAGGAAACAATAACCATACATTTCTGTTTCCCTTACAATTTGCACCTTAATAGACTAATTACAGATTCCACTAGCTTTCATCATGCTAGGAATTGTCCTTTTTATGCAGAATAAGAGCGTGAGAGAAATATGGTATTAATCACTTCTAACAAGTATAACGGTATCTGCTTTCATTGGTAGTACAACTGAAAAGCATTGTGCTTTTAACATTTTTCAGTCTAGTCACAAAAAAATGTTAAATATTACTCAAAGGAAGTTTATTCTCTTCCATTTTCCTTCAGTCACTGCATTTGCTTGTCTCCTGGTGGATATTAATAAAAATTGCGTTCAGCACAAAATACAAACAGAAAGAAACATTGATAAATGATGTGTGGGAAAAGGAGGCAGTGACAATTCTACTGAGATACAAGTGCTGTGGAGCAATAGAAGATGACAAAGAAGAAGAGTTAGCTCACCCTTTCTGACAACAGATGACAGCTCAGGAGGAGCGTGTTGCTTGCACCTGAGCACCCTGGGTCAGCCATGCCTTCTTGCCTGTGCTCAACCATTTGTTCAGGTCGTGACCTGGCAATTCCACTGTGAATATAAATAATATAGGACGTTTCAACAGTTCTAAAGCTGCCAAATTTGGAAATAGAAAAACAGAACTAATCTCATAGAAATGTATTTTCTTGCAGGTGGAACTGTTATTCCTTGTCCTACACCTGAAGGAAAAGAAATATTGTTTAACAAAGTTTCTTCTATCCCACAGAATCATAGAACAATTTGGGCTGTTTGGAACCCTAAAGATCGTCTAGTTCCAACCCCCCTGCTATGTGGGCAGAGTTGCCACCCACTGGATCAATTAATCCAGGCCCCCACTCAACGTTGCCTTAAAAGACTCCAGATAGTATGTTAAGAAACAGCTAAAAAATTCTGCAAACCCAGAAGACAAAGATAGAGTAAGGTCTGCAAATTGATTACAGGGGAACATAAACCTGGAACTGTTAAGTGGTACTCAGGAGGGGCAAGAGGACTTGAGAAAGTCTCAAGAAAAACAGCACAATCTTTAATGTACGACTGTGACTTTACAGAGCACAAGAATATAACAATGATGATGAGCTGGGTTGTAAAGGCAGTCCCTATTATTGTCCTGCATGTGCTGTTTCTGGAGCTCCAAGAGCACGTTCAAGGAATACAGCATAGCTCTATCATATATAGAAGAGTTCTTAAAACTCCTGTGGATTTAAGACCAGCCTTATGTGCTTATTATGTGAACAATCAGAAGAACGGACAAACACACAAAAACAGTCTGGTCCATTTTTACAATCAGAAAACTCACCACATTATCATTCAGAAATGGTGAAATTCCACTTCGAGCTTAATTAGATTTTGTCCCTGTCATTCCATCCACTAGTTTGTGTCCTAGAACATTGCTCCTTTCCCACAAACCTCCACCTAATTCCAACACATATTTATCCATGACTGCTTACCTTTATTGTTCTTGTGCCAGCAGAACTCTTCAGTTTAAATAACTCTTCTCTTATTTAATTATTTATTTATTTATTTTCAGAGAGGATAATTATACTCCCTTTTCTTTCCTTGTGTTGCTAGGCTAAATAAGCAAAATTCCTTTACTCTTCTCATGTGAGATAAGCTCATCATTTCCCCAATCATTTTAGCAGCATTCCTTGGCACTTTCTTGAGTTCATCTTTCTTGCACATGAGTGACCAAAATATACACAGCATTTGTAATGATTTCTTGCTGATATCTTACACAGTGGTATTTATAGATTCCCTATCCTCATTGGGAATGCCACACCTGATGAATTTGCTTTTTTCATGACCACAGCAACGTTTAAGTTTCATAGTCATGTCGTGATAGATTAATAGGCTAGGACATTCTTTTTCTCTGTCAATTCCAATTGATAAGTTCACTATTTACGATAGCAGTCCTTGCCACTGGTTTTTAAAAGCATGAGTTGGCACTTTGCAAAATTAAATTTTTACCAACTCTTTTCCCTCTGTTGACCTCGTTATTCAGTTATTTCCCTGTAGCTGAAAGCCGGGTGAATATCAGTCAGCAGAGTGCCCAGGTGGTCAGGAAGGCTAATGGCATCCTGTCTTGTTTCAGAAATAGTGTAGTCAACAGGAGCAGGGAGGTGATCGTCCCTCCATAGTTGAAACTGGTGAAGATGCACCTTGACAAATGTGTTCAGTTTTCAACACTACAAGAAAGACATTGATGACCTGGAATGCATCCAGAGAAGGGCAATAAAGCTGGTGAAGGATCTGGAACACAGGTCTTATGAGGAGCAGCTGACAGAAATGGGATTGTTTAGTCTGGAAGAGAGGAGGCTCAGAGCAGACCTTATCATTCTTCACAACTGTATGAAAGGAGGTGGTGGTGAAATGGAAGTTGGCCACCTCGCAAGGTTTTCCAAGAAACTAGTGATAAGGCAAGAAGTAATGGCCTAGGGGAAGTTCAGGTTGGGTATTAGGAAAAACTTTCTACTCAGAAACAGTGCTGAGGAATGGGAACAGGTT
This sequence comes from Tetrao urogallus, assembly GCF_951394365.1. NCBI lineage: Eukaryota > Metazoa > Chordata > Aves > Galliformes > Phasianidae > Tetrao > Tetrao urogallus. The sequence goes on along the minus strand of NC_136816.1, from coordinate 2,640,835 downwards.
GCTGAGGGATGTGATGGAGGTTTTCTGGAAAGGGATATCGTAGAATGGTTAGGGATGCAAGAAACATTTTAAATCATCTAGTTTCAACCTCTCTGCTGTAAGGAAGAACACCTTCCACTAGACAAGGTTCCTCGAAGTTCCATACTGCCTACTTATTAGTTTCCTGGTGGTTACAGTGATGGTATGACAGTAGAGGCTGAACCTTCCTGCTAATACATTTTGTGGCATGTGACAGATGGCAGCAGAGGGGTGTCTGGCATGAAAGAGTGTGTGAAGCAAAGGTATGTCATTAAACTACTCTTGGTGAAAAATGAATTGACATTTTTGGTGCCTGCTAAACCAAAATTTATGATTAATGGAGATCAGATGGTGGATCTTCACACAGAAAGGCATTGGGTGGTACAAATCAGCTGTGTGAAATACAACCATGTCCTGGATAGTCATGTAAATTTATATGAGTGCATAGTGCAGGCAGAAATGCATTGTTAACTGTGCTGACTATGTTGAAAAGTAGTGTTTTGTAGTTGAGAATTTGCTTTATCAAATAGCATTAATGTGTTATTTTTATCTGTTATAGTTTCCATGGAAAAAAGTAGGAGACATTACTTTCAGAGCAAGTATGTACATACTGTCAAGCAGGATTGTTACCAAGACTAAAACCAACCTCAGCAATGTTTTTGTAATAATTTATGAACTTCTTGAATTCAAACTATGTTTCTATACACTCACATCTCTATTTTCTTTTTGAATTTCTTTAAAAAAAAACCTGTACAAAACTGATTGGGACAAAATGCATCATGTTTGTCTTCCTTTGGTCTGAATATGATTGCTATTCTGCAGACAGATAATATCATTCTAAGGATGAAAAAAATGATGTCTTTCTACCAGTTTTCTGAACGTTGTATATCTGAACATGTACATTCTGCCAACTATCTCTGTGTACATTGGCTTACTTCATGTAGGCATGACAATATTCTGTTCTAAGTATCATTCTGTGAGTAGTTTAGAGACATCCTTCTTACTGGAAAAACAGATGACAAATGTCATGTTTGTCCCACAGTTGAATCCACCCTATAATAGTCTTGGCCTCTGAATATTTTCCCTGACCTTTCTGTATTTGTGCAACCAGAAAGTCTCCTTTCTAAACAGTTTGCTGCTGAGAGTTTTCTGCGTGCAATTTTTTAAAACTTCTTTAGCAAATCCTAACATGATTTGATCATGCTGGCTACAGTGACTTTATGATATGCCCTCTGCTCTTCAAAACATATCTGATGGTCCTTTTTTAACAATCAACCATCTGTTCTGTTTCTTGAGGAGTTTAGTTTGTTTTCTTTTTTTTCAGAATGGAATATCAGATAAACTTTTTTTAAGCCTATAAGAACACTCTTAACGTAACTTCACTGAGATATACAAATAAAAAGACAATCTTTGGAATACAGGAATCTTGAGATTTATATATGTTAACCCCTGTTCTCTGTAGAGAAAGGATGTTTCAAGTGTGCTGAAAGAGTAAAATATGTTTCCCCCAAAGAAGTGGACGGAAATAGAGGAAATTTAAGGTTTGGGCATTTTCTGCGATTTCTCTCCAAGGATGACTTTTTGAGATGATAAGCATTTGTCGTGTTTTTTTATTGACACTGTCACATTTTTCTAAAGAAATTACTATACTTTCTGTTTTTTTCTGTATCCCACTTTATTTTCCTGTGATGTTTAAGTGTTTCTTGTTATCAGTTTTGTGGTATTTAATGAAATCTTCAAATGGGCAGTATTTCTTGGAAGTAGAAAGTCTGGGGGAGATGAAAAAGAGCAAGAATATCTAAGCCTTCTGGGGCTAGGGACAAGAAGAGAGGCAGTAAAGGAAATAAGCCCTTAGGTCAAAAGAGAGAACTGGAGGGATGGATGGACTGTGGGAGAGGTCAATCACAGTGAAAATCTGGAAAGAGAGCACATGCTTTCCTCAATCTTTTCTTCTCCTGTCTTGTGAAGGAACTTTTATGAACCTAATTTACATAATAAATAAGTACACCACTTTAAACTGTATTGCATCGATTTTTTCCTCCATTTTTCAGTTTTAGTAAAGCTGTGCTGTTCAGGAAGATTTTGAGAGTCATCTTTTTGAGAGAGTAGGATGAAAATGGAGCACAATAGATTTCAGGGTGCCTTAGGTCTCAGACATCAGATTGGGCCACAGCTCCACAGAGTTGGCAAAAAAGCATATCTTGGCTGTCTAGAAACCCATGAAATGACAAATTGAAATGTAGCTTTGGAAAGACAATATGATATAACTAATTTATAGCACCTTTAAACACAAAACATATTTTTGTATAATGTACAGGTAATATAAATGAGATAAAGCTATGAGTGATTTCTGAATCTGAGGCACAGAGCTCTTCTAAACTCTATTTCATCATATGATGGATAATCTCAAGCAAAACAACATGTTTGAATGTGAAGTGTTGTGGAAGGGGACTTTCTGAGAGGACAAATATTTGAAGGAAATATACCAGCCGTCAAAAAGCCTAATGCTAAATTAAGTGAATTGTAGGAACTTCTACTAATGTGTGTGGCAGCTGCAAAGTATGGATGTTTAATCATACAGAGAAATTACATCCTTAAAGAAACTTAACTTCAAACTATCAATTCTAAAATAAATGTTCTGGAAAGGACTTTAATCTGTTCACACTTTGTCTATATCTAGAGAATTTTGTGGACATGGTTAGTAATTGTGTTCTTACAAAGGTTAGTCAAGTAGTAAATAGTTAACTGCATGTCAATAGTTAACTAAAATCTTATAAAAAGGCAATGTGGCACCTAAACAACCTAGTTTATTGCCTTGTTTTAAGTCTTGAAACAATACACTGTGTGCACTTTTAGGAATAATTGCAGGGATCATTAGTGTCTGCCTGTAAAGCAAGAACAGATATAGTAATGATCATGTAATTGAGTGACAGCCATGGTGTTTATAAGAGGCACTGATCCCATGACCTTTTGATCTATTTCAGATAAATATTTAACAGAAAATACCATCTTCTTGCATGGCATTGGCTTTGTCCTTACAGCTCTGAGAAGTGATTTGTCAGGGATGACTGTTACTGACTGGGCTTTTGAAGCAAGGACACATTTTATGTCCTCAGATCAGATTAGCCTGCCTGTGAGTCAGTAAAGGTAGCTTTCCAGGCAAAGTAATTCAGACAATCTATTTCAACCTCCTGCCTGTAGTGTCCTGTTTTCAGGTCCATGTACTTCCAATGGTTGCCAAGGAACACTCTGGAGCTGCATGTCTCCAGGGAAGCTGGTGCCAGACCACTGCTTTGTTCCTGTTACAATGCAACTCAAGATGAAGGTCTCCTATTGAGAAAGCAATCTTAGATGATCATATCTGTCCTACTTAACCAACAATTTATTGCAGGAAAGTTGTGAGTTTTTCTTATCTTATTAACAGGCCAGAGTTAGATTCATCATAGAATCAAGGAATGTCCTGAGATGAAATGGACTCACAAGGACCATCAAGTCATCTCCTGGCTCTGTATACAGGAACAAGCAAAATTCAAACTATATATCTGAGAGCACTGTCCAAATTCTTGTTGAACTCCAGCAGGCTTGTTGCTGTGATCATTTCCATGGGGAGTCTGTAAAAGTGCCTGACCACCTCCTAAGTGAAGAATCTTTAGTTCACATCCAAAATGAATTTCCCCTGAAGTAGCTGAATGCTGTTTCTTTGGGTTCTGTTGCTGGTCATGGGAAAGAAAATATCAGCATCTGCCTCTCCAACCCCCTTATGAGGAAGCTGTAGATCTCCATGAGGTGTCCCCCCAGTTTCTTCTTCTCTAGGCTAAACAAATTAACTGACCTCACCTACTGCTCACTTCACCATCTTCATAGCACTCTTTTAAGCCCTCTCTAATAATTCTAGAACTTTCTTACATATCTTCTTTGTGGTGTCCAAAACTGTACTTGAGGTGAGGCCACATCAGCACAGAGAAGAGTGGGACAATCTCTTCTCTCAACTGGCAAGCAATGCCATGCCTGATGCACCTCAGGATGTGATTGGCATTTTGGCTCCTAGGACACACTGCTTTCTCATATTCTACTCAGTGTCTAACAGAACTCACAGATAACTTTCCGTGGAACAGCTTTCCAGCTTCTCATCCTCAGTCTACACGGTCCCCTCTTTCCTGAGAACTAACCTAAAGAGTATTGCATTGAGCTTTGGGGCCTATGTCACAAAAACTTCATGGATTTGTTGGATTAAGTCCAGAAGAGGTCCTTAAGGATGATCAGGGGGCTAAAACACCTCTCTTATGAAGAAAGGCTGTGAAATTTGCATTGTTTATCCTAGAATTATCTGGAAAGACTTTATAGTGGCCTTTCAATACCTAAACAGTGCTTACAGAAAAGTTGAAGAGGGAATCTTCATCGAGGACTGTGGTGATAGGAGAAGAGGTAATGGCTTTAAACTAAAAGAATGTAGATATAGATTAGGTATTAGGAAGAAACTGTTCATTCTGAAGGCAATGAGATACTGGAACACACTGCTTAGAGAAATTGTGGATGCTCCATTCCTTGTTCAAGGCCAAGTTGGGTAGGATTGGGAGTAACCTGGTTTAGTGGAAAGTGTTCCTAGCCATGGCAGGGGGATTGGAAGCAGGTGGCCTTCAGCATCCATTCCAAACAATGATTCTATAATTCTGTAATTTCCAGGTGCTGAATCTGGCCCTTGCTCTTGTTGAACTTCATGTGGTTGATGATCACAGAACTCTTACAGGTGGGAGAGACATTTAATGGTCATACAGTCCAACTCCTCTGCAATGAACAGGGACATCCACACTTCTATCAGATGCTCAGATGTGCTGGTCCAGACTGGTCTTGAAGGCCTCCAGGGATGGGGCATCCACCACATCTCCGAGCAACTTGTGCCAGTGCCTCAACACTCTCAATGTAAAAGACTTTTTCCTTATATCCAACCCAAATCTCCCCTCTTTAAGTTTGAAATCATTTTTCCTTGTCCAGTCACCACAGATCCTGCTGAAGGCTCACTCCTTCTCTCCTGTAGCTCCCTTTTGGATACTGACAGGCTGCTATCATGTCACCTTGGAGCCTTCTCTTCTCCAGGCTGCACAGCCCCAGCTCTTCTATCCCTTGTATCATTTCTGTGGCCTACTTCTGTACACATTCCATCAGGTCTATGTTCCTCATTGCCCAGCCCTCTCATTTGACAACTCTCATTTGACAAATGAGAGGGCTGAATTGCACAGTCTCTCATCCTCTTCTTAGTTCCTGAAGGTCACCGTGTCACAATGTTGACTTGTGTGGCTGGAAGGAACTATGCTCAGTCAGCTTTTAGGTACAGATTGACCAATACTGTAGTCCTATAAATTGTTATGAAGTCAGAATTGCAAGAGAAGTAGGATAATGTCCTGCTGAAAATGTTAAAATGGTGTAGAAAACCGTGGCTAGTGGAAGCATAGTGAAAGCATAAAATTTCAGTCTGAGTATTCAGAATCCAATGAAATTACTTGCAAAATGATTACTTGGATCTGCACCAAATTTTATCTAGTTAGCATTCATGAACATGTCTGCCATAGTTCTGTTGTGCAAGCCCAAGTGCATGCCAATAGAGACAAACATGAAAAATGGTAAAACGAGAGAAGTGAGAAAAAAAGTCCAAGGAATCATGTGACCATTCATTCTAACCAAAGCAGACCTGCCCAGTTTTCCCAGAGCAAAGCTACGATGATAAAATGAAGAGAGATTACAGTCAGTCACACGAGATTTCAGTGAAACCATTTTGAGTGCTGAAGAGAAAACAGGCGGTCCACACTTTTACTGTGAGTTATATAAAGGAATCATGTAGTACGTATATTCCCGAGTACAAAGAAACAGAGGATAAGTAGTAAAAATGAGAAAGCATTTCTGACTATGGCAACAAAAGTTTTTAAAGGAAAATCTGCTCATACTCTTACCTTTTTTGAAGTGCTAAGTGTTACTCCCTTCTTTCATTCACTGCCTTTTGCAGGCTTTTCTTGCAGGCATCTAAGAGAGCAATAACTTCCTCTTAGAAATCTCCTTCTATGGATACTTGTCGAATACTTGTCGAATCTTCCTGAAAGCTGTGTGCATGAAATATATATATTATATATTATATATTATATATTATATATTATATATTATATATTATATATTATATATTATATATTATATATTATATATTATATATTATATATTATATATTATATATTATATATTATATATTATATATTATATATTATAATATATATAATATATATAATATTATATATTATATATCAAGGTAATAAATTCTTACTGATAACCCTCACAGTTACTCTGGAGCAAGGTTTCTGTATTAGCTGCTCCTAGGCATTAGGCTCCAGCTTGTACATGGGAAAAACTTCAGCAGCCATCCATGAGATTGGATAAAAATGAATTCTGAAATCAACAGAGTCCAATTAGCTAAAGCAGAGCTCTCAGGCATGATTTGGGGAAAGTCTAGGACACTCATAGTAGGGCTAGAATCTTGTAAATGTTTTATTATACTTTTAAGGAAGACAGCTGTAAAATCTTGTATACTTTTAATTGTCAGAGAAAAAGAATGAATGGGTGGAGGAGAATTATTCTGACTTTCTTTCTCTTTTCCGCAGAGTCAAGTGGCTCTTAATTTCGTATCAGATATTACAGCAGTGGTAGTCCTGGTCAAAACTTCATGCCTATGTAAAGGTGGAAAAAAATTGACCTGGAATGATTGGTAAAATGGTCAGCTGATAAGTGCAACAATTTATCTTCAGGATCAGCAAAACTCAAAGAGGATTTTACACTAGGAGCAAGTCAGGCAGAAGCACAGAAATTGAAATCTAACACTACTTGATGTAGGATATAATCTGGGTCACTTCCAGTATTTCCTTAATCCTTGCACATCCCACACTGATGCTTCCACCCAGCAAGAAAAGACATCAAATCTTGTCTTATCAGTCAGTTTCATCCCCCCCCCCCCACTGTATCTGAAGCCCATATTTGCAGCACCAGATGATGGGATTGCATCAGAGAAATCACTCCCACACTTTCCTGACTGGCAGCCAGCAGTAAGGCAAGAAAATTCATTTCTGAAAGGCTGAATAACAAATATTGGAAAGTTAGAAAATGCTTCAGGCTTTCAAGCCTAGTGACAGAGTTATGGCAAGGACCTGAGCAATTCTGACGGGAAGAGTTTTCTCTAAGGAGAAATGTTACTCTGTATTCTGCATTCACACAGTATTCTTTAAGGCAATATGCTACTGGGATATTAAATATCAGCAGAAATATATTTAGTTCAAATTCCACATTGCTAAATTAATCAAAGGAAATACTCTTCAAAGCAGTAGTCTAATATGAAAGGAGTCATAACTAGAAGACAAAAGCACTTCAGTTTTATTGAAAGAAAACACAAGGCTGCACCTGGAGTTCTATTTTGGGCCCCTCACTTCAAAAACGCTTTTGGGAATACAGAAAGGATTTGTAAAATCGCTTTTACCTAATAAGGAATTGAGTAGTGGGGAAATACAGACTGTGGCCAGTATTTTGGAAACACCTTTTATTCATTAAGCAGTTATTATTAACAGCAGAAAAGTATTCGGGCACCACATTGAGTTATTCCCTCATGCAGCAGACTCACACATTCCCAAACGGAGCAGCAGTGGGGAGGCTGACCTCAGCTGCAGTCTCACAGGCTGAGGGTCGTGCTGGGTTCTACAGAACTCTTTGGAAAAATCTCCTGAGATCCTTGTTTTATCAGGTGTGCATATAGTTCTGCACTTGTTTCTCTGCACTCAGCAGCGTGCAGAGAACCCCTTGGCTGTGGTCCAGATTACATATTCTACTAATGATGCCAGTATGCACTGGCTGCCTCCGGTAGATTTGTCTGGTTGTTGGTGTGCAAGTTTATGAGGTCTTGCAGATTCAACGGAACTTTGAGTTTCAAGAGCTTGTCAGCTTGGGAAAATTCTTCTTTCTCAGCAAGTACATTTCTTCTCCTTGTTTTGCTCTTTTCTAGTAACTACTTTTCCCTGCAAACTTGTGAGTGCCTGGAGACCCCCTTCACTTGTGCAGAAGGGATCTTCATGGAGCACCCAGACAGAAGTCACCAAGATGACAAAGGCCCCAAGGTGCATGACTTAGGAGGAAAGGATAAATGGAGATGGGCTTTCTTCGATCTGCAAAGAGAAAGCTAAGGATGACAACAGTCCGCAGCAGCCTGTAACTACTATTCTAAGCAAAGCCACAAAGACAATTGAATCTGCTTCCATTCAGTCATGACAGATGGCTGAGCAAGTCACACTGCCCACAAGATTTGTTTTGGAGTACTCAAAGTGGGCACTGGGATAATTTCCTAGTTGGGAAAGTCATTGGAACAGGTATACAGCCATCCATGAAGGTTTTCCATACTCAATTTGTTCAGCCCACAATTGACTGGATTTAGTCTTGGCTCTTCAAGCAGAGGTTGGACTAGATAACCTGTGGCAGTCCAGCCAACATTTCTAGGATTAGATGAGATATCAATACGTGAATTATAAACATCTTTGAGGAAGAAGTCAGGTGTATCTATTTGGTTTTGAGCATTGAATAAACTCTCTTTGGCCAAGGAAATTTTCCCTCAAACAATCTGATCAAAACTTTCACCAGAACTGATACATTTTGGAATTACATGTTTTGGAATGTCATCCAAAATTCAGGAAGAAAACTCTAACTCCAAAGTGATGTTAGAAAGTGGCACTCCTTTACTCCTTGTGATACGTACAGGGCAAATTGACAAGCAAGTGTGTATTCTCAGAGTACAGGTTCTACATTCAAGCAGTTATGACATACATATGCAGTACACTGGCATTCATTCATTCCTTTTCAAGGACTCATAGATATGAAACATCCATGCTCTGTGGTATCTAGGGTAGTCAAGTGTCCACCTACAGCTTCCTCATTTTTCACCATCAGCTTCATTACTGAGGCCTTTAACCCACTTTCATTTACTTTGGTTATTAGGCCACAGTGAGCAACTTTTTAAAACAGTATATGTGGAAGCCAAGGAAAATGTCCTTGCACGTTTTGAGGAAAGAAATAAAAGTATCCTATTGTGACTCCAGTACTTCTTGTGAGGCAAAATCATTAAAGCAAAATATATAAATCTTCTATTATATCCCCTGTGCAAAATTATTGAGAATCACAGAATCACAGAATCTCACATTATTGAGAATCACAGAATCACCAAGGTTGGAAAAGTCCTACAAGATCATCCAGTCCAACCATCAAACTATCACCAATATTTCTCACTAAACCGTGTCCCTCAACACAAAATCCAACATTCCTTGAGCACCTCCAGGGTCAGTGATTCCACCATCTCCCTGGGCAGCCCATTCCAGTGCCTGACCACTCTTTTGGAAAAGTAATACTTCCTAATGTCCAGCCTAAATCTCCCCTAACACAGCTTGAAGCCATTCTTCTAGTCCTATCACCAGTTACACGAGAGAAGAGGCCAACCACCAGCTCACTACAACCTCCCTTCAGGTAGTTATAGAGAGCAATAAGGTCTCCCCTAAGCCTCCTCTTCTCCAGACTGAACAATCCCATCTTCTTCTCCTCAAAGGGCCTGTGTTCCAGACCTCTCACCAGCTTTGTTGCCCTTCTTTGAACCCGCTCCAGGGCCTCAGTGTCTTATAGTGAGGGGTCCAAAACTGGACACAGCACTCGAAGTGCAGCCTCACCAGTGCTGTGTACAGGGGGAGAATCACTGCCCTGTTCCTGCTGGCAACACTTTCTGATGCAAGCCAGGCTGCCATTGGCCTTCTTGGTCACCTAGGCACACAGCTGGCTCATGTTCAGCCGAGAATCAATCAATACCCCCAGGTCCATTTCCTCTACGCAGTCCTCTAGCCACTCTGCCCCAAGCCTGTAGTGTTGCCTGGGGTTGTTGTAGCCAAAGTGCAGGACCCGACATTTGGTCTTGTTGAACCTCATCCCATTGGCTTCAGCCCAGCTCTCCAGCCTGCCCAGATCCCTCTGTAGGGCCTCGCTACCCCCAGGCAGATCCACACTTCCAGCCAACTTGGTGTCATCTGCAAACTTTCTGAGAGAGCACTCAATGCCCTCATCCAGGTCATCAAATACTGAAGAGGACAGGCCCCAGCACCGACCCCTGGGGAATAGCACTTATGATTGGTCACCAACTGGATTTAACTCCATGCACCACCACTGTCTGGGCCCAGCCTTCCAGCCAGTTCCTTATCCAGCCAAGGATGCACCTGTCCAAGCCACGGGCTGGCAGCTTCTGCAGGAGAATGCTGTGGGAGACACTGTCCAAGGCTTTGCTGAAGTCTAGGCAGACTGCATCAACAGCCTTTCCCTCGTCTACCAGATGGGTCACTAAATCATAGAAGGAGATCAGGTTGGTCAAACAGGACCTACCCATTAACCCATGCTGCTAGGCCTGATCCCCTGGTTGTCCCACACGTGCCGTGTGATCTCCCTCAAGACAACCTTCTCCATAATCTTCCCTGACACTGAGGTCAGGCTAACAGGTCTGCAGCTCCTTGGATCCATTCTTGTAGATGGCAGTCACACTGGCAAGCCTCCAGCCTTCTGGATCTCACCAGTCAACAAGGAGCACTGATAGATAACGGCGAGCAGCTCGGCCCGTTCCCTCAGCACTCTTGGGTAAATCTCATCCGGCCCCCTGAACTTATAACAGTCCAGCTGGAGTCCTCCTGAATCACAGGGAGTTTAGTGTGTGCCCCATTCGAGGCTACCAGATCAGAGAGTGAAAATTGAGTTTTGTTTGAAGAACAGTTAAGAGTTAGTGTATTTCAAAATAAAAAACATGAAAGACAGATATGCTGCATCTTCCTTCCCTTATGCATCCTTTTAAAATTTGGACATATAAAAATATTGAGCCTGATGGTGAGAAACGGAAAGTGTTGGAGCTATCATTCATGGGCTCCTTTTGCTAAGCTAATATATTGGTTCTTAAACTAATGTACTAATCTCTATTGCTAAACAAACTATCCCATATCAGGCATAAAGTAGTATCTTCTGTTATAGAAATATATATATACATATATCAAAATGTTCTAGAATATATTGTGTGGTATTTTTGCTCAAGTCAACTATGAAGCACTACAGGCAAACATGTTGATATATTTACTAATGTTGCAAACTTTATGTTGTTGGGTTTTTTTTTTTAAGTATATATTCTTGAAATACTTATTTTTCATATTATTTCATTCATGATAAAAAAAGTGGTTGAGATAAAAATTCATAACCTCAGCCATTTTTCATTTAAAGTTAAAAATCTTTCTCAACAGAGGAATCAAGTATGGCTGGATCAGTTTTATTCAGGCTTTCCTCCTACTTAAAGCTAAATAGTATTATTAACACAAACATTCAGTTGAAAGGAAAACATGAATATAACCTCACCATTTGGGTTTCATTATGGAAACTTTGTTCACCTTTGTTCAACGTTCTGCCAGGTGCTGGCAGAAAAAATGGGAAAGTGAATTTGCCTGGGGGCCCTGCAAACACTTCAGAATTACTGGCTCAGTCCCCAGCCAAATCATCTCTTGAAAGGTTCCCAGTAGGGCACCAATGGGTCCGAAGACAAATGTATTAGGAGAATAAAGAGAGTACCAATTAATTTGGAAAAGATAGCAATTAATAAATCAATGGTAGTTCACTTGGTATCTTGGCAACAGTGTGATGTGCAGCTCCTCTCTTTGTTAAAATGAGTGAATGTAAGCAGTGCTGGCATAAAACGAGTGCTCTGGTCCTTTTCAGGGCTGAAGGAGCCTTGGATGTTGTGGCAGGTGACTTTGGAAGCTTCCTAGAAACTTCAAGCTGGAGTTGTCCAACCTTAAGGTTGGATCCAACCTTAGCTCCATTGCTGTTTCCCTAAGGGACATCACCTCTGCAAACTAAGGGAACCAGGATTTGGGCATATCTGATGCAATTTAATAGGAGCTAGAAACATGGCGTTAAGATTTAAGCTGGTTTTGATTTCAAAAATCTGCGAAGGTCCCAGAGCCCAATGGGGTGCACGGCTGCCAGGTGGAGGCTCTATGCCCATAAACTCTTTGCAGATGGGGGTGCATACAGGATTGACTTCTGCCTCTCCTCTGTACCAGGGTCTGGGAAGTGGTACATAGCTTTTCTTCTATCTTGAGATAAATAGCACTGTTATAAAATCAGAGCCTCACAGCAATGCGTGCCATTTGTGCTATCGGCTGCATGAAGACTTGCCTGGATGGAGCACTTCCATTAGACTTCAAAATGCTAACGTTGAGTTTTCCATTGTAATTCTCAAGAATCTGTGGAACATACAGATAGATTTGTCTTCTTTTTATAACTGTTTCCCTGGACAGAGACACCTTCTAAAATTGATAACTGATTGAAAGGCTAGTCCACTTTGGGAAACTATTTTAGACTTGGTGAGAGATAAGAGTCTCATGTCCCAGTCATAAGAATCCTCTAACAGCATGCTCTGCAAGCAGCTGTGACCAGCTTTTCCATAAAGATATTCAGTAACAGATGTCAGGCTTAGAGAGCAAAATATTTAGAAAAGATGTCTATAGAACAGTTGAATCGTCATAGCTAAAATAATGAGTGGCAGAGGCTGCAGCTTAAAGTGCTGTAGTCTTGACAGAGGAGAATGTTTCATAAAGGAATGATTTGTGTCAGTTTTAAACAGGACAAATAATTAAAATGAAATTATTTAGTTTTGCAGTCCGAGTAACATGCAGAAGAAATCAATATAAGAAAGTTATAATTTTGATTCTGTGACTCTTTTATTGAACACTAATTTAGCTGAAAAGCAGATGTGCTCCGATTAGATGAGCGAATATAGAAATATATTGATTACAAGACTGAAATTCCTTGAAGTGTCCCCTAAAAGAGACTGATGTGTTTTTTCTCGTTTTGTTATAACAGGAAAAGATCTTATTGGTCTTTCAATTTACACAGAGGTTTATGAGTTGACATCTCAGAACATAACAGATACTTACTGAGTTCTTTATGAGCTTTTAGGAAACCTGGGTGATATTTTGTTACATAGCGTTTACAAACACATACAGAATCACAGTTTGGTTTCAGCACATAGACGTAAATCTTGTTAACAGCTACAGACTGAAGCAACTGAGTGCACTGTGAAGCACCTGAATTTGCATGAAGTCTTACCCTTGGAAATCCTTGCAACTTCACAACCTCTCACGCTTGTATTTGTTTTTATCTCTATTTCTATATTCTGAAACAATGGAATAAAGTTAATCTGTCTCTCAGGACCTCTTAGAACTGCTGCTTCTACTGGGCATGAACTGGCATCTACTCACATCCCTTAAGTCATAAAATTCCATCCTATTTGACCTTCTCTCTCTGTGATCTGTTGAGGTGCCCAGCCTTTTGGCTTGCCAGGAACACATATAATATATATTAGATAGTTGATGTATGTAAGTAACAAAGACTTTAAATATATATATGCCTTTAATTAAAACATTTAAAAAAAAAAAAAGTGAAAACATAAAACTAGTGGGTTGGACACATATGGCTCTACGAGTTCACCCTGCACTAGATATCCCTTTGGTATAATCAATACAGGGAATCCCTTTGGAAAAGGCTTATGTCATCATTCTCTGTTTTCCCATGGTAGTCTTTTTTCCTTTTTTTTGTGAACAACATGGGGAAATGTTACAACAGAAAGCAGTGTTAGCAAAATTATTCTCTGTGATACTTGTTAAACAGAGATACAGGGAATCAAGTCAGAAGATGGACTTTTCTGGCTCACTGTAACTGCTAAAGGCATGCAAAAAGTGCTCTTCTGGAGGGTGAGTGTAGTATGCTCTCATGCTCTGCAGGTACTTGGCATGATTGGAAGGTGACTGAGACTGCACTCAGTTTTAGTTATAAGGAATACAGAAGAGAAAGGAGAGGTTCATTATAACTTATAGAAGATTAAAGAAAAAAAGCCAGTGGTGTTGCATTCTTTAGTCAGTGAACGTGTATTCATACAGTGATTGATGTATTCTGCCCTAAGATAAGTGTATAGTCCTGTATCTACTCAGATATTTCTTAAAGTGATTTAACTTGAGGTGTGCTTTGGCATACTTTAAACAACACAGATTTGTATTCAGATTTTAAATCTGATGACACATTACATCTACAAAGACAGCACAAACAGCTAAGGGACATGATTTAGCAGAGGGTTAGAGTTGGGAGAATATGGTTAGGTTGTGGTTGGATTTGATGATCTTCAAGGTCTTTTCCAACTTGAACAATTCCATGATTCTATGATTAGCAATCACATTTTTCTTCCCCACATATGATGTGTTTGCATGATACTCCAAATACAGTCGGGCAAACTCTTACAGTATTCTGTGCCTTCTAAAGGACGTTGCAGCCCAGAGAAGTAGAGCAAGGCTAGATGAGAGTGCTGAAAAATAATTAAACATCAAGGTTTCTTTCTACGAGTCAGTTAATTAATTTCTTGGCCTTTCCATTTTCTCTCTTTATTTCTTTTCCTTTTTTAAACAGAACCTTGGACAAAGTTTAGAACTTCCAAAAACATTTTAGATGCTCACACAAACACAGTTGCGAATGGGCAGAGCACTTCTGAGAATTGTTAGTAGAGCTCTTTTCTCAAATCAGTGCTTTTCTGTCATTAGGCAGACCTGCCGCTTTCTCTTATTAGAGGCAGGCACTGAGTTTTGCCTATACTTACTGCTAATTGCTGCAAAATGTGAGAGCTACTTCTTAATATTTCATAAAACACGAGAAGTATGTTTTCTGGAAAAAAAAAAAAAAAAGGAAGTTGACTATTCATCTTATTATCATGCGTTTGAATTGGACAACTTTAGAACATAAACAATTATGATGCAAAATATTTTGGAATATCCTTTTGGAAAACAATGATTCTTTAAAAATATATACATTTGTGTCTCTATTTTGGACTCACATTAAAGGAACGCAATTTCAAGAACAAAGAGAAATTATTTTCTGAAGGTCAGACTGCTTTTTAAGAATCTGATATTAAAATTCCAAAAACAGATATTTTCAAAGTCATTTCCATTGACATCTCTTCAGTATATAAGGGAGAAATCTATTATGTGCTTTATGTGTTTTTAGGACAGGAGATGAAAATTAGTCCTTTCTGGTGAGTGGAAGCCCTACAGTTCAAATAATCAGAAGCACATTGTCACTGTTAAAATGCAGTTCTTAATTTCTAACAAGTTTTCTTTTCACCAATGTAGAAAAAGTAAAATAAAATAAAATAAAATAAAAAAAACAAAAAACAAAAACCAAAAAACTTTTCAACGTGTTACCCAGAATCCATTTTTTTATTAGAACTAAGGACTGATGGAGTATCTTAGCAAAGAAACCAAATATAGTGACAAATTTAAAGGTATGAGAAGGCCCAGTGAAGTTAGAATAATTTCTGTGCTTTTAACCACAGCTGGATCATAACTCTAACTATCTGAGATTTAAATTATTATCTGGAATAAATAACAGTGGTACAAATGAATATGAACAATAATAAGGAAGATTCTTAATAGAATAATTTATTTTTTTAGTTGCCTTTTATTTTTTGAAAAAGTAATCCAGCTTTCTATTCCTAGTTAGCTTTGAATTTATTCTACACTGTTTGAATCCCTAGGTGACTGACTTTCCTAATGACCTCTGAACTAACTATACAGACACTGCAAACAAAGAAAAACCAACATGACAGTGTTTATAACAGGACATTTTATTAATTAAGAAAGATTTAGCATAGAAAGTTTCAGTGTTACATATCAGCAGAAAAATCCTGCCAAGCAACAGGCACAATATTAACATTTATGGAAAAAATCTGTCTTGATTTTTCCCAGTGTTTCGTCCTTCTAAAGCATGTGTTGCCTTCCAGGTATCTTAGAAAACATTTTATTTTTCGAGTTTTTAGTTTGTTATGTGAGCTTATACAGCTTTCCTGCAGCAGATATTTATTCTTATAACACATTTTTACTGCTAAGTACAGTAAATTGAAGTCAAAGCAACTGTTTTCAGAAAGAGCTCAAAATGTGTGTTTGTTGTAATCAAATTCCTTTCCTCAGCACTGGCACAAAATCAGTGCAGACGATAGCTATAGAAGACAAGATAAGTCACAAGAGCTTCAGAATGGTGCTGCAGAGGTGAGTGATGTGGGGGTGGTACTCTGGAAGCCAGCCTAGCTGATGACTGTCAGGTCATCAACTGTGTCACCCCATGGCTTCAGTGCAGGTGTCTGGTCCCAGGCAGGACTGGCAGCTTGGATCTCAGGGTGATGAAAAGCAAGCCAAGTACATCACAGCAAACACAAGTTTTTTGGGGAGCAGCTGAGAGAACTGGGACTGTTCAGCCTTTGAAAGAGCAGATTCAGGGGAGATGTTATCACTCCCTATATCTCCTTGAAAGGAGGTGGTGGCAATGTGGGGGTTGGCCTCTTCTCCCAGGTAACAGTAACAGAAGGGGATGTCATGGCCTCAAGTCAGACCAGGGGAGTTTCAGAATGGATAATAGTAAAAATTTCTCAGAAAGAGTGATGATACATTGGAACAGATGCTTAGGGAAGTGGTGGAGTCATTGTCCCTGCAGGTGTTCAAGAAACGTGAAGCTATGGTTCTGGGGGACATGGTTTAGTGGGCATAGATTGACAGTTGGACTAGGTAACTACTGAAGTCTGTTCCAATATTAATGATTCTAAGATTCTACGATTATCTGACCTCTGTCAGAACAGATGAAAGCCTCCTGGCAGTAAGATCACAGCGCACAACAGACCCATTTCTAGTTTTGTTTCATCACCCAGGGATGTCTGCCTAAACATGTAATATTTGGCCTTTCCACAGGTTACTCATTTGTTGTCAGAGCAAACAGTTTTACTCAGTGAACCGGCTTACTCTCTGCTGTTTCCCCTTCATAGCGAAAGAAGTTTCTGCAACAAAGTAAATAAACTTTCACTACTTAAAATATGATAAAAAGTAATATTTTGTATTGCCTCTTGACAAATCTATTATACTTTTAAGTATATAGGCCTCCACTTTGCTTAACAGTCATTTATAAAATTTATTTTTCTAATTTTCACTCAGTAATCAGATATGGCTTTGTAAGATTAATGAGTTAAAACAGCAGTTTGTAGGAGTAGTTCATTGTTAATCAGAAAGTTGGTCAGTACAGTGAAGCTGAAAACTGAAGAAATATTATCTAAATGATGCTAGCAGTCTTTTCCAACCCAAAGGATTCTCTGATACTATTCTATTCTAAAAGGACAGAAGCCAGAGGGAATTAGTCCCAGTGCGTATTGCCTCATTTGTCATTCACATTCTTAAGGGGCATTGAGGCTAAATCTACTGCCAAGAAAGCTTATTACAGTGAGGAGCTTTTCTTAATAAATGTGGTTTATTCAAATATTTTCAGCTTCCCGAAGTTCATTCTGTTCACTCTTCTGGCATAGAGTTTATTGATTCCATCTTTAGAACTTTAAAGTAATGTTTATGTACTCATTGCTTACTTTTTAAAGAGAAGCCAGACAACTTAGTTGACCCCACACGTTCTAAGAGTGGGCTGAAGCCTTCAGTGACTGAACATCCCTGTTTGTGCTGCTAGAAACAGTAGACAGTTTATAGTATATTTTATCCTATTGCTCTTGATTTCATTCTGAGACTGAAAGTGTAAATGTTTTCTTTTTTTTTTTCTTTTCCAAACCTCGTCTTTGTAGAAGGTTTACTTTTTCCACATAGCCTTGTTTGGAATAGATTTCTGCAAAATTTCTGATATACTAGCATCCAGGAGGAATCTATCTCAGTATGGAATGCAAAAGTGACCACTGAAGCCATGCCAAATGGAGTTCTTGGCCCCTGTCTCTGAGTGGGTGTTAAATTACTTTTTAACAAGAAGCAGTTTCCAGTATTTCACTTATCACATATGATATTGGTGACTGAGCAAAGAACAAGAATCAATAAAATTAAAGTGCACTAACATCTAACACGATATTTCTAAGAAGAAATATACTTATTTTACAAGATTTGCATTTTTCATCTTCTTTTCTGCAATGTACCATAGAATCATAGAATCATAGAATGGCTTGGGTTGGAAGGGACCTCAAGGATCATCAAGCTCCAACCCCCCTGCTGCATGCAGGACCACCAAAATCCATATCTGATACTAGACCTATATGTACTCTATATACAGCTCATAGATCAAACACCTTGATAGAGGTCATCTGAAAGATTTTGTTTTAATTTCATTACATTCCTTCTAAAAATACTGAATCCATCACTTCTCTGCTGCAGAGGTCCTGACATGTGATATCTTCTCCTGTTTCCCTGCTCAGGACACATTGCTAATCCTACTTGCTGAATGAGGTCCATGCCTTCACACTTTACCTTTGCATGCTGCTTTTCTTCCCTGGGTATGCAAGATGTTGCTCTTGGGGAACAGAAATCCCAGATATGTGTACAGAGTGGGAGAAGAATTCTTCTTGAACAGTGCTGCAAATGAGGTCTTGGGGATCCTGCTGGATGGAAAGGTGGACATGAGCCAGCTGTGTATGATTTCAGTCTGGGAGGCCAATGGTATTCTGGGCTGCATGAACAGAGGTGTGACCAGCAAGGAGAGGAGGTAACTGTCCCTCTTTGTTCAACCATAATGATGCCCCATCTGGAGTTCAGTGTCCAAGTCTGGGGTCCCTACCACACGAAAGATGTAGAGCTGTTGGAGCAGTTCCAGCGGAGGACATGAAGATGCTCAGAGAGCTGGAGTACCTCTCCTGTGAAGAAGCATTGAGGGAGCTGGGTTTGCTTAGCTTGAAGAAAAGAGGACTTCAGGGAGACCTCACTGTAGGCTTCTGATACTTAAAGAGAGCTTGTGAGCAGGAGGACTTTTTAAATTACCTAATTCTGATATGACAAGGGGGAATGTCTTAAACTAAAAGAGGAGAGATTTTGATTAGAAGTTAGGGGGAAATTTTTCACTCAAGATAGCAGTGAGGCACTGGCACACACTTCCCAGGGAAGTTGTGGATGGCTAATTCCTGGAGGTAAACTGATGTGTCTGATCTAGAGGTGGCAACCCTGCCCACAGCAGGTCCCTTTTAGTACAAGCCATTCTATGATTTTATAATTGCTATTTACACATTTTCATGTCCAATTAGAATAGGAGAGATCAATCTCTCTCAGTCCTGTTGCTGCTTTTAAAGTCAGTATTGCTTCTTCTTCTCACCCTTGTATCGAGCAGTCATCAGTGAGTAAGCATAACACAAAAGACAGCCAGTAAGTCTACCACCAATATGTTTTGTTAACATAAAGACACCTGAGTATTTTTTGCTGGGCAGGCTGGATGGAATGGATCAGCCCTCACTGCACTCTGAAGCACAGCCTGAGTGCCACTCTGCTGCATATCCATCAATGCTCTGCTTTTTCCACTTTGTTTTTGTCACCTTTCTGTTTTGCAGCCCTGAGATAACAGTCTCTTTCCTGAAACTCCCAGTTCTCCAATTTTACCTTTTTTACTTTGTGTGCCTCTGTTCTACATACTTGCTCACATATGCTGGCATGTACAAGATGGCTTGGAAGACTGTGGCACAACAAAAAAGGATTTGGAGGTTGATGGCTGCTGAGGCTTGTTTTCAGTCTCTTCCTCTCTTCTTCCCTGAGCTGCTTCATCTTAGCAATTATTTTCTTCTCTCATGTCCTCTCACTCATGAACAGCTCTGTTAACTTGCTATGAAGAGTCCTTTTTCTGCTTCAGTGCACTGCTTTGGACACATAGTCTTTCAAAAAGACAGAAAGTAAGAAAAATAAAGTGATGAAAATATGATCTGTCCATACAGAAAAGGTAATCCTGTCTTTGTTCATGAGGGAAAAGGGAAAAGTGGATGAGGAAGAATGTGAGTGAACACCAGCTGTACTTGAGAAATGTATCATACTGCCTAGCAACACAAAACCACATAAACACGAAAACACAAAACTGAACAAAAACACATAAAAACCAAAGGAAAAACAAAAGTGGAATGGTAACAAAGAGACTGCAATCTTCCAAATTCCATTATCTGCGGTGACAACTAACTGGAGGATGTCTTTTGTAGAAAAATTTAAATGAATCATTCAAATAAATAAAGAGAAAGAGGGGGATTAGACTGATACATTTTTAAAAAGCAGCCACATAATGAGTTGGAATTAGATGAAAGTGGAATGGGTATTATGAATTTCAATCTAATTTTTCTTTTATTTTCTTTTATTGCTTCTTTACATTCAAATTGAAAGCCTATTAGTGAGAGTTAGAGATTAAGGGAACAAAGGTAGCCCTGCGGCCACCTGATCAAGTGGAGCCTGTTGATGAAGCCTTCTTCCTCCAGCTACAAGATTTGTCATGATCACAGGCTCTCATCCTGCTGGGCCTGGGCTGTAGCAGCCACGTAGCGTAGTGGTGCAGTTCACAGTCTTGGGGGTTATCAGACCAGCAAAGATTAAAATCAGGATTCTAAACTTTAGGAAAACCAACACCCAGCCCTTCAGGGAGTTAGTCAACAAAATCTCCTGGGATTCTGTCCTCAAAGACAGAGGAGCAGAGCAGAGAGCTTCAGAATAGCTCTACTTCCTCAGGTGGAAGAAGTTAGGAAAGGAAGGCAAGAGATCAGCATGGCTGAGCCATGGAGAGAAAGAAGAAAATGCACAGGCAGGAGAAGCAGGGACAGGTACCCTAGGAGGAGTATAGCAGTGATGCTAGGCTGTGTAGGAATGGGGTCAGAAAGGCCAAAGCCCAGCTGGAACTTGACTTGGCAAGGAATGCAAAGAATAATAAAGGCTTGTATAGGTACATGAAAGCCCTAGTTACCTACAAATACTAAGTAGGAAACAATTTTCTGCCCCTTCCTTCCCTGACTTGGAGATTAGTGCATGTTCACAGTTTTGGAAATGCTTTTTGGCAAGCAGGGAGGCTTAGTGGGCATGGAAGTCCCACTGAACGTGTTTGTATGCTGTGACACAGTAATTGGACTTTTGTTTATCTGTGGAGCTCTAAAACATATTTCAATAAATAATCTTTTTTTGTCAGTTTTCTTATTTTGAGAGATCAGGGAGATGATTCATACATAGACCATGATAATTTTTTCTCTATATTGCTTCAATCCAGACTGACAGGAAAGGATCCTTGAATTTATTAAGGTAAAGGTTGACAGAAAAACAAGAATTCTGCTATTTGAAAAGATTAGTGGTTTTATTCCAGAGTAACTACTGAGGGAAAAAGGTCAAGGAGAAATTCCAGGGGTATCAGCATTAGAGACCTTACCTGAAAAACTAGTAAACCTACATCTGAGCTCCCGATTCAAAGCAGATGTCTCCTTCCCTTGTTTTAAGCTGAAATTCCACCCTGGACATAAAGGGCAAGGCTAGAGAGATTTTCTTTTTAAGACAAAAATTGTTCTTAAAATATTATTCGGTAAAATATGTGTTGTTTTTTTTTTTCTGGCTGATATTTCTTCTGTGTTTCATTTTTATCTGTGTAAATCAGAGTGCAAAAGTGACAGGGATTCACATCTCTTGACATTGATACTCTTGGGAAATGGAGTCCTGTTCTACTTTAGGATCGTTGTGATTATTGTGATTGTGTTTCCTTATTATTGCTAATATTGGAATCTATCATGAAATTTGTATTGTGTCTTAAGATTGTTAATTCATCTGACTATTGCTTAGTAGATGAGCATACTATACCTGATCCAAATAGGGGATGTAATTATTCAAGGTGGATTTTTTTCAGACAAAATAGCATGTACATACATACCTTAAACCATGAGGATAAACTTAATTGTTAGAATCCAGAGTAAAACTCTTGTCATTTTAAAGTCTGTGGAAAAGCTGCCAGAGTTAAGACACACCAGGATTTCTTCCCAGTTTGCCATTGCAGATACTTAACAATAATAATTGAGAATAAATTTCTCGCGACAATGTTTGCTTAATCCTTTAGGATTCCAGCTAAAGGTTTCCATCAAGCTTTTTATATTTTTATATATTTTTAATATTTTAATTATATAATTACCCTATCTGCAAAGAAAAAAAAAAAAATCACGATGGGTGGGGAACACTATGAAGTGAATTGTACTTTAAATGTCATCCTAGCAAGATATCTCCTTTCCTGAATTCTCTAATACTCCCATCCCTGACTTATGCTGAAATTTGTTAATCTTCAGGGTGTTTTAGAATCTGGCAAAAGGAAGCAGCTTTCATCTGAAGATCTTCCAATGTTAATTTAATGGCACTGATAAAGATAATTTAAGTGTCTTAAAGTGCTAAATAATTTTGAACTATCCAAGTACATCTCCCACCTGATATCAACATACATAGTGCATTACAAATTTTAGCCTATAAACCTTAAAATCTTCCTTACTTGCCTGTTTTCATAAGCAACTGTTAGGGGACAAACAAACAAAAAAGCAAAGATTGCCTTTTGAACACAGCTTCAGTGCTCTCCACGACAAATACTGAACTATAATGGAATATACCAAGAAAGTCTATTTCCTAGCCTCACACTGCCTGGTGGCTTACAATGTCAGAAAGTCCAAAGGTAGCTTTGCTTTAACGCTCTGTTGAGGCTGAATGTACAGTGTGGTGCACAGTTACTAGGTATAAATGCACTCAGTAGGACTACAAAAGGAAAATCCATTAGGACATGACTACAGAAGGATCAGAGATACCAACAGTTGAGGAAAGGAACATGGAGAGAAAGTAGGAATGCATGAATGGATAAATAATAGGACAAAAAAAAAAAAACAACAGAGTGGACAGGGCAAAGAAGGGCAAGGAAATATATACACGCGGGCATGAAATAATGTGATTCTGAGAGACAGACATCTCCTTCTTCCCAAAAAGAGAAAGGATGAGATAAACCTAAAGAGAGCAAAGTATTGAAGGTAGACCTCAGAAGCCTAGCAAACATTTTCTGAAAAGAAGACTTGATAGACTGTATGTACCTCAAGAAGGTGTATAAAGACTGCAGCAAATGTTTGGAGCTTGACCTTGACTACAGAATATTTTCCAGATATTTCTTGATCCTGCTGGAGTTTTACTAGCATACTCATTATTGTTTTGTCACAAAACCAAGGAAGAAATAGAAGAGAAAGAGGGAAGGCAGCACTTCTCATTACTTTATTTATTACTTTAATGCATTAATTTGAGTTAAAAGTATATTTTAAAAACTATTTTCAAGAAAATTAAACATAATACTACTCCCAAAGTGAGGATTTCCTTGGAGTAGACATGATAACCTTGATCTGCTCTCACACAAAAATTAAGAAAGGGCTATGACAAAGAATTCTTAATTCTAGTGGGAGCGATACAGCTGCTATAATCGTATTTTGTCTGTGTTATGGGACCCATCCAAAGAGCTAAAGTCTGTAGCCACCAAACGTTACTGAACTCTTGGGGAAGCAGCTCTTGTAATCACAGAATGCACCTAGGACTGAGGACTCCGAACCAGAGTAGGAGAAACAACTCACTGATTATGTGAGTGAAATACTGGATGTGGAAATGTAAGGGGAAGGATTTCTGTTCTCGCATTAGAAAATAAGCTCTGGTGAAAAACAAGCACTGCCCTTGTTAAACTCTTTGTTGAGCCACAGGCAAGTGGAGGAAGGAGTCTGTTCACCAAAGCAGGTGACAGAAGGTTACTCTCCATAATCTACTTTTTGGCTCAGTGCTAGAAGAGAGACTTTTCAGGGTACAATGCCTTTATGAGACACAGCTGGGCTAAAATTAGCCTTTAAGGCTATTGCCAGTCCATCCACCATAAATTATCATTAAGGTATATTCGATTTTGTTTATGGCCACCAGTATAACTTTCAAGGGATATATTTACTTAGTGAAGCTTAATACATCTTCAGATAATAGTTTCTGTGGACAAGGTCAAAGAAAACTCTCTTTCTGATGTACAGAGCAAGGACTTTGCAACAGGCACTAAGAATTTTGTGGGGCAAAAAAAAAAAACACTACAATGGAAAGCAAGATCCAAAATAACAGTAAAAAAAGATTTAAATCTATTCAGGCTCTAGCCCCATTACGCACTATTAATATCTACTGCTTCCAATCACTTCAAATCAGGCATTCCAGCACTTTAGCTTAAGTAAAAAGTTTGTCTTGCTTCAAAGAAAATATAAAAGAGTAGGAGAAAAAAAATTAAAATGTTGCATTTTAAACAGCACTGAAAAATGAAGCAGGATAAATGGCGCAGAGAGAATCAGGTAGGAGATTAAATTGAAATTCATTGCTTCCATCTTATGCTATTATATTTTTTCCCTTATGCAGCTACTTGCAAAAGTCCTGCTTCTCTCAAGTTGGCTGCAGATGCGTGGATTAGGACCCCAATTTACATGCAGATTGATTCTCTTGTCCTTCAAGGGGATCTACCTTTCTGATCTAGTTCCTATGCCAAAGAACTGATGCATCTTTCAATAATGAGATTACTTCAACTCTGTGATCAAGGCTAGTTGTATTCTTCATGCTTGCCTTTTTTTTTCAGAATAGTATTTAAATATATGCATCTGAAAAAGTATATTTCATGAAATATATATTTCCTTGAATATAACTCATCCTAGATATTGATAATCATTCTGCCTATCAGTTGAATACTGATAAGACTGAATAACGCCTCAGTTTACAAACTGTACCTTAGTTCATATAGTATAAATTCGTGCATAGGTGTGATATGTAAGAAGCAAATTCCTTATTTAATTTAATGAAGTCATAAAATCCAAGTTAGGAAATATATCTGACAATGGCCATTTATAAAGAATACTTTTAACAAAACTTTGTTTATTTATTTGTTTTTCTGGTTTAATGACCACTTCAGCAAAGCAAAGGGCTTTACATATTTTGTTTTAGTAGCTCAAGACATAAATTTGTTCATATCTCCACCCAAAATCCTTTCTTACTTTGATTTACCCACCTCTGTTGCTTCCCACTCACTCTTTCCCTGCTTGCTTTTTTCCAGCCTTCATTAAAAAAAAAGCAACAACAAACCTTGTAGGTAGGGAAGAAGAGATAAAACTGGAGAATTCTGAAAGCAAAATATTGGTTGTGTCATCCCAGAACTCTGGACAATACTGGATGATGCCAGAAAGAACGGTAAGGTCCCTAACACGCTTATTATTGTTATTTTCTTTAAAAAAAAAAAAAATGTTTTTTACCGAGAAATTTTTTACTGAGCAATACTAATTAAATTAATATACTATACTGTAATTTCCATGAGATTTGGAGACTAGAAACTAAAATGTTGATTCTTAGGTTCCACGGACAAATTCAGGCCAGAGGAAACAATAATTTTGCTGAGTATACTCAAAATACAGATGCCAACCCACAGTCTGAATTTCAGATCATTTTTCAACTCTTCATAAAGTTCTGAGTTTTTTTCTCAGTTTTATGATCATTTTGTGCACATGCAAGCATATCTGCAGGATAAAACATGAAGTAACAACTTAATAAGTCATAAAGTACTGTACTTTGAAGGCTGACCTTTGAAAATTTACTATATGTCACCATCTGGAACCACAGAATAGTTTTTTAACCTTGAGTCACATTTATGTGAAGATTGTAAACAGAATTTTTCACAACTGTAAGAATAATTCAATGCAATTCTAAAAAAAAATAATGTTTTGATCAATGACTTTATCTGAAGAAAAAGGCATAGAATTCATGAATATATTCCTCTTGTAGCTTCAGCAATTATTTCTAGGCTAGTCCTAATATGTGAGGAGCGTGCCTGTGGTTCCACATATACCAAATGTTGCCTTCACAGATTTCCCAGCCAAAAATACTGTGTCATTCTTTCAGAAATTTCGTAATACTGTAGAATAATACTCAGACAAATCCCACTATTCCTGAATTTTAAAGCACGGCCAATCTGGTGGTACATTAAGCATTCATGTTAACAGAGCAATTCAAAGAACAGATTGTCAAATATAATATAGTTGGATTTACTCAGCCAGGGGCTAAGATTTACCCAAAATAAAAAAAAAAAAAAAAAAGTCCATAAATATTTAAATAGTGTATTTATGACATTCACATGTAAGCAAAGATCTCACACGACTCATAGAGATGTAGTTTACAACAGTTAAATGTGGTTATGCAAAGGAAGGTGAGTACTGTCGTTGAATAATGTGTGGACAGAAGGCATGTGGCGAAGGCATTATTTAACATCAAGATTCAGATTTAAATATATTTTATTTCAGTAACAACTCATAGAATCATAGAAACATAGAATCACAGAATCACAGAATGGCTTGGATTGGAAGGCTCCTGAAGAACCGTTAACTCCCCTGCCACAGGCAGGGTTGCCAACCACTGAATAAAGTACCAGGTCAGATTACCAGGGCCTCATCCACCCTGGCCTTAAACACCTACAGGGAAGGGGCATCCACATCTACGATCTACCTATGTAAAAAGTTGATTTCCCTCATGTTTATAAACTCCTTTTAAACATTAGAGGGCAACAATACACCTGACAATTTACTCTCAGGTTTGCTCAGGATGACAGCAAAGTAATTTATAAATTATAGGAACACAGAAAAATCTTCACTACAATTATTCATTACTCTATAACTTGTTATAAAGTAATACCTATTTCCTGACTAGTAATAAAATAATAGTAAATTAAAATAATAATATTTTTTCTTGAGTAGAGAATGAACAAACACGAAGTAAAAATGTTAAGAAAGCAGCTTTCCAAATAAGATCGGAATCTTATTTCAAATTTAAGGATAGCATGTCTCTGTCAAGAATAAGTCCTTTGGAAATTGCCTTTGGTTATGGGACACCAATCTATATGAAGGGCCATAAGGAGGATAATACAGGCACATCAGCCTGCTGTTGGTGCCAGGAAAGGACGTGGAGCAGACCATCTTGAGGGAGGTCACACAGCATGTGTGGGACAATTAGAGGATCAGACCCATTCAGCATGGATTCATGAAAAATGGGTCCTGCTTGACCAACCTGATCTCCTATGATTGATTGACCCACTTGGTGGATAAATGAAAGGACAGTCTACCTTGACTTCAGCAAAGCCTTCGACACTGTCTCCCACACTACCCTGGGGAAGGTGGCAGCCCATGGTCTTTGCTGGGTAGAGAAGTGGCTAGTTGAGATCCAAACCCTGAGAGTGCTGATAAATAGAGTTACATTCAGCTGGTGAGCAGTCACCAATGCTCTTCCACAGCGTTCTGTACGGAGGCCTATCCTGTTCAATATCTTTATTGATGATCGGGATAAAGGGATTGAGTGCATTCTCAGTACATTACAGATGGCACCAGTTGGCAGGAAGTGTTAATCTGCCTGGGGGTAGGAAGGCCAATCAGAGGGATCTGGACTGGCTAGATAGCTGGGCTGAGGCCAGTGGGATGAAGGTCAATGAGAACAAGTGCCAGCTCCTGACGCTTGGCCACAACAATCCCAGGCAATGCTACAAGCTTGGGGCAGAGTGACTGGAAGACTGTGTTGTCGAAATGCATCTGGGGGCACTGATTGATGCTTTGCTGAACATGAGCCAGCAGTGTGCCCAGGTGGCCAAGAAGGCCAGTGGCATCTTGTTTTATATCAGAAATAATGTTGTTAGCAGAAGCACAGAAGTAATCATCCCCCTGTACTCGGCTCTGGTGAGGCCACACCTTGAGTATTTTGTTCACTTTTGGGTCCCTCTTGACAAGAAAGACAGTGAAGCCCTGGAGTGTGCCCAGAGAAGGGCAACAAAGCTGGTGAGAGGTCTGGAGCACAAGTCTTATGAGGAGTGGCTGAGGCAGGTGAGACTGCTTAGTCTGGAGAAAAAGAGGCTCAGGGGAGACCTTACAGCTCTCTAAAGTAGGTTGTGGTGAGATTCGGGTCCACTAGAGGGAATGACCACAAGAGTTGTGCCAGGGTAGATTCAGGTTGAATGTTAGGAAGAATTTCTTCTCTTAGAGTTGTCAGGCACTGGAGCGGGCTGCCCAGGAAGGTGGTGGAGTCACTGTCTCTGGAGGTGTTCAAGAAATATTTACATGCTGCACTGAGGGACATGGCTGGCAGGTCAGTTGTTGGACTAGATGATCTTGGAGATCCTTTCCAACAGATTCTGTGAATTTATGAGATTTTTATTTGTAAAACTAAATCATGTTCTATTCGCTATAAGCTTATCTGTCATTTAGATAGAAGACTAGATCATCTATTCTAAGCCTAGACATTGCCTCATTAGAATTACATTATTATACATTATTAGGAATATTTTCTTTTCTTCTAATTATTAAAAAAAAAAAAAAGCATATTTAATCTGTTGGTATTTGTTTTTTCTTTTGCCACGTTTACTTTGGTCACCAGCACTTCTCACCTAGCTGTTATTAAGCACCAGTTGTAGCATATCACAAACTTTAGATACAGTTGGAATATGGTTTACAGAAGAAAAAAAAAAGTTGGATTTTGGGCAGTGGGCCATTAGCACTTTGTGATCTCTGCATAAATCATCTACAACTGTTAATATTAATGTAATAGATGCTGAATGGCTCATGAGTACTGCAGAACTGAGCAGCATCATCCAGGTAGTTGATCAGTTTTAGGTCCCATAATAGGTTACATATCCCTGTGTGCACTCATACTTGCAGGACTTTACTTCTGTGGCAGAGATACAAATGACTATTATACAACAGGAAAAGTCACATTCAAAAGAGCAGAAGAAACAGAGTTAAACTTTACCAAAGAGCCCGCCAGCAAAAAAATGAAAGGAGTTTTGCAGCAATAACCTCAACCTCAAAACAACCTCTTTGTGGAGTCAGTACTAATGTTTACTGATGTTTTGCCTGGCACCCCAAGGGCAGTTCTTCCAGGTTCAAATAAAATTCAAGAGCATCTGCAAAGGCACAAAGCATGCAAAACCCATGGAATGGTTTTCCATATTTCTTCCTGTTACTTCTACCATGTTGCTGCCCAAACCTGCTAGGCTCTGTTAATTTTTTCATCAGTGCAAGACATTGTCTGTGGAAGAAGTATGGCAAGATATTGTTATAAATCTCACTACATTTAAGAGTCCTTCTGTGAACAGTAATGAAGTAATGAAGTAATGAACCAAATTTCTGGGCCGCTATTTCCACTCTGCACAGAAGAAATATTTATTACTTAAAATGTCTTTAATGGTCCAACTTTCCAGGCTAGAAGGAGGAAGGCATAATTACATTTTGGACTTGAACTTGTTCAAGTAGTTCTGAGTCACTTCAGGCAAGAGGAAAAGAGAAGGTTTCGTTGAAAACGGAGCTCCCAACTCTTGCAGTGCAGGTTGTCAGAAGTGCCAGCCCTACGCATCAGGGCAAACATGCTTTTCAGCAGGCCTTGCAGTCCTGTTTTCTGATTATCTCCACAACTTGTATAAGGTTCTGATGTTTCATGTTATTCCAAGTATCAAGATTTCTTTCCCCCTTGCAAGGACAGAAGCTGAAGAAGAGATGTTATATGTGGAGACCTCAGGACACTCACCCTAATACTGGTATGTGCTAAGAGGATTGCTTCATTTAACTAGTAGAATTTTCTAGTTCTTTGGTATAATTTGAGGGATTTCTAAATGGAAAAGTAATTGTTTGAATGATGATTTTAATATAATTATGCAATATCAAAAAGAGAAATCCTTGGAAAAAATTTTTCAAGCAGGCTTTTGTTTTAAAAGCTCCCTAACAGATTTTTCTCTCTCTGCTCCTTCAGATTAAGAACCCTTCTGGCACTTGAGATTGGATCTTAAATCTATCCCATCACTTCTCCTTCTAGAAATACGCCACATCTTTTGCATTAAGTGCCTGTTGCCCACTTGAGAGATCTGGGTGGTATCAAATACACACCTGTTTCATCAGTAAGGCACAAGTAATTGCTATTTGAGTGTGTTATCTTTTCCTTAGGGATTGTTGCTCTAATCTGCCCATTGACTGGAATATCTGTGATTTCTGACAGCAAAATGATCATCCTTCTTGTAGTTGAGGCTAAAACCAGGTACACTGAGTGTCTCCTCCAGGAAGTCAAACACCCTTCCTTTCTTTTTGTCCACTCTGAAAACTCTCAATATCTCAACCATAAAATTCTCATCTTCTCTGTACCAGGTGCCCAGAAGTGTCTGAAACTTAAAAATCAGAGCCCTGCATACAAGAACTTCCTACCCTAAATTCAGTAAATAACTTCCTTTCTTCCCTCCACAGCTGCATTTCCGTATCCTGAATAAGGACTGCACAGATTTGGGTTACGACTAAACATGATGATCCTTTTTTGCTCTAAATTCTACTTGTTATTTTAAAAAGAAGGGAGCATGGAAGTATCTTACAGGCAGCTTAAATAAACCTCTTTTGCATGTTCTGCCCTATGAGATTTGGCAGCTTATTCAAGTGTGATTAAGCAACTGCACTTTTCAGAAGTCAGTTAAGAAGTAGTTTCTTATAGTACAAACCAGCTGCCTACGGGCACTCTCACTTCTCAAGTAATTCAGCACTTTCTGTATTCACTGTAACAAGCATGAACAACTATCACTCAGAGCTTAAGCAGAGAGTCAGCATAACCCCAGGGGTTCTCCCCAGATGATAGTACTGGAGGTAGCAAATAATGCAGCAAGTCAAAGTTATTTGTGCAAAGGATGGATGAGATGCTATTTTTGTTCTTAGATGCAAACTTCTTTCTCTTTCTCTCTCTCTTTCTTTTTTTTTTTTTTTGTTTTTTGTTTTTTGTTTTTTGTTTTTTGTTTTTTGTTATGCAGTTGAATCACGGAATCACAGAATGGCCTGGGTTGGAAGGGACCTCAAGGATCATGAATCTCCAACCCTCCAACCACAGGCAGGGTCACCAACCTCCACATTTAATACCAGCCCAGGCTGCCCAGGTCCCCATCAAACCTGGCCTTGAACACCTCCAGGGGTGGACACACAGCCACAGCCTCTCTGGGCAGCTGTTCCAGCACCTCATCGCTCTCTGTAAAGAACTTCCCCCTGACATCCAACCTAAATCTTCCCTTCTTCACCTTAAAACCATTTCCCCTTGTCCTATTGTTATCTACCCTTTAAAAGAGTTGAACATACAACAGAAAATTAAATAAAACTCAATTATTGTATAAAAGATATTTCCTTTCCACACTTGGCATACACACACACAAAAAGTACTTTGTCATCCTCAAAACACAAGAAAAACACAAGAAAATTGATACTGAGGTGTCAGAGTTAACAAATGCTGTCAGGGGAAGATGCACAAACTACTCCAGACTGAGCTTTGTATTTCAAAAGCAAAGTTAAAAGTTTCCAATCAATGTTGTACAGCAAAGATGGAAATAAAATGTGGAAAGTTGGGGGTTGGACTCTAGATGTCCCTTCCAACCTCTACAATTCTGTGATTCTGTACAAAAGTATGTAAAGAGGCTTGAACACATTTTGAATAAGCAGATCTATAAGACACAGATATAAGCTTTCCCCTTTTCTAACTTTTACTCAGCAGTATGCAATTTGCAAAAGTACAGGCTGCTTATAGTTCCTAGGTCTCTGTGCTGGTTGTTAGGTTGCTGTAGCTTGAGATACAACATGACCTATTCCAGGTGAGTGCAGAGTACTTTATAGTTTGAACTAGCTTGGGGGGGGGGGGGGAAAAAAAGTAAAATCTGACAAATTAAGATCCAGAGGAAGGAGAGAGCAATCTGCACTGGTATGACCAGTAATAAGGTGACCCTGAAATAGTCAATATATTCTTTTTTTTTTTCTGCTTCTGAACAATGGTAGGAAATGCATGTTTTGATTTCTCAATTTCACAATTCTGTGCTGTATGCCATGCTATATTTTTTGTTACTGTAAATAACTTTCTCTTCAGATGATCTGTAATCCCTGATTCGGTCAAAAGCTCAGGGCAATTTCATTTCTAATCTCATCAATCCACAAACTCCGAAAATACTGAGAGCAGCGTGTCCTGCCTATGATAACCTTTACAATAAAAAAGACAAATTCTAACTGCTGAATTCAATGTGGAAAACTTTTCTACCTAAGGTATCTATGTCTAAATGTAAGTTTTCTCACTTTCCTTGCTTAATTATTCATCATGAGGTCACCGTATATGAAGTCAGTTGCTAGGTATAACGGAGAAGGGCCTTCTCCAAATGATTATTTTGTTATATAAGGCTTGTGCTAGATGATTAATTTCGTTCTGGCTTCAGTTAAACAATAGGAAATCACAAATAAACAATAAGTTTCACCTATCTCAATGAACAAGAGCTTCAAGCAAACTTGACATAAGTTATGTGTAAATGAATTTTATTTGTCTACCTGGGGATATAGATTTTGTGTGTTGACAATAACTTCTATTAATTTGACTGTAAGGAAGAAAACCCAGAGAATTACATGCTGAGTTAGAGTTTGTCTTTTTCTCATGTTCCTCATTTCTTTTGCTTTCTTGGGAAGATGAAGTACTTGTGGGTTTTAGAAATTAGGCATCCTGATTGAGAGTGGGAGATAGCCTGTCTTACTGAAAACAGATATATATATATATTTTTTCCACACATGAAAAACAGGATGGGAGTGTAGGAGGCAACATCAGAAAATGGTAAATATCTGAGGTGGTACAAATCATATCCTGCAGGAATTGAGCGAGTTGAGCTCTGTCCACACATTGCATACAATATGCTGAGCAACGAGTCTCAAATTGAGACTTCAAGAAAGCCTAAATTTACTTCTTTCAAGTTCAGATCTCAGCATGAACATAAAGAGAGAATGGAAAGTTGTTCTCATTATTGCAGCCACAAATAATACCAGTTTGTATTAGAGGGATTAGGATTTTCAATATAAGAAAAAAAAAAAAATAGGTCATTATCAGCTCATTAACCAAGCAATGATAAGTGAATCTGTAAAAGAAAAGGGAATTTCTCATGGACAAAAAGCAAAGAAAGAAATTAAGAAATGAAGGGGTTGTAAAAAAGCCAAAGGCAAGGGAAGCCAATAATCTAAAATGCTGGACAAATTTCCCAATTACTACCCAAGATAAAAGCAAAAGACTCAAAGCTAATTGGCTCTGTATGATTTGCTGCCAAGAATGTAGAATTTCCTAATTGTCAATTGCCATAAAAATTGAATAAGATAACAGACACACAATTCAAGGTCATTTGTCCTCCAAAAATGAGATGTCTCTCCCATACACAAATCACTGATGTCTGTAGTATTGACAAGGACTTTATTTTGAAATTAAAAATGTGCTTAATCTGGTTAATTTCTTAATTTTTGAGATAAAAGACCACTACCTTCAGAATGATATGCCAATGATGAAGTTAGATGCAAGAAGTAATGTTCTCTATATGGGTTCTCTCCCATCTTCTCCATTGTTCACTATTGCATTAGAATGACTATTACTGGAATTTCTAATATGGTGATTTAAATAAGTAGGCATAGTTGCCCAATTCTAGAAAAGCATCTGTTCATTTCAGTGAAGAAGCCAAACAGTTCTCCCATTGGGATATAATCTGAATTACTAATGTATCGGGCCATTTCCTTTAGAAGCACTAGGTTTACTAATGCAAAAAGTGGAAGATGATGCCATAGTTTCATCTTCTGTGAACATCTGGCCTAGAAACACTGCTTTTTGTGTGAAAAAAATGAAAAGATGGGATGCATTAATGTGTTGCCATTATTTTCTAGAAAGGAAGAGACTGGCATTAACGTGTTTGGAACTTCGGGACTAATCATGAAGCCATTCTGAATCGCCAACTACAGTAAATTATAAGAAGTCATCGTCAGCAATGATCAAATGGCAGATGTAAAAGTATTCAGGCTTCATTACTAGATATAAATTCTGGAAAAATCTGTGGTACAAAAGACAGCTTAGATGTAAGAGTTCAAATGGCTTTATAAAACAGTTCCATCCATGTGTTTTTCTAAATAGAGGTACTGTGGCTGCTGACAAGGAAATCTATAAGGCAGAGATCACTTTACATCATCTCTTGTTCCCAGTAAGTTACATGTATTATAATTGCTTAATTTATTATGATTTTTATTCATTTTGATAATTTTTTGTATTGAATGCCTCAAGCAGACCACTCTGAACTGCAGTAACTGTTTATAACTTTCTATTGTAGCAAGTGAACTTATTTCATGAAGTTACCATCTTCCACGTTTTTTGCTTATATTGCAGGAGAAGTATGAATAAACATTCCCATTTTTTAACAGTATGTCCAAACATAATTGGAGCTGAGGCTGTCTAGGAATTAATTATTTCCACTATTTCTCTGTCTGTACATGAATCCTGGTCACATGGAAGAACGTACCATGTTCTTTCAACTATATTGCAGGACTATAGGTCAACAGCAACACAGCAAATCAACCTGCTGCCATTTATGTAAGTTTAGGATATCACCAAGTATGTCTGGAAAATCAGTCTTTAGTTTCATTTTTAAAAAATCTTTTGAGTGCCAGAGCTCAATTCAGATATAAATACAGGTGCTAACTCAAGGTAGGTGAGGATCTGTCATTTCGCTTGATGACTCCACCTTTAACATTCTATCATCTTGACAGTAGAAGCTCATTTGCAGGAAAAGGATATGAAAGACAAATCTGTTGCTTGACACCCAGTGATTTCTTTTATGGGTGATGAATTTCAATTACCACCAAGGTTCAAAGTTCCTGAGCAATGAAAGGATAAGGGGCACAGTAACTTCAGGCTAGCCAGGAATAAAACAAATATGTCAAGTCAGAAAAAAAATAAATAAATAAAACAAAAAAACTGTAACATTTTAAAATTTGATTATTCTATGCATTTAAGTAGATGTGCATGCATTTTATTTTATGGATACCTACATTTTGACAAAATAAGAGACCAACAAGACAATACAAGAATAAAAATCCAACAGCAGTTCTTACTTCAGACTTAGGTATGTCTCACTTTTCTCTTACACCGAGTATTTTAAAATTACTGATCATTTTTTTTTTTTTTTTCCAAATTTTTATTTCTCTTCCTTCTCCTTATCTTCATAGACAGTCTTTTCTGGTTTATTACTATAGCTTCCTTCTGTTTATTAATGTAGTTCCCTTTAACTTTTTGGTGTCCCTACAGTGATTCTGTTTGGAAAATGTTGCTGTTTAACATGAAAAATATATATTAATATTTACAACGCAAATACATAAACACCTAAGTTTGCATACAAAACCATTATCCTCTGGCTTAGACTGAGAAATTGAAATCAAGCTGTTCATATGACCTATCTCCACCTTAGTATAAGATCAATTGCCCAGCTGTGCAAAACCTGGATCTGATGTCCTTTTCTACCTGAGGGAATGTGAGCCTGCATTCAGTGCAAAAGTAATAATTTTAAAAACACCAATTTACATGCCTGTAGAAGTTTATTTATTTATTTATTTATTTGCTTGTTTATTTATCAAGTCTCTGTTGAAATTCTACTAGCTTTTGAAGTAGAATAAAGCTACATTTGGTTTGCGTTTCACTTTGTCAAGTACTGCCTTGTTTTACTGTCTCCAGGTAGTTTTACTAGCAACATATGATGCGATCTTTAAATCAAGTGTTGTCTTAGTGTGATTTCCCCTCAGTTGTAAAGCATCTAAATTTCCCTGGCTTGTCTGTAAGTTGTTATCCCTCTGTCTCTAGAAATATGAGACTGTGATGCTACTATTCAGCTTTTTTTATTACCTTCCTTTGCAAAGATTCCCTCTCTGCAGCATGTACTGCCCAGATTCCCCATTCTTCTACAGAGGGAACAGACGAAAACCTTTCCAACCTTCTGCAATGGCTTTTCTGGCTGTGATAGTGATCCCAAATATGATGACTTCTCCCTATCCTGAGGTTGGTTGAGTCACCATCCCTGGATGTGTTTAAAAGCCGTTTGGATGTGGTGCTCAGGGCCATGATTTAGCGGAGGGTTGTTAGAGTTAGGGTAGTATGGTTAGGTCGTGGTTGGACTTGATGATCTTTAAAGTCTTTTCCAACCTGAGTGATTCGATGATTCTATTCTATGATTCTATAATGGGAACTCCTGGCATTGATGACAGGTGTCTCAGCCTTTTCTCTGAGGGACTGTAACTCCATCCAGTTACCCACTTTCACTCTCATCGCTAGGGAAGAGTGTGTTGGGTGAGATCACATCAAAATGCAATACTCATCTCAGGTTACATGCAAAAGTTACATTTTAGTTAATACCTGGAGTAACCATCAAATATCTGAATGGTTGCACTGAGGGACATGGTGGTACTGGGATGATGGTTGGACTAGATGATCTTGGAGCTCTTTTCCATCCTTAATTGTTCTGTGATTCTGTGATTCTGTGACTTTTACACAGTTTGAAAGTGATAGGACAAGGGGTAATGGCTTTAAACTAAAAGAGGGAAGATTTAGGTTGGATGTTAGGAAAAAAAAAAATTACTCAGAAGATGGTGAGACTCTGGAACAGGCTGCAAAGAGAGGCTGTGAATGACCCATCTCTGCAGGCAGTCAAGGCCAGGCTGATTGTGATGCTGAGCAGCCCGATCTAGCTGTTGCAGACCCTACCCATGGCAGGGGGTCTGGAACTACATTAATATTTAAGGTCCCTTCCAACCTAAGCCATTCTATGAGTCTATGATTCTTTTTATCTTTCTTTTAGTCTTTTTCTCTTTCTTTTACTTTCTTTTCTGTTTTTCTTGTCTGCTTCTTTCTTTTCTTTCCATTTAAAATAATCTAAATTATCTTTTAGTAGATAAATATTTAAAGAGATGTAACACAAATTATTTACACTTCAGTGTTTCTTTTAAGAGTTGAATGTTCATTTGCTTTTTTTTTTTTAAATTGACAGATAAGCCCAATATAATTTTTCCCATGGTGCTCAGTGAAATTTTTAAAAGAATATAATAGAAACATCCAATTGTAGTATCTTCCACAGTGATTACAGAATAATGAAAATTATTACTTATAATACTGCTTATGATATTGATGTTATAATTACAATACAGAAAACAGAAGTTATTCTTCTTTTGCATATTGACATCACCAGCATTCTCTACTTAGTTCTCTAAACAGTTTGCTTAAACAGCTATTTGTGGATGCTCTGAATAATACATGAAAATAGAGAATGTTTGCAATAGCACTCAACAAACACTTTTTGCATGACAGTTAGCAAGCACTGGCAGGAGGTCATATCAAATCTATCAGCCGCACACTGTTTCTAAAATGGATTCCATTGCCTGTGAAGAAAAAACGATGAAGAAATATGAAGAAAACCACCAACAACAAAAATTTAATGAACATTTGAAGGCTTGAGATATACTAGACTGTCACTGCTCTCTTTCTACCGTATTTCCTTCTCTTCGCTTAGAAAAGTATCAGCAACTTTCTGATCCTACAAGGGCTAGTTATGTATCAGTTGTAAAAGAGCTCTGTGGGATGGATGCAAGACAGATAAGACCCTCATCACACCTCTCAAATTCCCATTTTCACCTGTTCATGTGGTATTTACCCACAGCTTGTAAACACTCAGTTTCTTTGCTGTGTGAAGGAGACTCAGAATAAGCATGAACCTGGCAATTTTATTCTTTTTTTTTTTCCCCTAGCTCTATATTAAAACATGTTGCTTTAGAAAGTGTAAGAGAGATCCTGCTAGGTAAGATTTACTAGGTCGTGTTTAGAGAGGAAAGAAAATAGAGAAAGATAGCACTGGCTTGAAGACAAGAAGCCTGGGGATGTAACTGAATAAAACTGAGAATAAAACAACAGAACTTAGAAGTTTTAAAGAGAGAAATATTTCATCTTTTCTTAAGATATGTACTTTCCAATTTATTTTTGCAAGCTAGGAGAGTAATACTCATCTCTTTTAATTTCACGGGAAGACATATAAATCTGGGCAGTTAAATAGAAAATATTCCAAATACGGAGACTCAATTTTCAAAACTCAACATGTAGCATGCATTCTGTCACTGATATTTATAATACACTTTTTGTTCATGGAACTCAAACTGTGCATTTTTGTAGATATTTTAGTTGGTTTGGAACTTGCAGATTGCATGTCAATGAGACAGGAACTGTATGTTAACATTTAGGAGGAAGAACTTCTGAAATGGTTTTCCAACATTTCAAAGGAATTAATTCTACAAATCTTTTGATTTTTGATCAGCAGTTTCATCAGCTTTATAAAGAGCAGTGTGATGAAGCCATACTGAAATAGAATTTTAATTTTCATAGTGAAATGTACATAGAAAGCATTTGGAGAAATGCTGTTATCATAGAATCACAGAACAGCTTGATTTGGAAGGGACCCCAAGGATCAACAATCCAATCCCCCTGCCACAGACAGGGACACCAACTTGCAGTTATTAATATAACTTAGAAAAAAATAGGAATTTTCTTATATATAATAGCACTGGGAAATTGGTGTTGAATTATAAATTACCATTAAAGACAATGGAGAAATTTTATGCAACATAAAAAAACAGTAAACAATCCATCTTGAATGGTAAGTAAATTCCACTAGAAAGAAACAGAGATTGCTTCATATAGCACTGGCATCTAGGAAAAATATATTCTTTGGATACTAGTATTAAAGTGACATATGCCTGAGTTCTGTACCTGTTAGTAAATAAAATACTAAATTCACAAAGTAATTTATCTGAATGGCAACCAACTGATGTCTGAAAACTGAATAGACTGGACTACAAAATTTATTATCATGTAAGATATTTGTACATTGATCAGTTGTCTTTCTCTATGGATTTTATGTCTGTTACCACATTTTATATGTCTGTATGTCACAGAGATTTATTTGGAAGCTTTTACTGCCTTCATTTGTGTCAAAACAGTGAAAGTTTAAGGGTGCATTAGATAATCTTTTGAAATATTGCAACAAAAGTTTTTCTCCTGAAAGGCTGTTTGAACTATTATACACTGCTGCTGCTAACTGCTATGCACTGTTGCTGAAAGCTCAAGAACAAACAAATCTGTATTAACTTTTTTAGAAAAAAAAAAGAAATAAATTATCTTGCATTTCTACTTTATTTAATGAGGATATAATTCTATGCTTACGTATAAATAAAATCATTTCTCCCAGTAAAATTTCACTCTTTATTTTAGACAGTGTATATAGTAGGGTAACAACATTTTTAAATAAATACATTGATTTTAGAATTCCATTTCACCTCCTATTAATGAGACAGCAGAACTAAATTTTAACTATATACGACAGGAAGGATTTCTAAGAAAGGTTTTCCTCCCAAATCCATATTTCCAGGGTTATATCTGGAGGTAGAAATACTAGATTTTTTATGTGGATCTGTCCATATGTTTTAGGATTTTTCTTTTGTTTGACATTGTGGCTTGACTGTGAAGCAGATACATAAATCGAAGAAAATCCCTGGGTTTGCTGTAAATGTCCCATATTTTTCTGAGCTGACTAGAAGAAATACCCACTAAGATATAACATGAAATCAAGTTGAAGGAAATCTTAGAAATGAAGATTACTAGCAAACTAAACAAAGAACTTTTTATTCCTATTAAGATGGAAACTCTAAGCTGACAAACTAAGTCAGAACAAAAAATTTAAAAAACTAACAAGAATGTTGAAAACGTAAAGCTCAGCAAAGAGAATGAAAAATTGAAATTAGAGAACTTAAAGATAATGTGAATTTCCCA
The DNA here is from genome assembly GCF_951394365.1 of Tetrao urogallus. Taxonomy (NCBI): domain Eukaryota; kingdom Metazoa; phylum Chordata; class Aves; order Galliformes; family Phasianidae; genus Tetrao; species Tetrao urogallus. The sequence goes on along the minus strand of NC_136816.1, from coordinate 2,601,203 downwards.
TTTCATGTAGACTTCATGTGGAAGCAATTAACAATGGTAGACCAGTCAGAAGACTTGGATAGATTACTAACAATTCTTTCCTGTCTTCAGTGTGAATAAAAGAATTACAACAAAGTTTATTGAAAGCTAATTGTATGAGAGCCAGTAGCACGTTCTCCAGAATCTCAGTCAACCACTTTTATGTCAGAGAAGACCAAATTAAAAACAAACAAACAAACAAACAAAAAATGGTAAAGGCATAGAATGGGTTAGGTTGGAAAGGGCTTCAGTGATCATCAGGTTCCAACACCACCATCACAGGCAGGGTTGACAGCCAGTAGATCAAGTATTAGATCATGCTGCCCAAGGCACCGTCCAACCTGGCCTTAAGCACTTTCAGGGATAGCATGTCTACAGCATCACTGGGCAACGTTTTCCAGCACCTCACCACTCTTCGAGTAAAAAACTTCCCCCTGACATCTAGACTAAATCTCCCTTCTCTCTTCTAGGCTAAATAAGTCCAGTTCCTTCAGTCTGGGAGAGGTGTACCAGCCTACAGATCATTTCCGTGGCCCTCCTCTGGACCGTCTCCAAAAGCTTGGCATCCTTCCTCTCTTTTGATGGAACGCAGGATAACCTTGGCCTTCCAGTTTGCATGTGCACACTGGTAGCTCATGTTAAGTTTTTCATCAACCAGGACATGAAAGTCCTTCTCAGCAAGGTTTCTCTGAAGGAATTCTTCTCCCAGTTTGTGTACTTATCTGAGATTACCTCAACCCAAAACTTTGCACTTTGCTTTGTTCAATCTCGATATCGTGAGATAATTGTGTAATTATCTCACACAGGCCCACCTTCAGAGTTTATCAAGAGGCTTCTAGATGACATCCCTTCTGTCTGCTTAATGAACTGCTCTGTTCAGCTTGGTGTCATGAGCAAACTTGCTGAGGGTGCACTCAGTCCCATCATCTATATTATTGATAAAGATGTTCAAGATTTTTGGTCCCAAGAGGGACCCCTGGGGGACACTGCTTATTACTGGCCTTCAGGTGGACATAAAACCACTGACCACAGCCCCCAGTCTACAACCATATCTACAGCATAGTCCACATTACAGATCCATCTTTTCAATTTATAGATGAGAACACAGTGTGGGAACATGTCAAATGCCTTGCACAGTTCTGGATAGATGACATCAGTTGCCTTTCCTCTGTCCACCAGTGCTGTCACTCTTTTTGAATGCCACTAGATTGGTCAGGCAAGACCCTTCCTTGGTGAAGCCATGCTGGCTATCTCGGATCACCCATTCACTCCTCACGTTCCTTAACTGCTCTTCTGGGAGGATCTTCTGAGGCACAGAGATGAGGCTCACTGGCCCGTACTTCCCTGGATCCTCCTTTCTCCCTTTCTTATAAATGGAAGTGGTTTTTTTTTCCTTTTTTTTCCAGTCTCCAAGGACTTTGCCTAACAGCACTGAAATCTGTGGGAATACTGATTCTGAACACAAATGTTTGTTATGTGACTGAATTAGCAAGGACTTTTCAGAAAATAAACTGGGTAAATATGGAAGCTCACATCATGAATTTTATAGCATTTTCCCAGATGGTAATTGGACTAGAACTTGCAGAGGGATTCTTCTTCATAGAACAATCTGTTTTGTCATCATTACTTACTTCTCTCCAGAAAAAAAGAAACCAAAATAGCAAAATTCTCATGAAACATGTAAAGTATAAAAGATGCTTCAATTATCTTAAATTTTAATTTATTTCCTTGGAGACTCACTCAGTTCTGATGGTGACTAATGTAATTGGAGAAGGAAGGTCATTACAAGAGAATGGAGCCTGTTTATTTTGTCTCCAACTATTACAACAAGCTATTTCCTTGAGTAGATTTTTCTACTCAATTTTCAGGATTTTTCAGGGGTTAGCATTTCTATATCTTAGCTTTTATTTTTTCCCCTTTTCCCCCCTTTTTCTTTCTTTTTTCTTTTTTTCCTTTTCTTCCCCTTTTTCTTGCCTATTCTCTCTCTTTTTTCTGATCCATGATCAACTTGATCTAGAAAAGCCATTATAAAGTGTCAATACCTCTTAATATATTCTGGGAGCTGGTGTGTATAACTACTAGAATTGAGGATCTTTATCAATTACATAAATGCCATAAACATAATACATTTATTCAAAGAAGCTTAAAAAATGTGCATTAGAGCCAAAAGTGCCCACAGTCTGTGTTCTACCTAATGAAGTTCAGCATTGCAGACCCTGTTTGCAACCTGTCCTGTATTTCAAACCTGTACAGTTTTGTAACATAGACACATCTTACTGCTTAGAACTGAGCTGTACCGGGCTGTGTGACAGTCCACTCTCTACTTGTACCTCAAAAGAAGTGTGAAGGTCTGAGAGCAGCCCTGTCCACTCTCCGTACCAGGAAGGGTAAAGGCAGCCAGACAAGCTCAGAGAGCTACCTACAGAAGACAGCTTCTCTTTCTCCTACTTCTGTGGGCACTGAAGTTCACAGCCTCTGGGTTCTGCTTCAAGTCACAGGTCCAAATGTCTAATGCTGAACAGTAGGATACACACTTTAACCCCATAGAATCTGAAGAAAGTCTTACAGCCTTTGAAAATTTACTGGCACTTCATTTAGAGCAGTGAGAAAAAAGCATCCATAAAGTTAGGTTAAGATGCAGTGTCATATTTTTAAGCTTGAAAAATTAAGGAAACTGTCCAGCTGAAAAAGAGGTTTGCATCATACCTAAAAAAGGTTTTTAAAACAAACAGTTTCACTGTAAAATCTTATTGCCACATTTCTGTAAGAGCTTTTTAGATTTATATGCTCTAGTTTTTCTGATAGAAAACACAGTTGTAAACCATGCCATGCCATTAACGTTTGGAAATTGGTATTGCACTTAAAATTGATAAGCTTTATATCTCTAATACTCCTATGCAGATGGATACAATCTAACAGTCCATACTGGAAAAACTCCTAAGATCTCACAAGCTACAGCTAAGGCTGAATTTTTTGGAGCTTTTCTACATTTACAAACTCATTTTTGTATAATTAGCTTCTTATGATACAAGAGGAATTACACCACTACTTATTTTCACTTTCATGATTCTCTGCTTATATATATTTTGTCTCACCACGATGAGCAGGAATTAATTATGTCTTAGTCAGGAGCAAAGGTAGTTGGAAGAAATGATAGGCACAGGTACGAAAACTGAAGAGAAATAGCCAGAAGTCACCAGGTCCAAAGAAGGGAAAATCAGTAGGGTGAAAAAGTGAGGTAGTGACACGTAAAAGGTACACCTTACACCAAAAACAGAAGCAGGTTACTTGTTCTGATTGACAAGGAATGACAATTAAGAGAATTGCCTTCAGTGTACTGTGGCCAATTATTCTACCGAGTCCTTTGGTAGCTTGTTTTACTTGGCTCAATTTCTTCTTCCGTTCTGAGCATTTCCACCAAGACAATTGAACCCATATATCTTACTTCCTCTGACAAAGACAGTTTCTAAAAAGAATTGCTCTGTTAGCACAAGAGTGCAATACCATAGGAGTGTAGAAACCTACCTTCTGTAGGTAACTTTTGGTTGAGCTAGCATTATTCACTTCTTACTATTTTTGGCACTGTTTTTCAGTTGATTTTTGTGTTCTGTGTATCAGCAAGTATCCAGTTGGTGACCTGTGTTTTCAATGACATTTCATGACTATTTAAAGAGAATATAGTTGCTGGAGCTTTTTAATTCTATGAAGAGTTTAAAATTATGTACTAGTCTCATAGGTATGCAGTTTCTTTTTTATAATTATACCACTGTTATTTCATATTCTTTTTAAGTCACTGGAGAGAATCATAGAGTCATAGAATTGCTCAAACTGGGAAAGACCTTAAAAACCATCAAGTCCAACCACAACCTAACCATACTACCCTAACAAGCAACCCTCCTCTACATCATGTGCCTGAGCACAACATCCAAAAGTTTTTTAAACACATTCAGGGATGGTGACTCAACCACCTCCCTGGGGAGCCTGTTCCTATACTTAATAAACCTTTCTGAAAAAAAGTTTTTCCTCATATGCAACCTAAAGAGATCCTACACTTAAAATCTTGCTCCAAAACCCCTGATCAAAGAAATACTATTTGTGACAACATTAGGGAGGAGAAATCCCCATCCCTAGTTGTGATTTTTCATTGAGGGTTGAAAGCTTAAAAATTCTTAAGTGAATACTGCCTTGCTAGAAGCAATTTTAGAAATCTCTGTGAAGTACCAGATTGTTGTACTTTATATGTTTGAGAATGATACTAACAGAGAATAGGACAGAAGGAAAGAAATATCAGTTCAGTGAGTGGTGGTATCCATTTCTTCATGCTGTGTAAAATTGAAGGTTATGGAGCTTGAAGAACTCTATTATCTGTCATTAGGCAGACGTAATCCATCTTGTGGAGTATACAGTAGGGAGATATTATCAATACCTATCTCTAAGAAGAGATACAGAATAATCTGAGATTGTAAAGTCTTCCATTCACACAGCAGTAAAAAAACCAAAACCATTAAGAAAAAAGAACAGCCATTGCTCTCCACTGTTGTTAAAGAAAGAAAAAAAAAGATAATGTCTTCTTAGAGGCAGTTTAAGAAAAAATCCCAAGTGAGCCACGTTCTTCATGATGGCTGTATCAGAAACTCAGATTTCTGGTGGCCAAGAAGGCCAATGGCATCCTGGCTTGTGTCAGGAATGGTGTGGTGAGCAGGACTGGGAACTCATCCTGCCCTGTACTCAGCACTGGTGAGGCCTCACTTCGAGTGCTGTGTTCAGTTTTGGCACCTCGGTGCAGAAAGGACATGGAGGTGCTGGAGCAGGTCCAAGGAAGGGCAACAAGGCTGTGAAGGGCTTGGAGAATATGGCCTGTGAGGAGAGGCTGAAGGAACTGGGGCTGCTCAGTCTGAGGAAAAGGAGGCTGGAGGATTGCTCTCTTCCAGTATCTGAAAGGTGCTCACAGCAGAGCGGGGTTGGTCTCTTCTCACTGGTGACAGGTGACAGGACGAGGGGAAATGGCCTCAAGTTGTGCCAGGGTAAGTTTAGGTTGGATATCAGGAAGCATTTCTTTACAGAAAGGCTTGCTAAGCACTGCAATAGGCTCCCCAGGGAGGTGGTTGAGTCACCATCCCTGGATGTGTTTAAAAACCATTTGGATGTGGTGCTCAGGGACAGGATTTAGAGGAGGGTTGTTAGAGTTAGGGTAGGATGGTCAGGTTGTGGTTGCACTTGATGATCTTTAAGGTCTTTTCCATCCTGAGTGATTCTGTGATTCTATGATTCTATGTTTTACTTTGATTTCTGTCAATCAAAGAATCTATGCATAAATTCATATTATATTTTCCTTGTTCTTGAATCCTTGAATATAGAATCTGCCCATCAGTGTCTCACAGCTGTTTCCTTAAATACTTCACTACTTGCTGCTCTAGCAAAAATGATGATTTTAACAGGTTTTTTTGTTTGTTTGTTTTAAAAAAACTATATTACATTCCTTTCATTGTCTTACAGTGCTGGATACCTTACGAGTTTAGTGAATTACTCTGCCATTTGGAACACAGACTAGTATTACAAAATCCTCACTCTCCCACTTCATTTTACTAGAGAAGTTTGTGGATTCAAAGTAACAGTGTGAACATAGAAGGTGATGGAGAGAAGATAGAGAGAGCTGAGTTAAGTCAGTAATACAGGAAAAAGAATTTCAGATAGAAGTGACTTTTCTTTTTACTAGGAAACTGAATAATTCTAAATGTTTTATACCTCAATGAAACTTTTCCTTACTGAATGTATGCAATTCATTAAGATATATTTTCCATGCCATAAAACAAAAATGAAAGGAAATTAGAGGCAATGTTAATTGAGCAATATTTTTTTTTATTTTCCATGAATTCTTTAACATTTTGTAACAATCATGTTTAATAAAAGTAATTTGTATTCATAAAATGGTTTAGCATCACCAAATGAACTTTGTTTCTGAAAAATGACATTTCTCTAGAAAGTTCATCTAATTCTTTTCAGTTTAATGCTCAGTAAATCCACAGGTACACACACATAATAGGCATAACATGCCTGCACCTATTTTGGTAATAATTAGCATCTTCTGACAGTCTTTTTAAGATTATTTTTCACATACTCCTTAGTTTGCTTATAATAGCTTAGAATGATGTATTAGTTTTACACTATGACGTTGTACTGTGATTATTTAAATATTCCAGTAACTAAAAGTAAGTACAAGGAATAGAATGTTTGAGCACAAGTAAATATGAAAGCAAAAATGCAGTAAAAAGAAAAGGTTAAAAATCTTAGAAAATTAACAATATTGACATCAGGTCATTATGTCAAAAGTTATGAACAGACTAGTAATGATGTTATCCAGAAAACTGGAGTAGTTAAAAAAGGCTTTTAAAAGGGGGAAAATTAGGGAAGACACCTGAGTTGCAGACAATTCAGGAGAGCACCTCTGACTCTGGGATCAGTTGACAGGCCTAGCCTCTTCCTCCCCATTGGGATGCCTGTTGCATATGATTTGCACACTTGGTTATGCTGAATGCTTCCCTGAGAAACTTAGTAATCTTAAAACTTAGTTGATTTATAATTTAGATAGTTTGTGGCCAAGCTGTATTATTCTGAGTTCTTTGTATGTGCTTTGAAGACTGAATTTACTACTGGCAACCCAAAAGAACCTGTAATTTGTTGCTAATGAACTGCATTATTCACTATGTCAGCTATATGAGTTATGACAGGGCATGGACAAAATTCCTCCCCTGACAGAGGCCTGTGAGTTCTGACTGAATTCCTCTAGGTGAGTAATGTGGAGGTCAGGAATAAGCTCACTGAATGCCACTTAGTGAACTGGGCAGTGAGAATCCATAACCATGACAGTTCATATATTGAATATTATTGTACTTACAGTGAGAAACTGGGCATCACTCAGAATGTTGCCTTTTAATGTGACAAACATTATCGACCAACATAATAAAATCAGAGGCATTACTTTCAGAGCAGTCCTTGTAAATGATAAAACATTCATTGAACTCCATGGCTAGTTTTGATTGTGGGACTGGAATAGACAACACTGAGGTTTCGCTAAGATTCATTAAGCCTCCCAGAAAACTCTTGCTTCCATCACTGCAAAACATTTATGAAGAATTTGGAAAAAAGAGTGTCTGCTATTCAAATACCCATCAAAACTGTGGGGAGTAAAGAGAAAGGAGGGGTATATTTGAAGTGACCACTATGTATTCACGTTATAGGCATTTGATAGACAGTTGATAGGCACTTGGAGAGAAAGGACTGCTAAGTCTTTAAGCATTGTGAATAAAGTACATATTTGAAAACCATATCCATGTTATTTAGTGGTGTTATTCAACACTGAATTGATCATAACTAGGGTTAAAATTTACTTCTAGCAGGTTTGATGAACAGATTTGATTTTACCAGGAATGCTGCTGGATCAATAGAAGGTGATTAAAATTAATGAAGCTTTGAAAACCTTGAAAGTCTCATCTAAAGAGAGAATGTTTAAACTTGATGAGCTTTAAAGTCTAAATAGAGCTAAATGGAGCACTCACCAAAACCACAAACATTAAAAAAAATTGAATTACATTCCCAGCTTACTTCTTCAGTATTGTAGACAATGCAATCTTTTTCCCTAGCAGATTTCTCTCTAAAATAAAATAAGCAAACTCCTGGAATGAAGCTGATCCTGGAAGATTCAGTTTTCAGGGTATCGTTTCATCCTGTTAAGTAAGTACAAAAAACAGCAAGAAGTTTGCAAGCTCTTCTTCCTTGCAAGACTTACAAGGGTGATAGACTGATGGGTGAGAGACTGATGATGTGACTTTTGATGATTCACCACTCTTTGACTTCAGTGGAGTGTTTAATCGTCATCGGCCTACACACATCTAGACTGGGTGCAGCTGAACACTATAATGCTGTTAAGGTTAGATCAAACAATTACACTGTGTTTGCATAAACAGCATAAATCAGTTTTGAACTTCGAAAGTATTATTCCTTGCAAACTTTAAGCAGAGTAAAACTTCATCTATGGAGCTTGAGCTTTCGCCTACCTGAGTCACCAACTGAGTAAAAACAAATGTCTTGTTATTCGTCATTATGACATGCGGCTAGAATCAAGTCCTGAGCAGGAGTATCTTTTAGTCCTGAAATAATCCAGTTATTTGCAAAAGCCAAAATTAATTAAATAAACTACATTAACAGATATGATCTCTCTTAACTGCCCAGTCTCAGAATCACATTACAATTTGATTTTGAAGGGACCTTAAAGATTCACTTCCAACACTCCTACTACAGATAAGGTCATATTCCAATTAACAAAGCTGTCCAAAGCTCCATCCAACATAGCTTCAGAGACTTCAACACTTCTTATTGGCCAAGCCATCAGCTCTGACACTGTAGGTCTTCTGTACCTATTTTATTCATTTGATCTTTTATATTTAGCAATTATTCTTTTCTCATCTGCTTATTCAGAAATTAAAAATGTAGCTCTTAGTATCCAGTCTTAGAAAAGTCACAAGACCATTCCTGTTAAATGGCAATATCATGCCATGACCAAGTTTGGTGCATGGAAATTTCCACGCTTCCAAGCATGGAAATTGCCCTCCAAACTTCCAAGCGTGGAAGTTTGGTGGCCACTTTAATTGCTTGAAGGACCTACTGAAAGTGTGATGTATTCTGTACTTTGCCAGTATTATCTAAGAATACAGTACAAAAACAACAAAAAAGGGAAATTTTAGGAGTATATCAAAACATAAAACATATCTATATACCGTATTATACCTCAAAAAGCTTATCAGAACTAATTATTTAATGCCCTCAGGAAAGATGCTGGTCTGTGACTGTCCTGGAGATTTCTTTTCTGCTTTACAGTGCTGACAGTACTTGACTGGAATTAAAATTATAGATCATGAATTCAGGGGAAAAAAATAACACTAGAAAATCAACTGCTATATAGATGACATTGAAATGCATGAGAATGAAGAAAAACCAACATGCTGGAGTCTGAAGTCAAATTTGTGACACATGTGACATGTTCATGAAGAGCATCTCATCCTGAGGAGTCTGGTTTACAGACAACTATTTTCACTCTTTACATACTGCATACAGCAGAGTAACCATTTATGTAAAAAAGATGCATTCTGTTCTTCTTTTCCTACTGTGACTAACTATGGATTAATAAGATCCAGGATAATTTCATTTATTTTCCTTAAAAAAAGTGTTTCAGGCTCTAAGATCTGGGCTGCTTTGGCAGGGAAAAATCTGAATATCAGAATGGTTCTCATAAAAATTAATTCTACAGCTCTGAATCTCAAGCATTAAATGAGAATAAAGTAGGTTTGAATTTTATCTGACCATTATTGTTGTAGCATCCAGAAAAATCTTCCCAGATTTGAAGACATATGTGCAATCCTTTACAAATACGGGTTTGATTCCAATTTTGGATGTAGTGACTCCAGTCATAATCTATTTTGTTAATATGAAAATTAGGATGAAGCCTTGAAGATGTCTTTCACAAGCAAACTAATTGAATGAGAATGCCTGGCACTGTCTTTTCTTGCTGCTTTAAAAAAGCATGCTGTGAATGCCATGGGTCTCTCAAAAATTCTGCCCAAAGTCCTGTGTAAGTGCATCTTGAGCCTGATGTAGAGCACCTTTGTATTTCTCATAGTCTTTAATATTTGCTTTAAAATCCTTTCAGTGAGTAGGAGATTGGACCAGTGTTCTGGTTCTATTATGATTCCATACCATGACAACCATGCAGCAAGCTGTTTTAGTGATGGAACACAGAGCTGGGAAGCTGCATTTCCTGCCATGACAGCGTCTACTTACATGAGTTCCAGCTCTCCAAGAAGATGCAACTGAGAAGAGAAACTACATTCCCCAGAAGTCTCCAGCATTCCCGACGTGGTTTCTGTTTCTGGGTATAGGAGGTAGAATACCACGGCAACAGGGGAGATCTCTCTTTGGCTTCTGATAGCACAGTGAGCAACAGTCAGAACTCCTGTCTCCCCCATTTGTTTATTATCTGTAACTCCTTTTTGTATCATGCTGTCTTACATTCTTTTATCACTTGTAGTAATTACTTATCTCTTCTTAACTTGTTCATGTCCTTCATACTTCTTCCCCACAAGACGGAAAAGTGGGGAGGGGAAGCCTTGCTGCTGGTGATAGAATCAATTAAACCAATGACAACCAGCTTTCTGAACCATCTGAAGGTCCCAGGAAGTCTTTATCACTAATACAAACTTCAGGATTACATCTGGAAACCAGACTCTGAGGTTTTGCAAAAATCACTCTCATTGTGAAGAATTTCTTCCTAATATCTAATCTAAATCTACCTTTCCTCAGTTTCAAAGAGTAACTCCTTTTTTTACCACTACAGTCTCTGATAAAGAGCTCCTCTCCATCTTTTTTAAATGTCCCCTTCGACTATGAGAAGACTGTTATAAGGTCTCTCAAGAATTCTTCTCTTCTTTAGGCTAAATAACCCCAAAGTTTTCAGCATTTCTTCATAGGAGGAGTACTCCAACATTCTGTTTATCTTTGTCCCTCCTTTGGAACTGCCCTTATATTTCTTTCCTGTGCTGTAGGTCCTTGGGCTGAACACTGTACTCATAAATTCTCACAAATATGGTGAGAGGTGCAGAATCACCACTTTTTTTCTTGCAATTCAGTGCATGATTGGCTTTCTGATCTCCAAGCTTCCATTACCAGTTCATGTCCAATTTTCCAACCACTAGTATTCCCAAGCTCTTCTCTGCCATATCACTCTCAGTCTACAAATTGTGTTTAATCCTGGTATTGCCCTCACCCATTTGCAGCACCTGGCAACTTCTCCACTTCTCATGCCTATGCAAGTATCTCTGGATGGATCCCATCCTTATATCAACAGCACCACTCAGCTTCGTGTCATCTGCAAACTTATTGAGGGTACCTTCAATCCTACTAAGTTGTTAATAAAGTTATTAAAAAGTACTAGTCCAAGTACAGATGCCTGAGTGACAACACTGACTACTGACCTGTATTTTTAATTGAAGCGGAATCCTAATTAGTAAGGAAATGGGTATTAAATTATTTATCTTCTTGCAAACGTGCATGCTGTGTTATATTTTTCAAGTTTTATTGTAGCTTCTATTAGATTTTCTGACTAGATTTAAGCATATCCATTTTGAAGTAAATCGCTAAGATAATGTTTTGTTGGAAAAGGTGGATTTATTATTGATTGATACAGAGTTACTATTGATAATGAATTCACATTTCCTTCAGAGATTTATCCTAAAAGATAAAAGAGTTTAAGGAACACAAAGCTCAGCTGTATGACTATGTACATTCATTACAAGGAATTTTGTGTTACCTGCAGAAATTTAGTATTTTTATATTAAAATATTTTTCAATTTAGGGAGAAGCACTATGGTGCTAAATTTGTGCATGTAAAATCTCTAGTCAGTGTTCTGAATTAATGTCTTCAGAGGCACTGAAATCTGTTGCACTACATGACAAAAAGGTCTGCAACTCCAAATCACAATTTGAAGCTAAAGGATAGCAATGGAGATAATAAATGTATTTCTCAATTTTCATTAAATAAAAAATGAAAGGTAGTGACTGAACACAATTTTCACCATTTGATTAAAATATGAATCATAATAACGACTTTCCAGAGATGTTCTTAATTTATACATCACTAACTGCAATCATATTAGCCTTTTAAAATGAAATCTGTGTTGTGGGAATTTTATAGAGCTTTATGATATGCAAGATTATGATACAAAGTAGATGTTCATGAACTATTTTGATGTTTCCAGCATATTTCTTTAAGATGAATGTCTGGTGTTTCCTTCAATTTGTAAAAATCTTTTGTAGGATTTTATTTAGAATACCACATCTGTTGTATGTGTTTAGACTAAAGGATATAGAGGTTTCAGGATGCCAAAAAATAACAATAACAATTAGACAGATAAACAGATAAATAAAAGGATTTTCAAATACTTTAGTGGACATCTCTTTAAAATTTTCCTGACCAGACAAAAATATACGGTGACAGGCAAACTATGCAGTTGTTACTAACTAGGAGGTTCATACATGTGTACAGAAATAGTGAAATCTGTCAGAGACAGGTGTTGACAGAAAAAAAAATAAAAATAAAAATAAAAATAAAAAAAAAAAAAAAAAAAAAAGCAAGTATCCTTGTGAAAATATAGGAACTGGCTACTTACCTTCAGTTCAGTTTTGACTCATCCATTTTCATAGAATGACAGAATCATAGAATTGCTCAGGTTGGAAAAGGCCTTAAAGATCACCAAGCCCAACCACAACCTAACCAAACTACCTTAACTCTAACATCCCTCTGCTAAATCACGTCCCTGAGCACCACATCCAGTGATTTAACACATTCAGAGATAGTGCTCAACCACATCCCTGGGGAGCCTATTCATGATAATCTAGGTATTATTGTGTTTGCTTTTGTGATTCAGCAGTGTTTACTCTGCTAGTACTTCCACTGTAAATCATTTATTTCAGGGATTTTATATATAAAATATTCCTTTGAAGTGAAATTTGCTATTTCAGATTAACGTGTTTCTGTATTAAATGGAGCAATGCAATTTGAAGACAGTCAAATAATTTCTGTGAGTTATAAAATGACAACAGATATTTTAAACTAATGTACTTGAACTTATTTTCAACTTCCATAATTACAACATTTAAATAAGCATATGTGTTGAAATGGTTTTACTTATGAATCAATAAGGCTAGTGATAGTAGTGATCAGAAATTCTTCATTAGTATTCATTTAAAAAAAAAATCACAGCAATAAAAACATTTACTATTGCTTATCTTCAAAAACAAGCCTTCATGTTGAACTTAACATATTTTATGTAGGGCAAATATCAATGGGAGGATAACAGGCTAGACTGACTATAATGGACTAGCTTGAGCTATTCTGGGCTAACAAGTCTATCTTTCCACTTATGCTCAACATAAGCATGTGTGATGAATTTTTAAGTGTGATGAATGTGATGAAATGTGATGAATTGGTGATTCCAGAATTGATGACTACCTGGGCTGTAGTGTCCATTCAATAGTGAAGTTCACACTTCTGAGGAGTATCAAACAGACAAAGAATAAAATTGAGATACTAAATTTTAGGAAAGGCAACTTCCACCTCTTCAGGGACTTGGTCAAAAAAAAAAAAAAAACCCTGGGAATTCGTCCTCAAGGATAAGGGAGCAGAGCAGTGAAGGCAGATCTGTAAGGTAGCTTTCCTTAGTGCATAAGAGCTCTTCATACCCAAGTGCAGGAAGTCAGGAAGGGAAGGTAAGAAAGATGTTTGCAAGGCTGAACCTGCTGGTCACACTGAAGAGAAAGAAGAAAATGCACAGGCAGTGGAAGTGGAGTCTCTGCAGGAACTGGTAACCTGGGAGGAGTATAGGAATGATGGCAGGCTGTGTAGGATGGGGTCAGGCAGGCCAGAGCCCAACTGGAACTGGGGTTGTCAAGGGTTTCAAAGAACAAGAAATGCATGTAAAGGCATATCAATCAGAAAAGGAAAGTCCAAGAGGAGATATTCCCCCTAAAACCAGGCAGGCTGGTAACAGTGGGCAAGGAGAAAGCTGAGTTACTCAACAAATTTTTTGCCTCAGTGTTCACGGGTAACTGGTCTTCACACACCTTTCAAGTAGACGAGTCTGAAGGTGGGGACTGAGCAAACAGTGTCCCTCCCATGGTAAGTGAAGATCAGGTTCATCTGAAGAACCTGAACACTCTGTAAGTCTATGGGTCTCAAAGTGGTAAGTCCCAGAAGGCTGAGAGAACTGGTTGATGAAATTGCTGATCTGCTCTCAGTGATGTGTGAAAACTCATAGTCATCAGGTGAAATCCCTGGAGACAGTAATAAAAGCAGTGTCATACCCATTTTTAAGAAGTAGAAAGGATGACCCAGGAAACTACTGGCTTGTCAGTCTCATCTCTATTCTAAGAATATCATGGAACAGGTTCCCCTGGGAGCGATGCTAAGGCACATGGAAGAGACAGTGGTGATACAGGAACAACTAGCATGGCTTCTCCAAGAGAAGGATGTCCTTCCTGATCAACCTAATGGCCTTCTGTGATGATATAACTGCACCAATGGACGGGGGAAGAGCCAGTTGTGTAATACATCAGGACTTCATTAAGGCCTTTGACATGGTCCCCCACAAGATCCTCTTTAAATTGGAGTGATATGGATTTGATGTGTGGCCTGTTCAATGGTCAGTGAATAGGTCAGTGTCTGATTGGAGAAGGGTGATGAGTGATGTCTCTCATGGATCAATACTAGGACCAGTGCTGTTTAATAACCTTACTGACGATCTGAACAAGTGGATTGAGAGCATCCACAGTTTGTAGATGACATCAAGGTGAAAGGTAGTGTCAAACTGCGTGACAGTAAGAAGGTCCTGCAGAGGGATCTGAGTAAACTGGATTAGTGGGCTGAGGCCAATTGTGTGACCTGTAACAAAACAAGTGCTGGGTGCTACAAAAGCCCCATGCATCGCTACAGTGGCTTTAAGCTGTGAAAGGAAAATCAGGGAGTCAGCTGAACAGTCTGACAGTCAGCTGAACCTGAGCCAGCAGTGTGCCCAGTTAGCAAAGAGGGCCAATGGCATACTGGTTTATATCAGAAATAGTGTTGCCAGCAGGAGCAGGAAGGTGATCCTGCCCCTGTATTCAACTCTGGTGAAGCCACACCTTGAATTCTGTGTTTGATTTTGGGCCTCTCACTACCAGAAAGACATTCTGGTTCCCAAGCATGTCCAGAGAAGGGCAATGAAGCTGGTGAGGGGTCTGGAACACAAGTCTTATGAGGAGGGGCTGAGGTAACCGGGATTGTTTAGTCTGGAGAAGAGTAGGCTTAAATGAGACGTTATTGCTCTCTGTAACTATCTTAAAGGAGATTGTGATGAGGTCAGATTGGCAAGAAGACATGAGGTAAAGCACCACTTAGTGCTTTAAATTGCATCAGAGGAGATTCAGGCTATTTCTTCTCAGAAAGAGTGTTTAGGTATTAGAACTGCTAATAGAATTAGCATATAGAATTAGGGCTGCTGAGGGAGGGAGGTAAAATCATCATCCCTGGAGATTTTCAAGAAAAGGGTGGATGTCACACTGAGTGACATGGTGCCATAGCACAGAGACGTGCTGATGGTTGGACTAGGTGGTCTTAGTGGTCATTCCAACCTTGATGATTTCATGGTTCTATGGAAATCGCTGTCTCAAAAGTCCTTGATGGCCTGTAGGTAGATATAATTTTAAAACTGTATCACATCATAATACTAATGATAATGATTAAAAAAAGATAAAACTTAATATGGCAAAAGAATATTACTTCCACTCATGTGACCACTCATGAAACATCATTAGATCAATGCATGTGATGCTTAAAAAGAGTATTTTCTTCTTTTGAAAGATAATATGTCAGACAGTATTGGAGAAAGATGTAAAACTGATATCACCAGTTAAAATGCAACATAGGTCCTTCTCCCTAACTCCACCTTCATTACCCTGATTTCTAATATAAATGTTATAAATTGTCACTGAGTAAATGCTTTCATTTTTCAGTAACTGATCACTGAAAAATGTATTTGAGGGGATTTTTATGCAAATTCTATGTGCTATTTCCACAGTGACCATTCATTTTTCAGTTGGCAAATTACAGTATTTAATAAAAAAATTATTCTTTTTTACTTTATTCTCTTACTATTTATCTGCATTGTTTTCTTCCTTGAAAAGTCAATAGTTTGGGTTGGATTTTTTTTTTTTTTTTTTTTTTTTTAATTAAAATACTGGGGAGATCTATTCAAAGTCACCCTCAATACTCCAGGTGCAATAATGAACACCAAAACGGTATTTGTAAAGTGTAAGCAGCAGGTAATTTATAGATAAGGATGAAACATTAACTATGCTGTCCAAAATTCAGGCACAGCAAGACGCTGTCTTTGATATTCTCTCAGAGCATCCCAGTTGTGCTTAACCCATACAGAAACATAAGGAATCTGAACTCCTCATCTTTATGGTGTCATGTCTCACTCTTTTTTTAATATGATCTTGCTGAAGAAGACAGAAGAGGACAGAGCCACTGGGCTTCTATGATCTGTCTGCCCTGAATTCTAGCCCTAGCAAAATGAAAGCTTGAATAAGTAGATTCTTAGAAGTGTTAGAGGGCAGGTATCAACACATTACACAGCATAATGATTTAGACACAAATGGGGTGAAAGAACTGGTACGTGTAAATTTTACTTTTGAAGTATCAGAGCAGATGCAGCACAAATTAATGCTTTGTACCCTGGTGGGAAAATAATCAGAAAATGAACTGCAAAACAAGTCTGTTTTTCAGGTTCAGTTAAAACATGAATGTGTGTGCCTGTATGCATCTTTCTCTGCTAGTTATTCTTTTCTTTCTGGGCATCTTAGCCTCAGTGAACTTAAAAAGAGTAGTAAATTCGTGTAAATACTGATCTCTGCAATAAGTGCTGAAAGAGCAGTTCTCGAATGCTCACATGGAATTTAACTCTTTTTTTTTTTTTAACTCAATATTTTTTATTTATTTAACTCATACTGAACTCATACACAATTTTTTTTTTTTTTTAATTTGAAGTCATATCTGCTTTTATTGACATGTCAATTACCTGGATTCTCTTCCAGGAAACAGGTATTAAAAAAAACATTAATTCCATAATAACCTTTAAGTCATAAACAATAGATATGAAAACTTAAAACGTCGAGACTTGAGTAGGCCGAGGAGAAAAAGAGTGCTAGGAAAGAGGAAGGGAGAATCTTGCATTTGGTGTGACAAAACTATAAAAAATGGAAGAAAAATTTCAGTCATATTACCTGTAGAACTAATATGATGATTTTAGCAATAGGCATGTTACCTGCTGTAACAGCTCTGCTAACCCGTTCATACCAGAAATACACTTTGAAATCCTCTTTTTAACATTACTGAAAGGGAGTGAAAAAATAGTCATTCATGGTCAATCCACAGTCAAATTCTTTGTTTTATCATGAGGCAAACAGAGATCTCAATAGTAATATGTGATCGTTTAAAAGTAATCACACTAGCATATTTCCAAGGTTCATTTCTGTGTGAGTCACAAGGAGGATGCACAAAAAATGTCCACTTACCCTCATGTCCAAAGTACTCTGAGCAGGTGAGTAGGATACCCATTAACCTTTACCACAGAAATCCCAGTAGCTTGCCAGATGGTATTTCACCTAACAGAAAAACTTTGCTAATGTTCCTCCAGCAACTTTGTCTTCTATCTTCTCACACCCATCGTCTGCTCTGCTCTCAGCCAGAGACACAACATGAAGTAAATCAGCTGATAGCGCATAATTAATGAGAAAAGATAGAATTAATTGCATTTCTTTCACCTCTGTAGTGGTGCAGAATGCTAATACTTTTTTTTTTTTTTTTTTTTTTTTGAATAAATAATCTCTAGAAAACAGATGTCTGCTCTGTTTCTAACAGCAACAAGTAACAGAAGACAGTTTGGATCATTTTGTTTTATCATGAACTCCTCTGCAAGGACATCCATGCTAGATGTCAAAGAGTCTGACAACTATAACACTACCCAGCTACCCAGTGTTGGAAGATCCA
Source organism: Tetrao urogallus (assembly GCF_951394365.1). Taxonomy (NCBI): domain Eukaryota; kingdom Metazoa; phylum Chordata; class Aves; order Galliformes; family Phasianidae; genus Tetrao; species Tetrao urogallus. Next base: position 2,583,550 of record NC_136816.1, on the reverse strand, counting down.
GTTCTGTTCTCTAAAACTCTCTCTCTACTTGCAAGTATTTGATTTAATAGGGTTGTACGTCTCCTTCCTTTCAGATATGTACCAAAGCACTCAGAAAAGTACAAAACTCATCTCTCATCCTAGAATTCCACCTACCAATCTTGATTAGCTGGTCTCAATTAGGTCCTTATGATCTCAACTCTGACATTTAAAATACTAAAAAAAAAAAAAAAAAAACCCTCAAAACACAGACCATCAAATGTGTTCACTTTAAGAACTATTCAGATTATTTTGAATGTAATCCACAATAAATGCCACGGCCATGCTGCCTTACCTGTTTATACCAATATATCCTCTATGTCCCTGCTGTATTCCACACATGCAAGAATCACTTCTACTAAACCCTGCTATTGTCCAGAATAGCTGAAGACCCCAAATTAGCCTTTTTGAATGTGCAAAATGTTTGACAGAAGAACTGAATTTATGCACTGCTCAGGACAGTAGGCCTCAAGCTGTGAAAGTTGTGGAACAACCTTCTGAGGTATTAGTTTGAAATTTCTTAATCCTCAGGCAGTCAGAAACACAATTAAAGTTCCACCAGAGATAATATGGACAACACAGTAATTTATCCCTTTTTCTTTCTTTTAATGAAAGAATGGTACTAAGAGAACATCGCAATTGATAAATAGTCTTTTAATGGGACCACTTCTGTCTGCATAATTAGGAAAGCCAGCAAATTTTTTAAGTTATTCTTTTAATAAAAAGAATGATAATATCTTTCTCCTAAGTTTTACTGGATATTTTGAAGCAATTAGTCATTTCATATTGTGCTAGAATTTTTAATCAACAGTTGAAATGTCTGAAGAATTAAATGTAGTCATTTGTAAGAGATACGGAAATTGCCAGGTAAATCTCAGCCTATAATACTTAAAACATTACACCTGCCCCCTTCCCCTTCTCCTCTCCCACTTCAACTCGCCCCCCCCCCAAAAAAAAAAAAGCAATGATTACATCAGGTTTGACAGGTGAAAAGGAATTTTGAATATCCTAATTGGAAATACTACTGTGTTTGCATTTATTCAGGCAATATTGCTTCTTGAAGTCATCCTGATTGCACATATCCAGTCACATGCTTGCATGAGCAAATATATAGCTATATATCCCTATCAAGAAATATCCATATGAGCTGAAATGAAATCATATGTTACCTCTTATTATAGAGAGTAATCCAATAGTAGAGAAGCTGGGGTAGTTTAGTACAATTGCATTTACTGGTAATTTAATTGCAACTATATCATATATAGAACAAGGAGAGTTATTTTTTCCAATTGTCAGTCATGTACAACAAACTGCTCATTAGCAAAACATGAAGTCAAACACAAATTGTTTAGATATTTGTTAAGGACCAGATAAAGAGAAGTTATTGAAGAAAATGTATTTTCTTGCAAACTGGTAAGTACTGATAGCTGTTCTTCATCACAGATTTTATATTAGTATGATCTTTTTACTGTTTGCTAAAAGGAATGCACCTAACATCTTCCGTAAGAAATTAGTTATATTTTCCTGTAGAAATTTAAGTCAGAGAACGTATTTGTTAGAGAATATTTGTTATTATTGCAAACTACTATTCACTATCTGTTTTTCTTTGTTTGTTTCTTGTTTGTTTGTTTGTTTTTAATAGATGCACACTTAAATATATTTTGTAGTTCAGATTGTGTGATGGGTATCTCCACAAACCCCAACTCCATTCACACACCCCAGGACCTCTTTATTTTCTCTGATGATTTAAAAAAGAGGTGAGATGTTCACCCCCTCCTTGGAAAGAAATATGAATTGTTAATGATTGTAAAGAAGTGCAGATAATCTGCACATTCTTATTGCTCTATTTGATTCAGCTAGAAGCACTTACAGAGGAGAAGCTGAAATACCCACCTATATTATCAGGGGGAAAAAAAAATCAGTACTCTTGAGGTTGAATTGATGCAAAAGCAACATAAAAGGATGAACTGTTTGTGTGAAAGTAATCAATATTCACATGCAAATGAAGTCCCTGAAGTTTATGGAGCGGTTTGCTGCATAAATGGCTCACTCTGGAGTCATCATGTGAAGGTTCCCATCTAGTTTATTCTGCCACAGAATAAAATTGAAAGCTTTCTTTCCTACTGCATTTTTTATAACTAAAGATATGAAGAAAATATAGCAGGAGCAAGAAGGGGGTTTGGAAACTCTTGTAACTGAAAATATAACTTGTCCCAGATTTAGAAGTCTTGTTAAATAAAACTCAAGGTTATGTTAAACACTTTGCACCTGCACATTCCAAAAGTCTCTTTGATGTTCTACCAGTATGTATGTGTATGAAGTCAGTAGAATGATGTAGCTCAGTAGTCAAGGGAAATTATAAAGGATTTTTTGAGCACTTTTGAAAAGTTTTCTCTGGGGCTTTGTTTTCGTTTTACTTCACAACGACTGGATGCAAAACAAGAGCACTGCCTTTTGTTTTGAATTTTTTTTTTAAAGGAACCTAATGCAAGGGATTTGTTGAAAAACACGTGCAATTACACAGCCCTGTTTATTTGTTTGTTTATTTGTTTTTATTCAGCGTTTTTATATTTATTCTTTGTTTTGGTTCAAATCTATGCACAGAGAGTGTTGAAAAATTTACTTACAAAGGCAAAGGGAAACACCTTTCAATTACGTCTTTCATATCTAGAACAGTTTGCTGTTCTAGGAGGCAACAAAATATTTCATCTGAAGATTAGTTTAGATGGCTTTAATTAACTGAAAAATATACATTGTTGGGTGGGCTTCACTACTTTAGATATCTAACTGTCCTATCAAAATGCTCCTTATTTCATAATGACCTTTATGAATCTGCCTAATTATAAAATTGGCACGTTACTATTCCTTCACAGTGAATCATAATTTCTTGCAGAACAGAAAGCAAACGTTCACTTTGAAGCAGATGGTTTAACCATTAAAGTTAAATTTTAAGGCCCCAGTCCAGCACCTGCTGTGTCTGACATGTTGGAAACTGACTTCAGAGGAGACACAAGCTTAGAAACTCCAAGTACCTATTCTTTTAATATTACAAATTCATGGCTGTTTTCTTTGTTTGTTTGTTTTTGCAGAGTTAAAAGCTGGATAAGATAATAGAATCATAGAATTATAGAATGGTTTGGGTTGGAAGGTACATTTAAGATCAACTAGTTCCAACCCCCTGCTACAGGCAGGGACACCTCCCTCTAGACCAGATTGATCACAGCTCCATCCAGCCTGGCTTTGAGTGCTTCCAGGGAGGGGGCATCCACAGCACCTCTAGGCAACATGTTCCAGTGTCTCACCACTCTCACAGGAAAGAATTTCTTCCTAAATATCTATTCTAAATCTCCCCTCTTCCAATTTAAAACCATTTCCCACCATCCTGTCACTCCCTGCCCTTATAAAAAGTCCCTTCCCAGCTTTCCTGTAGGCCCCTTTTAGGTACTGGAAGGCTGCTACATGGTCCCTCTGGAGCCTTCTCTCCAGGCTGAAGAGCTCCAGCTGTCTCAGCCTGCTCCCATAGACAAGGTGTTCCACTCTCTGGTCATCTTCACGACCTTCTCTGGACCTGTATCAATAGTTTCATGTCCTTCTTGTGCTGGTGGCTCCAGAACTAGATGCAGTACTCCAGGTGGAGTCTCATGGGAGCAGAGCAGAGGGGCAGAATCACCTCCGACCCGCTGGTCACACTTCTCTTGATGCAATCCAGGATACAGTCAGCCTTCTGGGCTGCGAATGATATTGCTGGCTCACATTTAGTCTTTCATCAATTGACACTCCCAAATCCTTCTTCTCAGGTCTGAATGACGATGATTAAATTAGATAGCTTGACTTCCTAGACAGCTGTCCATGTGAAAGCTGACCATGTTGTCATGCCATGTATGTACTATAAACGTACATAATTTGTGCCAATTTGCTTCCTTTATTGTTCAGACATCCTTTATGCGGGAGCAGAAGACATTCTTTCCTTAGGCACTCAGAGATGGAGTGAAGAACATAAGGTACAGAGATGAAACTGGTGAGCAGCTCAGAAGGAAAAAATTGGTTCTGTTCTCATCTAATGCTTGCAGTTATCCTCAGTCAGTATCTCACTGAGAATGGTCAGAGTCTGGTGGACTGATTATTAAAGTATAAGCTATTAATTAGTTAGCAGGGAGTCTCCAGTTCTTGGAGCTTATGTTGTTGCTGTTGTTGTTGTTATGTCTCTCCAAGTAAACTTGAAATAATAATTCTACAATTCATGCACTTCTACATTAGAAGTAGGGTAAATATCCTGTATGGTTTTCTGTGTGTTCTTCAAATTGTCTCTTTTTTCTTTCTTTTTTGATATGGATATCAAAATCCATATCAAATATCCATATTAATTAATGTGGATATTTAATGGATATCCATTAAGATCAAATGGATCCATATCATGGATTTGATATACAAAATACTAAAACTCTCCTTGTTTTGCAATGTATTCACAATTGGAATGAGTAAAAGATAAATTCCACATGAGTCTGTAAAGCAGTAGGTATTTCCAAAGAGGGAAGGTGTTTCCCAGTTTATTCTAGTAAGTCAAACAAAATTTTTGAATGCTTCCCAGAATCACTACTTACCATCCATTAATTTCTGAAAAGCTAGGTTTTGAGACCTCCAATTTCACCCTGGGTGAATCTGCTCCACAGCAAACATGGCAAAGCTTTTGTGAAAAGCTGGGACTTGCTGTTCTTTAGTGTCAGACCCCTCAACCCTGACAAACTTATAAATTATTAATAGTCTCTTACTTCTTTTACATACAGTTATATAGAATAATGCATTCTTTGAATAAACCTGAAAGCGAAATCTTCACTACAAATTGAGAAGTCTGTACTTGTTTCTGCTAATCATAACTGATGCACTTTCAAGATAGTTGCGCAGCTACAGAATGCATCCAAACCGTACATCAGATGGTTCATTTTGGCCTCAAGGATGTGTTTAAGTCTGCTCTTGAAAACAGTACATGCTCACTGAAATTCAGCATAACATATACTCTAGGGTATTTGGCAGGTCAACATCTACAGAAAGATGGCACAGAAGCAGCAGCAGTTAATCTGAAGAAATGTTTGCTGAGTACATGCTGCTGTTTTCCAAGTGGGAATATCCCATTCCCTAAACTTCCTCTCATTTAAACTAATTCAAGTTCACACTATGGATTTTGCATTAAAACAATTACTAATTAGATATTTGCAAACTCTTCAATATTACATTTAGTCTTCTGGACTGTGAGTTCTGGGAGTCCCAGTACAGCAGAGAAATCGAAAGCTAGCTAGGTATATAAGAAACAAATAAATGAATTGAAGTGAAATTTTCATTATTTTGTGATTCCTGCTCCAGGAATTTTTCCATTTATTATAATAATATTTTTCCATTTTACATTACATAATCACTGAGTGAAAACTCAACAGACAAACTGAGTAGAAGATACTGGTTAAGTCATACTCCTTTTTCAAGATAACGCCCTAAGCTCTGATTGCATAGCCATTCTTGAGTTTCTTCCTGGCTGAATGAACTCTACACGTAACTTGCACAAGATAACATAATGTCTCCATCCTGCTCTCATCCCAGTCTAGATGTTTTGAGTAGGGTTTTCTTTCATAAGAATATTAGCATGAACTCCATCAAACTCAGAGTGAAATTACTACTTGAATCCATGCCTTGACTACACAGTTCCTACATAAAATGTGAGCACTGCAGCTCCTTATCTAGCAATCATTACTAAAAAGAACAAAATTTTTCCTTCTCAGTGAAAAAATCATGTAAGAAATGCATCCTGAACAGAGGAAAGAGTTTTTTGCAATCTTTTGGTAGGTAACTGGAGCTTGGAAAATGATGAGATAACAGACATACCTTCACGTTTACATTTTGTATTAACAAAGCTGAGGCATTTTCCCACTCTACATGTAGGGAAACAAACCTGGTGTCACTGCCTCATTCTGTGGATGTTAGAGGCTGTTGGTTGTCCACCAGTGAATCACTCTACTCTGAATTGTACACATCTTTCTCCATTTTTCATGCTGCTCTGGAGAACTTCAGAAGTATTTTTCAAGGATTCATCCGCTTTCACATATGCAGAGGACTTCATATGAGAGCAAGCCTTTATAAGTATAAAGATTGGCAAATTTATTGTAACAATGATGATCAATTTTTGTCTTTCCTTTATAATTGCAAGCAGTTTTCATGCTTTCCGTTTCTAACTAAAACAATAGAGTCAGATCTTTCATTAAGATCAGTCATGCACTTATAACATATGACATAAAGACATGGATGACAAACAAGGATACAAATCTTTCAGAAGTTTTAAGAGGAGATGGTTCCTTTTTTATTCCTCCATGCTGTCTCCTTGCCCCAGAGACTACATTACTGAGGAGAACCATTCCCTTATGTAGTTGTTGCTGCATAATTATACTGTGTTCACCAGAATGCAGGATTTTTTCCTCTTAGCCTTTATATTTTTTTCCTAAGCAAATAATAGAAGAAAAATTCCTCATATGGAAATTTGAAACCCAAATTATATTTACAAATAAAACAATACCTTTTCTCTTCTTATTTTCCTTTTTTCGTCTGTGTATATGTGTCTGCTTTATGTATGCAGACAATTTATCATAACTATTGACCTCTAAAACAGATTATTTTCATAGAATCTTGCCTGACTATAGGAAGAAGCAGGTTCTGTCTCTAGTTGTTCCCTGCCTCGGTCACCTTGGTTAACCAAAGATTTAGTCTCTTGAATCTCATTAGAAGGGAGAGATACCTCAGTAAGCAAGGCAGCATACGTTCAGTGTATGTTTTATAGCACTCGTGGGGTCTATGTTATAATTAAATTATAACAAACAGTCCCCCAGATTCCACATTTCCTATGGATCTTATCTATAAAATCAAAACTTCCTGATAAAGCGCAGTGAAAATACGTATTACTTCTATCATAGGGCTTTTTTTAGGGTTAAACTGCATACTCTAGATGTATTTCTGAGTGTTTTAACAAAATCTACAGATTGGAAAGAGTTATTGGCACAGGTGGCTGGAAAAAGACAACCATGTCTGTCAAAGATTAGTCAGTTCAAATTACATCACATCTAGTTTTAGTTCTCACTGTCTTATGACAGATATAAAGTCAATATTGGCACAGCACTGATACTTTAAAACTAATGTGAGCTCTTGTGTGGATAAAGAATCACTAAAGTATTCTCAATTAAAAAGAATTACTTCTGTTCCATTGTGAATTGTCATAGGGCTTTGTGAAGTTGCTGAATAAATCTACTAACTACTCAAAAAAAATGAAGTTATATTTGCAAGAGAGTTGAAGACAAGAAGCAGATATTTACAGGAAAAATGAGATGTTCATGTTCCAAAGTAGAAAATGTGATGACTGACAGTAGAATCATATCATAGAGTCATATAACCAAACAGTTACACATAGTAACCAAAAAAGAAGTAAAAAATTATATAGAAATTCTTTCTTTTTTTTTCAAACAACACTTACACAAAGCCGTTAACACTGCTTTCCCTTTTTTTGCCATTATAATTATTCCACTAGAAAAAAAGTGATTTCTTAGGCTTCTATTGGCTTCAGATACCAAACCCTATCATTTCACAGATGCATCTCTTTTTTAAACAATCCCTGCTGTGATGACTAGCCTCATCTACAACACTCAAGTAAGTACTGAAAAGCCAGATTCTAGTCTGGAAATGTTTATACAGTGAGATCATTCAGCATCACACCTAACTCTCTGTCATGTGATACTGTCAAATTAGGAAACTTGATCATTCTTATTGTATTCACTTATGGTCCCAGCTTTGTTTCTTCCCTTTAATCATAATGTTTATAAAGCAGTGAAGAAACTCATCAAACTTGATTAGTACTTTTGCCATGGTAATACAATCTTTTTGAAAAATTAAAAAATGGCAATTAACTGAAGGCTACTATTGGAAAACTGGTAGTTATACATTTGTGAGTATTTGCCTTATATATTTATTTATCTATTTTTCAATCTTGAATGAGTGCATCATAGCCAGGAATTAAGATAATTTATACTAATTATTTGCTGCTGTGATGTGTAAATCAAATAATAGTTGTTCTATTTTTCTTGCTTTAATAACTGTGTATTCATTGGCTTATTTAACTTAAATTATACAAGGATTGCTCCAAAGTAATGTCTTCTATTTTATTATGCTGTCCCATGATGTCATAGGCAGATATTAGTGGTATGACAGTAGACTAGAACCTTCCCAGCAGTACTTTATTACATTTTGTTGCCATGTGACAGATGACAGCGAAAGGGTAGCTGGACAGAGTGGAAGTGTGTATGAAGGAAAAGCGTGGAACTGAATTACTCCATGCAGAAAAAAATACACCTATGGACATTCATTGACATTTGCTGAACGTTTATGTTGACCAGCCAGAGGATGCTAGCACAGTGAGGTGGTGGGTGACGTGTTTTAGTGGTGGTCACAGTGACGTGAAATATAAAGGACATTCTGGATGGCCATGCACAGCTGACATACCACAGAAGAGAGCATCTTGATCAGCTCAAGCATGCAAACAGGCAGATTTCAACCAAGGAACTCTGGTTGTAAGCAGGTACAGAGCTGAATATTGGCTTCAATGCACTGGAAACAGTGATAGCAACAATGGAATGTCACAAAGTTTGCATTAGGTGGGTCTCACAAATTCTCACACAGGAACAGAAAGAACACTATATACAAGTTTGTCAGAACCCACTGAACCAACCCAGAGCCTGAGAAGAAGACAGCCTTTCTCCTGCAACACAATAACGGCAGGCCCCTTACCAGTTTGAAGGCAGTGGAGCACACTGCCAGTATGGGCTGGGTCATCCTACCACACCTGTCACGTATTCTGGGTTTTGAGCCTCCTGACTTTCACCTGTTGAAGGCAGTGAGAGATGGACTGCATGGGCGACATTTGCCTGTCAGCAACACTGTCATAGTAGCTGTGACACGGTGTGTAACCTTCAGTGGCAGTCACCTTTCCACGTACTGACCTCTGAGTCATGGTTAAACAGGAGACATTACTTTCAAAGCAACATACATATTTCCTGCTGCAGGTTATAGCAGATTTATATAACTGTCCAGGGGAGAGAAGGATTTTGTACACTTTGTACTTATTTGGAACAGCACCTTCTTATATATCTGTACTGAAATGATCTCAGCATGTACCCCTTATTTTGTTATGATTGTTTTCTCATTCTTTACAGATTGTTCCTAGATCTGGACTATGGGATTTCCAAGTGTTAGCTTGGTGAACTTTGTCTGCTTGACTGACTAATTTAATTTGTCTTTTTCGGTGGCCTTTTGACTTGCAGTCATCTGCATTCTCTCCATGCTTTATTTCATTTTATTTTAACTGGAAAGCACTTTGGAATGTTTGTCATTCCAAGAACAACATAAATATTAATGTATTGATAGTATTAGAGCTTTTCAAGCCTATTTTTCATTTCATGGGTTTTAGGAGCTACAAAATCTACTGACTGTACAGAAAATATAGTGTAATGGCCTTTCTGAAATACACTGAATGAGATAATACATATGAATTATTAATATCATTGAAGTCAGTGCTTTCCAGCTTATAGACAAATTTTCCGTGCCAATCTGAGATTTTCTTTCTAGTACTGTTGTACAGTTTATGAGTGAGCATATGCTCCTTGTTACATCCTAAAAATATTGGTATGAATACATTTTATAGGCAGTGCTGTCATCAGGATGCACTTTGAACTTCCCAAAACTACTGGGAACATGGAGGGAGGCATTCCTATGGGACTACAACTCCTTCAGGCAGTGCTAGCAAGCACCCTATACCATAGAAGGGCAACTTTAGACTCTGACAGAGACAAGGGGTGCATACTTTACAGATGTCCTGAATCATTTTATTCCTCTTTATTTTCTGTGACTTGTTGATTTTATTGATTCACTTTTTTTAAGGGATATTCTGCCATCTGGGCTCAGAAGCTATACAGTAATCTCTGAGTCTCATTTATCGCAACATGGGAGGGAAGCCATCATCTAACACAAACTAATGAAAACAAATGGAGCTCAGCGTAAAGTCTGCTCTCACATCTTACCTCGTGCAGCTGTTTTCAGAATCATGACTGTTTCTCTGTAAGTACTCTGACTCTTAGATTACGAGCTAAGTTTTCCTATAAAAAATCAAACTCCTAGCACTAATGTTCCATATTGAAGAGAGGTCTAGAAGCTGCAGAATTGCAGTTTTGGTTCTGTTTTCCACTGGTTTAGCTGCAGCCAACTATATCCACTTTTTCAGTTGCCTCTGTTTCTTGAACCTTGCTCTCTGTCCTACTGCCTCAGGGAATGTCTTTTACAACAGTCTCCTCACCAGCTTTACTTTTTCTTCCACACTTTGGTATGTCTGATCAAGGCAGAATGCACCCAGCATGCTCATGCATGGCATTTTTACATATCCACCTTCACTCACAATCATGGACAAAACTTACACAAACAACACAAAAACTGGACAACCAAATAGAAAGCAGGTACCGAGTCTGAAGACAGTCTGCAACTGTATAACCTGCACAACAGTATCCACTTCCAGAATTTAATTTGTTGACCTTCAGAATGTAGAGTAAAATTCATCTCCTAACTGATACTGATACCATAACTGATACCGGGATTAGTGTGACAATAGCAATAGTCTATTTATATAGTCTATTTATATTTTAATCTCTAAAGATTCTCTTAAAATTTGTTAAGTGGTTTTTAGAACTCAATAAATAAACATACATCTCTAACTCCCCTCAGGGTCAGAATGTGTACCTACGTCTGAGTCAAAGCTGCATCACTATTGTGTGGAACCTGAGACAAATGGTAAGAAGTGGTAGAGCAGGATGGGAAACCTAAGAAGTAGAATTATACAATTACTTCTCTACTTCTTTATTTTAAATAGAAAACAAATGTTGTCAGGAAGGAAAAAAAAAAAAAAAAAAGGAAAACTGCAGATATTTTGTATATTTAGAATACAAAACAACTTTATTTTTAATTTTTCATGGAATCAGATAGCTGGGCACAGCAATGAAATCAACCTTTCTTTTTTTCAGTTATCATGCTGCTTTATTTGTTATAATGCCCAAAGCTGGAAACCAGCTGCAGCCTGGCTTTCAAAGCTTCCTTTGATCATGACAGGTATTTTATTCATTTAGAAGAAAAACTAGATGGCTATTTAAGCAGTGGAACTGTTGTGATCTTATTTTTTTTTATCTGAAAGTTCTTTATGTGGGAAAAAAAATTAAAAACATAAAATCTTCCATTTCCTCCCCTCCCACCAACCCCATCCCCACCTACACACACACAATAGTCCTCAAACTATTCACCTATAAATTACAGAATCTCAGGATCACGGAATGGTTTGGATTGGAAGTGACCTTAAAGATCACCTAGTTCCAACCCCCTGCTACAGGCAGGGACACCTCCCTCTAGACCAAGTTGCTCATAGCCCCATTCAGCCTGGCTTTGAGTGCTTCCAGGGAGGGGGCATCCACAGCACCTCTAGGCAACTTGTTCCAGTGTCTCACCACTCTCACAGGAAAGAATTTCTTCCTAAATATCTAATCTAAATCTACCATCTTCCAGTTTAAAGACTTTTCCCATCATCCAGTCACTACATGCCCTTTTAAAAAATCCCTCCCCAGCTTTCCTACATGGTCCCTCTGGAGGATTCTCTTCTCCTGGCTGAAGAGCCCCAGCTCCCTCATCCTGTCCTCACAGGGGAGTTGTTCCAGCTCTCTGATCATCTTCATGGCCCTCCTCTGGACCTGCTCCAGCAGCTCCATGTCCTTCTTGTGTTGGGGGCTCCAGAACTAGATGCAGTACTCCAGGTGGGGCCTCACAAGAGCAGAGCAGAGGTCCAGAATCACCTCCCTTGACCTGCTGGTCATGACTCTCTTGATGCAACCCAGGCATACGGTTGGCTTCTGGGCAGAAAGCACACATTGCCAGTTCATGTTGAATTCTTTCATCAACCAACACACCCAAATCCTTCTTCTCAGAGCTGCTCTCAAGCCATTCTCCACCCAACCTGTATCTGTGGTTGGGATTGCCCCAATGCAGGTGCAGAATCTTGCACTTAGCCTTGCTGAATTTCATGAGGTTGGCCACCTCTGAAGCCTGTCAAGGTCCCTCTGGATGGCATCCCTTCCCTCTAGCAGGTCAGCTGCTCCTCTCAGCTTGGTGTCATCTGCAAAGGTGCTGAGGGTGCACTTGATTCCACTGTCCATGTCACCTACACAGATGTTAAATAACACCAGTCCCAACATCAATCCCTGAGGAACACCACTCGTCACTGCCACTCATAAAATTATGTATATTTTGACAACATTTAGAGCATTCTGCAAAAAAATTACAACTGATGGTCAAACCTATATGGAGGTTTATTTGTTTTACTTCCTCTCTATCTCTCTCTCTCTCTTTTTTATCTGAGTTGCTAGCAAATGAATGACATAGATGTGATGAGAAATGCACAAATGATACCCACTTATAGAAAAGTCCGTATTTATCTACTTTCTAATAAAAGAGTGTTAACTTTGTTAAGCGTTACCTTTAATCTGAGTTATCTGTGATGGAGCTGACAGACAGGAAATACTTTGCATTTGTATGTTGCCTTAAAGGAAGCATCTTTTTAGGAATCTTTACAGGACATAAATTTCAAATCCAGAACCTGAAGTACTTTGTGATTTAACATGGAACGTATCCTAAAAACTGAAAGTAAGAAGCAATCCAGCCACTAAAATATCTCTTGTTTGTGCAAAAGCACTAAAGCACATTCCCATAAATCCTCTTTTTAGGACAACAACACAACTTTTCACTGTGAAGTTGTTTTCACCAAGTATATCTTGATTTCTCTCTGTTTCATACACCAACTTTCAGAGAATCAATAATGAGTTGAAGCTCAACAAGAAAGTTGAATAAAGATGATGAGTGATCTTTAGATTTCTCATTTTTCTACCAAATTTTATGAACTTTCTAATTGATATTATTAATAGACTTTTTATTGAAGATAATTTGTAAGTTATGATGACATTTTTCTTATTTCCCCTAGAACTTTCACTATGGATACAGCTGAAGTGGTTACATCAGTGTTTTAGTAGTTTTTCTGCCAATTGAATTAATTTAATCCCACTGTTCTAGAACTTTCTAAGCTCAAAATTTTCTGACATTGACATGTAGAAATAAAGTCCTTTGCCTCAAAATTAGATCCACATTGCTCCTTCACTTGTTTTGGAAGACAGTAAAGCGTTTAGTACTTAGTTTGTCAGGGAAACTGTGCAGTGGTACATATGCATGGTGTATCCCAGGATTTATTCTCAGGTCTTGTCCTCACTCATGACACACATGCAGATCCTGTAGGCTAATTCCAGAGAAAATACAGGCAATTATTACTGGAAATATTGGTTTCTCACAATTTTCATGCAATATGGTGCTGCTATACTGCTCACACTGGTCTTTACTTCTAATAGCTTCAGGTTTGACAGAGATTATTTTTTCTTTTCATCATTTTTATATTGTCTTGAGAAGTAAAAATGCTGTCTTTTCTTTGTCATTAAAGATGTCTTATACATTTAATTAAATGGAATGAAATGTTCACAATCTGACCTTTTTCCCAAATTATTGTCGTACAGGCAACAATTTCAATCTCATTTGGATGGTTGGAGAGCAGCATTTCATTGTGCAGAATGCTACTTTGGGGTGTAAGAGAGAATATTGGGATGGAGAAGTTAGGTTGGGAAATAAATACACCAAGAAGAGAAATGTGAGACTAATGAGATGAAAGGCTAGGGAGGGTGAACAAATCTCTATCTGCCTATCTGCAGTTAGGCAGAAACAGAAATTGGAAAATATACTGGTGATGAAAGGTAGAGGAAGCCCATCAGTAGTACACAGATGAGGATTTTACTTAATTTTTTTTGTTGTGCTCTTGACCATTTATTATCATAATTGCTTTAGTTTTTTTTTCTCCTAGACAGGATGGATAATTGTGAGAACAAAGTTTTGCCTGATGTGTAAGACTGTTTTGGAAATACTTTGCTCAGAATTTTTTAGTCCTTTCTAAACAGCCTGCATTATACTTTACAATAGTTTTCCTTTCTTTAGAAAATAGTGATTCCAAAGACTGTAAGAAATAATGCCAGAAGCACATTGCAGAGATACTTCATGCTGCACTGATGAGTTTTGGATAATCAAACTTTCTAGAAGTATAAGATGCTATTTTCTCAAAAAAACATAATGCTTACTTTTTCTGAAGCAGAATGAGCAAGGCTGAATAGTGAGTCAAATTGCATTCTCACTACCTGTATTGACCTTGTGCTTGACCACAGAAACAGATTTCACCTGAAATGCTCTGTCTTTCATCAGTAGTAATAAGTTGGACTTCTTTTTCAGAGAAATGCTTCTCTTGTGTAGTTTTGCACAATTTTCAAGTACTAGCCTTATTAAAATCTGAATATGGTGGAGAGTTGTGAGGACAAAGTTGTGAGAATAATGTTTCCCAAGTTTTGGAATGAAACTACATGAAATTAACAGAACTTCAGATTAATTGAAAATACTAGATAATGTGCAGTCTCAAATTTGATAAGGAAAGCCTGTTCTGCCTTTTTGATAGAGCCTTCCGTACTGTACTTCCTGGAGAGATAGCACAAAAAATGTAGAAGTAGTGTGTTCCCTTGTTAACATTCTTGGTGCAGTACAAAGACTTTTAAGATTGAGGCCAAGATAATTACACAGCGTAATTTTGTCTTTCAAGAGCTGCTCTCAGTTCTAGCACAAATGTCAGTAAAGTTTATTTTCTTTCAAAACAGAACTTATCTTCTAGCAGCGGACTTACGGAGTTCAGTGTTGGTAGCTGTGACACAGTAGGCTCTGTAGACCTCTAGGGTCTTTGATTCTTGCTGTGTGCCAAATGCTTTTGAAAGAAGCAAAGTTTCTACGTCACTCAACAATCTGAAACTGATGCCAAGAGCAGTGGCAAAACAATCAGCCAGTAAAATAGCCCTCACCCAGGTTCTGTCTTTTCATTCAACTGCTGGCTGCTATTTAAGAAGATCTTTTCAATGAATTCCTGAAGGAACTCTAAAGCAATACTTAAATATATCTTTTTCCACTTGCAAATGACTATGGAGCACGATGTAGAATTTTTCCACATCATTATATGTTCAACTTCTCATTCAATTTCATTGAAAAAGCAATACTTTTGAACTTCACATGAAGATCTTCAGGTAAATGTTTCCCATCAGACATAACTGATTTTCTTATAACTATCCTGACCTAATCTTTATGGTTCTTGATTATGCCTTTAGGAATTCTCTATAGGAGATATTTCAAGTGAAGGTCAGTTCAACAGCATTAGATATTTTATTTTTAAATATGTGATTGGAATGGTAAACTATTTAATAACAGGAGCATAGTCCTCTGCAGCATGGCTTTTCTAAGAGGCATTATGGATTCTGACTTCGTTCTTCTCAAAGTGATCTAAATTATGAACTACCTGTATTTGTAGTTCTCCCCAAATCTGTATTTCTGAATCTATGTATATCAATCTACTTATACACACATATACACAATCCTACAGTCTTGTATGGGAAGCAGTGTATAAAAAATGACCTTAATTTGTCCTCCAATCAATTTATATTGTCATATGCATAATAATGAATTGTAGTGTTATTTGGCTTTATCTTCAGTATATGTGGACTGTAATGGTCTCAGTAATGGCAAGCTGGGGATGTAAACCATTGTAGATAGATGTGTATGCTCTGTATAGTTATGTATGATGCATTATGCAAAGACATACTAGAGATGTAGTGGTGCTGTGCATATTAAAGTCACTGTGCCTGGAAAAAAATAGATTGGGAAAAGGGTACAGATAAAATGTGGTCTTGCTGGAAATGAAGAAATTAATTTGATGGATTGTATGCAGGGCACTACCAGGGCATATTATAAAATGTACTCCAAGGTTTTGAAACAGGCAAATTTTATAAAGGAAATGATAATTGCTAAACAACTGCAAACTTTTCTAATGCATCTTCCAATAAATCTGCATAACAATGCAGTAGGGAAATAGATTATTCTGAATAAATTTAATGAATTTTACAAATGGATGTATTTAGACGTGCTATAATACAAAGATATCCCAGTCTGTCTGAACAAGAGGGACTATCACATTTTTTTCAATTAAAAAATATATGTTTTTACTACTGTTCTGTTGCTTAGCTCAGTACCATCTAATAGGAATACATCATATCCCAGAATACTTTGTTCTTGTTGCATTCTATTTTTTTCCTATTCTATTTAATTTTATTGAAGTAAAACTTCTTCAGCTTTATTTTATGACTATTTACCCCAACTTTAGCAAGGAAACAATCAATACTGCCCTCTGAATGAATGCATTTTCTTGAAGATATGTGTGCAGGGAGATTTTTTAAACATTGTCTTCACACTGTGTTATTTTTTTTTTACAAGACTAATCTATGCTCATGAGGCATAAATGAAAATGAAAAGAAATCTTGACATTTGTTAACACGTCTTACTTTTGAATAAAGGTAATTTGACTCTGTTTAGGGCCACTGAATTACTGCAGATTCTATGAAATTTACTTCTGCATGAGTTCTGATCCTACAACAGTATAATACCCTGGCTGTACTTTGCAAATGCGAAGAGGAAGGTTCATAACTTACATAAGAAGGTCAGGACCAAAGATTTAGGATGGTAAGAATCCAAAATGAAATTGGATCTCAAATGTATAGACATATGCACATATATCCCCTGCCTGTGCATTCCAGCTTGTAGTAAATAACTACAGGTCTGTTCTGTTTAGGAACCCTCCAATCCCTTGTTGTGTTTTTTGCTCTGTAGCATTTAGTTCCCTGAAACTGTAGAGAAAAATATAAGAATAGGCAATGAGAAGTGTAGAAATTATGAGATATAAAACCAAGTAAAGTGGAAGAATATTATAGTATTGAGGTACAGGTGACAATGCAAATCACAGATGGCAATATTAGTATTTTAAAAGTTTTCTTATTTCTGCTAATAATTTTGTATGCAATCTTCAGTAAAATATAAAAGATCATAGAAGTCACTGGAGGCACTGAATACTCTGAAGCAAGTAAAATTTGGTTCTATTAGGTTAAATGTTAGAAGTAAATGCTAGAGCTGAGAGTATGGATCAGTAGGTCAGTAATTAGAAGTCAGGGGAAGGCCTGTTTAAGGAAAAGAGGAAGCAAGCCTGAGTATTTCAGATAATCTGAAATAAATGTAACAAAGTAACTTTTCCAAGATTCATGAAACTTGCAGAAAACAAAATGTACTTGCAATTACAGGTTTGATAAGATACAGAACCTGCTTACTTTGTCACCCCACTGTTAGATGAGCTGTACAGAATTTTGCTACTTTGAGATAGAAGCAAATTGCATGAACTGTATGAATTCCTTCACAAACAGCCAAAGATTTTTAGTAGTAGGACACTCTAAGCCTGATATCCGCAGAATGAAAGCAAAATGTAACATTGCTCTACTAAATTCCACTGTTAGTAAAAATCTAAATTAAGAAAATTAAGCTGGCAAAACAAACAAACAAACAAAAAAAAAAAAAAAAAAAAAACACCTGTAACTGTTGTAAGAACTTTCCATAACTGAGAAATGTTCACCTTATTTTTATGTCATCAGCACTGATAGAGTGTTTCTGTTCACAACCAAAGGCACATACTGCACAGGCTTCAAATACCACTTTCTGATTGTGTCTTGCTTAGTTTCGGCCAACAGAATTAATAATTCTTCTGAAGTAATTTTGCTCAACAGAGCTCCTTTTTGGATAGGACTCATACTGTTTTGCAAGGTTTAGAATTTGTACCAAATATTAAGTCATGGAACTGCACATTGGCCTAGTAAGGGAATTGAGTCAGACTTATAGAACATCTGAAACTGCTTACTTGGAACCTCTTCATAAGTATATTGTATATATCCTTTTCAGGATGTGCTGCTCATGATGTCTGGGTCTGAAACGAGAGTTCTTACTGCTACAGATTTTTTCTATACTTGTAACATGAAACCATTGTGGAGGCGCTTAAAGGAAGGGAGAAGATAGGGAAGACTTTTGTCTTATAGACAAGCGAATTCAAACAAAATACCTTCCATGAATTATCTTCTTAAAATTGTTGTCATAATGCAGTTATGCAGATGAGGAGCCACAATCCTATTCTTGATGCATATACATACTGGATCAGAGAGGTATTAAAAGAACATTCATTCCCTCTCGCACTTCCCCCCTCCCACCATCCTCCCAAACACACAAGGCCATACAGATGAATTCAGGGAATGTGAAAGAGCATGAGAAATTCCCATTGGAACTATTCCCAATACACTGCATAAATAAAAGATGGAGAAGTTTTGGGGTTTGTTTTTTCGCCTCCATTTTGCATAGTACGCTGAGTGTGGGGAGTGGAGCATTTCTGAGGCAGCCAGCAACACCTCTTCTTTCCTTATTTGTCTTGTTTCCCCTTTCAGACCCACCAGCTTTCTCTCCTCTCACTCTTCCACAAAAGACTTCCAGCAGAGAGCAGCTGGTGCCTCGTTTTGGCTGCTTTCCCCAGACTCTGGGGGCTTTCAATGGAAATCAATGGTTGCTTATTTTCCCTTGTACTGTGTTTTTCATGTGTGGACTGACATGTCCTCAACCATAGTGACCCATTCTGCTGAGCTTTTTCCATTCAGATGTGCCTCTTTACAAATAGCGGAAATTAGTAGAGGGCTTGTGTCAAACTGCTTGTCACATCTTGTTTTCAGTCTGTTTAAATCAGGTTTATAGTGTCCTATTCAGAAGCCTAGACTGCTTTTGAGCGCACACAATGCATTTCAGGCGTTCCATCAGACGATAAACACAGAACTCCACATTGCTATTAAAAAATAATCAAAACGATTAGTCTTTTGAAATTTTTGAAGTAACTTATTTGCTGGGAATTTGTTGTCTTAATTGTTCTGCGTCACTTGTTCGTAGGTATTCATCTCCATCAGATGTAAAATCTTTCCTAGTTGATCTGCCAGTGTTGCAGTTGTATCGTGAATAAGTTCTCCTATTGATTTAGCAGTAATGAATGAATGAGTGAGTGAATGAATAATCAAAGAATTTGTAGAAGGGATGCAGTAAGCCTGAGCTACTGGTATTCTCTTAGGCTCATAGAGCCATCTGTAAGATATAGTTTTGTTTTATATCTCCATCTAATGGGCAACCATGTTAGCAGATCAATGAGGAAGAATTCAGCAAGAGTTACACTAAATTTTATGTGTTAATTTAGAACGAGAGAGGAATTTTTCTGAAGTGTTTGTAACCTTGAAAATTTATGAAAATATAAGTTTTCACAAAATAAGGATTCTATTATTTTTCAACTTGGCAATATATTATTAACATCTTACTATCTTGCATAAGTGTGAAGAAAACTCTAGTAAGCATTAAGAAATCTTAAAAAGAGACTATAATTTTACCTCAACTCAATTTTGAATGTCTTTGTACTTGCCAAGTATATTATCCTTGATGAGTACAAATGCTTTGTGTGTGCAGTGGTGGTTGGTTGCCAAACAATGAAGCTATTGAAATAACATATGCAAATACTTTACACTATTTTTTAAGAACATTCAGAAGTTTAGGACTGCTGCTACAAGCACTACTCACTGCATGGTCCAAGGCAACTGCTGCCATGTGCTTTTGGGAACTTTCAATATGTTACCTTAGGAATACTTGTTTGAATTTCAATATATGTTTATTTGAATGCATGACTTCCCCTTTTCTTTAAAAAGATGACAACATGAAAATCAAAAGGTAGTACTGGTACCCTGCAAAATCTCAGTGCAGTAAATGAAGGAAAGCTCAAAAAATGTGAAGTATTTTCTAAAGCACAGTGCCTTAAACTGTTGAGAATTCTTCTGCAATTTCCAGTAATCGCTGACCATCAAGCTGGTAGAAAAAAAAAAAAAAGTGACTGCAATGAGTAAATACCACTAAGGAGTTCTTTCTGTTAAATGATCTTCAGAAGTTAATACAACCAATAGTGGCCTGGAAGGTGACCTTGGAGCTCTTCAGCTCTGGAGACATTAGGATAGCAATTTCCTGTCAACAGAATTCTTACTCTGTGTATGTGTGCCTATTATCTTTATTCTGAGTGTATAGCACAGAAATTGCACAGTGAGCTATTTCTTCTCCTTTCCCAAAAGAAACTGCTTTTGCAGGTCTGAAAGTTACAGAGAAAACATTAGTTGGGAAAGATGTCTTTTCCAGTACTGGCTTTAAGAGGTCTCATTAAAAGTCATCTTAAAAGATCATTAAAATGACTTTGACAATCTGATAGGTTAACTATGGACTAGAGAACAAAACAAATACCACACAGCTTAGAGGAGGAGACAGAAATTATTTAAATATCTTCTAAGGTCAGTTGTTATCGCATCTCCCAAGTCTCCTGTATAAGTGTAATGGCCAAACTCCATTAATCAGTAGTCTGACATATTTAGAAAAGCTTTTCTCATGTTTTCCATACATGACATTTTAAATTACGGCCTGAATTCATCAAGACCACTCCATTATTTCAGATGAACTAGATACAAAGCCAAGAACTAACATACCACATCTTTCAAATGCATGTTGATACATATATTCACATATATTCACACGGATATTTGATCCCAGAGTTTAGTATGATGTCTCCACTTAATTTTCCTATTATAATTTTCAGTAGGACTCAAAATGCTCATTTTATCCTTTACATTTTAATAAGCGTTTACTATTTC
The DNA here is from genome assembly GCF_951394365.1 of Tetrao urogallus. Lineage (NCBI taxonomy): Eukaryota > Metazoa > Chordata > Aves > Galliformes > Phasianidae > Tetrao > Tetrao urogallus. The sequence goes on along the minus strand of NC_136816.1, from coordinate 2,562,722 downwards.
TTACCTCGATTGTGGAACAAAATGTGAAAATTCAATCTCATTCTGGCAGATTGGCCATAGAAGTTTAAAAATTGGAATTCTATGCAACAAAACTGGCTTTTAAAATAAAATTTTTTCCCTTTTCTGAGTAATTACATTCTTCTGCTTTTTTGTACAGCTATAACTTTTGGCAATTGTTGCTAAATTTTGAGAACATCTATGTTTTGATTTTGAGCAGAATTTAGCTTTTTTCACTTTTTTTTTTAAATCTCTTTCAATTACTTATTCCAATATATTTTTATATGTATATATGTATACATATATATATATATATATGTTACTTATCCCAGGAGCATGGTGAGCAAAGTGGGCAAACAGTGTTTGGTAGGTTAGTAAAAGCATGGCTTGGCAGTTTGTGCAGCAGTTCATGCTGGCAGGGTGATGGGACACCAGCGTATCTCCACGCTTGGGAGGCCAACTCACCATCAGCTTCTTCTGTGACAACAAATCTAGCCATAGTCTCCATTAGGAAGAATAAGTCTTGCCAAAAACACTGTGGCTACACAGACTGAGCCTGCCCAGAATTGCAGCAGTTGAGAAAGGTAGGGAGTGCCTGAGCCTGCTGCTGCCATTAAAGGATGATAGGGATACCACCTGTGTGAGGAGTGGGTAGATGATCTGCTCAGTGTGGCGGCAGAGCTCAAGGAGGAAGAGATTGAGGACCATCGGGGAGTGTGAGCTGAGGTAGACCACTGAAGTAATTCCCTGACATATCTATAAGAAAGACACTGGAGTGATACGCCCCTATTAGTGTTGGACCCCCTGTGAGAGTGTTTCTGAAACCAAAGTCCTTATCCTAATGCTGTAGGTGAGATGGCCAGGGAGCGCAGAGAGCAGAAGAGGCAATCTCTTGAGTCCCAGTCTATTTTATCTTTCCTCCAAATGGAAACCAGAAACAGAAAAATGAAGTCTTCTGGATTTATAGTTCATTCTTCTCTTCTGAGACCAAGAGATTGGAAATATCAAAAACCCATGGAATTGCATCACTAACTCTTTAACTCCCAGTGCAGTGCATGATGTTATGATGATAATACTGATGAAAAAACACAAAACCACAACAGCCTGAGCATAGCAAGGCCCTTCAGAGGAAACTGGACAGGCTAGATTGCTGGGCTAAGGCTAATGGGATGAAGCTCAACAAGACCAAGAGTAGAGTCCTGCTCTTTGGCCAAAACAACCTCTTGCAAGGCATGGGGCAGTGTGGCTGAAAGACTGTGTGGACAGGACAATGTTGGTGGACACTTGGCTGAACATGAGCCAGCAGCGTGCCCTGTTAGAATCCTGGTTTATAATAGAATAGCATTGCCAGCAGGAGCAGGGATGTGATCCTGCCCCTGTAGTCGGCTCTGGTGAGGCTCAAGAACTGTGTTTGGTTTTAAGACCCTAACTACAAAAAAGACATCATGGCTCTACAGCATGTCCAGAAAAGGGCAGTGAAACTGGTGAGGGATCTGGAAAACAAGTTTTACAAGATGCGACTCAAGTAACTGGAATTATTTAGTCTGGAGAAGAGGAGGCTTTGAGGAGACATTATTGTTCTCTACAACTGTCTGAAAGGAGGTTGTGGTGACAGAACTAGAGAAAATTCATCTCTGCTGCTTTATGTTGGTTTAAGTTGGATATTAGGAAAGAAATCTCTGAAAGCGTGGTTAGGGCTGGAATGGGCTGCTGAAGGAGATGGTAGTCACCAACTCCAGTGGTTTTCAAGAAGAGAGTAAATGTTGGTATAGTATATAATCAATAGATATTAAGATGTATAATCACAAAAAGAACAAGAGAGTTAGGCAAAGTAGACTAAGATAATAAGAGAGAATAAATGGAAGGCTTACCTGTATGGCTAGGCTCACCTACAAAAAACACCAGAAGATGGGATCTCCAGACAAGATCCTTCCCCATTGGCAGCCAGCTCTTAAATAGGTCTAGGAGTGGGGGAGCCAGGTTCCACCCCTTCCAGCAGCACAGGTGAATTGCCTTCGCCTGTGCTCCTCTGGCTGACTCATGGCTCGCCTCAGGTGATCTATCAGAGGTTCAGGCCGTGACTCAGCAGTTCCCATACATATAGCAAAAGGTTGGCAGAGGGACTAGATTATCTTTGTGGTCCTTTCCAATCATCATGATTTTATGTTTCTATTTCAAAAACAAGAGCAAATTTAAAAGTATATCCAACCAGAACAATTCATAAAATCATAGAATATAGAATCTTTTGAGTTGCAAGAGAGCCTTAAAGATCATATAGTCCAATGCCCTTGCAATGAACAGGATATTTATAGCTAGATCAGGTAGCTCAGAGCCCAATCAAGCTTGAACTCGAATATCTGCAGGGGTAGGGCTTCCACAACCTCTCTGGGCAACCTGTTCCATTGCCTTATTACCCTAACTGTAAAAAACTTTTTCATTATGTCCAATCTGAATCTCCCCTCTTTTAGTTTGAAACCATTTCTCCCTGTCCTATTGCCATAGACCCTGCTAAAGTGTCAGTCCCCTTCCTTCGTATAGCCTCCCTTTAGATGTTGAAATGCTGCCAACGGGTTCCTGATGGCTCCCTGAGCCTTTGCTTTTGCAGGCTGAGCAGGCCCAGCTCTCTCACCTGTCCTTCTAGGAGAGGTGTTCCAACCTCGGGATTATTTTTGTGGCCCTCCTCTGGATACACTCCAACATGTCTGTGTTCCTCCTGTTCTGAGGACTCCATATCTGGATGCAGTACTCCAGATGAGGTCTCAGCAGTGCAGAGTAGAGGGGCAGGTTCCTCTGTCTTGCCCTGCTGGCCATGCATCTTTTGATGCAGCCCAGGATATGGTTGGCTTTCTGGGCTGCAAGGGCACCCTGCTGGATCATGTCCAGCTTTCCATCCACTAGTACCCCCACGTCCTTTTTGAGAGAGCTTTGCTCTATCCTTACGTCCCCCCAGCTTGTACTGCGTTGGATTGTCACAACCTAATATTCAGAATTCCATAGTTTTCATCCAAAAAGGACACTTCCAATGATGTGTCATTCAAAATTTTCATCTGTAGATGAAATTTCTACACTTAGAAAGCAGTTGGATAGTAAAGCCTGAAGTTGTGAAGTCAGTGTCCTGCTTTTCAGAGTCTGATTTTAGATACTCATGGAGTGATTGTCAGCATGATTATTGATGTTAACCCTTTAAAACAGAAGTGAAATCCACCTGGCTACACAAATTCAAAAAAAAAAGAAGAAAAGAAAAAAAAAAAAAGAGCTCTTTGAGAACTTCTTTGAGAAATGTGCTGTTTTCTGTTGGTGCTTCTATAGAGGATGCATGTGAGAAAACATCTTTAAGACTCCTGCATCAGACTTATTACTGAGCTTATCCAAATAATGTCCTAGAAATCTAGCACTGGTGAAGATAATCTGTCCTGTTATTTTTCCTTGTAGTTATTATTTTTGCACTTTCTTCTGGCATAAGGGACAAAATATGATGTTATACAATAACATGTGGCATAATATGTAATTACATATACTTCATTATGAAGTATATGTAAATGAATTGAAATTATTTGAGCATAAACTTTGTAATGTCGGTGGTAATTTTGAACTTCAAGACAATGTGTGCAGTCTGACAAGCTTGCTCATGCATCTGTTCTTCTAAAAAAATGATCTGCAAACTAGGTTAGTGGTGTATGAAGCAGTCTGTATTTTTGTACTGAAAACTACTCACTCTATGTTGAACTGGCTCTCAATTTAGTGGCATCCTTAACATGAAGCAGCAGGGCCCTACAGCACCGATGAGCAATTCTTTGGGGGCTCTCAAACTGTCAGAAACAGGATCAAAAACTGGTTTTGTTATTGTTGCTATTGTTAGTTTTTCCTCTTTCTGTTTTGTCAGTATCATGGCATTATATCCTATTGATCTGCTTGTCCTGTGCTTCTTGGCCGTGCATATTTCAAAAGAACTGAAGGTTTTTTTAATCAGCCCTTTACATACACTGAAATAAATCCATCAGTTGTTACGTAGGTACTGAGCTACTCCTTTGACAAAAAATTCATTATTTTAACAGAAAAGGAAAATCTTAGCAAAAGTCTTTGTCTGACTGTGAAATGCTTACCATGCAAGTCAGGCTTAAAGTGTCCTAGTTAGTAACTGACACTCAGAATCCTGAGTTTGGATTAGGGCTTGTTGCACTAATGGCAGGTTTGTAAAAGCTGTTGTTTCAAATACAACTCTTATTTCATATGCATATGTATTTCATATGCAGCAGAGTGCAGGCTTAGTGTCCTGCTGTGGAGTGCTCTATTAAGCTGCAAAAACAATTTCAGTGAGTTGTACTGTTTGGACAACAGAATTTATTGACCCATCTTCACAGGCACTGGTTGAAAAGAAAGCTAGATGGTGCAGTTATTTAGCCATCTGTGGCAGCAATAAGAAAATGTGAGGGTGATGGTCATGATCCTTACCAACGTAGCTTGGTATGTAATAACAGCTGAGAAAAACTCACCTACATATATTCCTTGAATTTTTTTAAAGGTTACAGGCTCAAAACTTGCCTGTAAAAAAATAAAAGACCACCATGGAAAGTGATTCTGATGTGCAAATTTTATTTACATGAACTAAGTATTGAAGAAATCATAGCAAGACCTTCATCTTAAAGCATTATCAGAAGTAGAACCACCAGGATTTCTATTCCTGATGGACGTAGTCATATCAAAATTCTGGCAAGGAGTAGAAATGAAAAAGCATCATGCATTTTTCTTTAGTTGAATTTTTTTGGGGTTCTATTCCTTCAGTGTTTATCAAAACACCATTTTTCAGCAGCTCCTCTGAGAACAGAAACATTCAATTTTAGCTCACAAAGTTAGTGTGATACTGTTGGATTAGACCTGGGGCAGGAGTAGGGAAGGAGACTGGTAACAACCAGACAAAATCCATCATCCAAGAGAGAGTAAAAACAAGTTTCTCATCTTGTACTCCATAAGTATTTTCTCTGAAATTAAATTATATTTTTACTCCATAACTTTCATGGACTGGACAACGGAAGAAAGAAAATACAACATCAAAACAAATCATAGGTGAAGCTATTTCTTTCTTCTTTTAACAGTCACCTGAACTCTGGTGGAAAAGTCCAGATGCTGACTCTTCTCTATTAACGGCACAGGCTATTTTTTGTTTGTTTATTTGTTTGTTTGTTTTCTCAACATTTCTTCGAGGCATTTTCCTCCCCTCCCCCCCATCCCTTCCCCCCTTCCCTCCCCTCCCCTCCCCTCCCCTCCCCCCCATCTCTCTTTCCCTCCCCCCTCCCTCCTTTCCCTCCTCCCCTTCCCCTCTTTCCCCCCCCTCCTCCCCCCCTACTCTCCTCACCTCCTTCCCCCCCCTCTCCTTCTCCCCCACTCTCCTCCCCCCCCCACTCTCCCCCCCCACTCTCCCCCCCCATTCTCCTCCTCTCCTCTCCTCTCCTCTCCTCTCCTCTCCTCTCCTCTCCTCTCCTCTCCTCTCCTCTCCTCTCCTCTCCTCTCCTCTCCTCTCCTCTCCTCTCCTCTCCTCTCCTCTCCTCTCCTCTCCTCTCCTCTCCTCTCCTCTCCTCTCCTCTCCTCTCCTCTCCTCTCCTCTCTAAAAAAATTTTAATAACACTACCTATATATGGGATAATCTCCCTAAATTTTAAATGCCCATATTTGAGCTACTGCTTTAGATTCCTCTGAAGGGAAATTGAGAGAAACAGACCTTTCTTAAGAATTATTTATCTTACCTATTTCAGGCGTCTGCCTTAGGATGAGAGAAATTGCATTCTAGAGATATCAATCTTTCTCCATTGACTGTAAATTGTACGCAGGCCATTAACCTAGTAGTAGGTGTCTGTAACACCTAAACTTCTAATACAGAAAAAAAAATCATACATCTGAAGTTCAAGGACTTGAATCCCACTTCATATTTCAGTTCTAGAAGTGTTCTTGCCATCTCAGCTTAGAAAAAAAAACAGCTGTTGTGTACAGTGCCTCTCTTTTAAGCTGAGTGTATCATCACTCATGTCTTCTTGTTCCCTCTTTATCTATGTAGCTGTCAACTACAGGTAAAAGGCTTGTGCTTACGGGTAATGTTTGAAATTCAGATATATAGCTGAATCTGTGCCAGGACTGAAATGTAACGTAGGGTCATATCGGACATTTTAGCACAGAACACTGTTAAACTGAGGTTAATGTCCCAAATGTCAACACACAAAACAATATGAATGTAACCTTTTCTTCGACCTCTGGTATTTTATTCTATGTGAGTTGAACAATGATATCTAAACTGGAGAAAATGTCACTGAGTAGATAAATTAAAATCATTTGTAGGAATAAACTACATCACAGAACAAAATGGTTGGGATTAGATGTGTGAATTCCTATCCTGATAATTTTATGAGATTCACAACTGGAGAGCTGTCCTTCATACTGCCACTTCCTGAAATGAACAGATCAGAGTCAGAGTGCACGTACAGTTTATGTCAGTTTGATTGGATCAGATTACAGAAGGCTGAAAGAAGAGTAAAGTTTGAAGGAATTACAGAAAGATCCACACTGAATGTTCTATTCTGAAACTGTCAAGTGCCTTTTCATAGGGAGAATTCTGTATTTTTTTAAAAAGTAGCAACGGAATGCACCTGGGAAAATACTTAGGATCATGACATTAAATTTCCAAATTGAAGCAGAGCACAAACACTTACTGAGAAAAAAACATCTCTCATGAGTAATGATTTCAGCTAGCAGCTTCTGAAAATTGCTTACTTGGATATACAATGAGAGGTTGCTAACTACAGTGTTTTCATATACTGTAGATTACTTCATTAAAAAGAGAGACTATACATTTGTGTTTTGTATGCAAATGAAATCCAGATACATGTGTTCAAACTGTTTTCTGGATGCTGATTTTTAGCAGAGAGGTGGAGCATATGGTTTCTAGAGGTGAATGTGCCAATGCAATAAATATATTGACGCATTTTTTTTTTTGTTTACAGTACAGCTCTGATGGGGTTACTGTTGTATTTTTGGGAAACTTGGAAATATTCTTTATGATTAAAGGTCGCCTCATTTAGATTCATCAAAATGATAAATTTATAGACGAGACTCCTTCCCAGGCACTGTGGTGGAACTGAAAGATGAGTGAGGACAGACTGACATGTAATATGATGCCAATGAAAGATTTCTTCTCTAATGGCAAGAATCATGTTCAGACTCTTCAGGGAGAACAGGTGAATGTACAAACAGTCCGTTAGGAAAGACATGGTACTTTGAGTTTTATGTTTTATGAGATAGCCATGTAGCACCACAGCTATGGGGAAACAGGAGTATGGCCTTACTCTATGCTCTTGACTCCTTCCACACTTTGTCTCTCTCACAGTTTTTAACCTCTTCTGTCTGATTTCCAGTTCACCATGGTGTTAACGACCATACATTCATTCCACCACATCTCCAGATAAGAAAGGCAGAAATACATGAAAGAAGAGGAATTTTGTGTGCCAGTAGTATTTGGAAGAAATGCTGAAAGTCCTTTCTGGGTTGGAAATTTGCTACAAAGAATGTATTTCTGTGAAAATCTCTGTCAGGAGAGAAGGTAAGAATTTTGTTCCACGACATTCAACATCTTAAATGGAACATAAAATGACAGTTACCTGTGCTGCAAAGAAATACACTGAGACACAGAATTAACAATAACGTCTTGAAAGACAAACTCTCTTTTCTACATAAGTTCACTATGATAGTGCCCTATTACTAACTCCTAGAAACAGAATCATCAAAGTTGGAAAAACCCTCCAAGATCATCTAATCCAACTGTTTATCTACCACCAGTATTTCCCCACTGAACTGTGTCCCTCAGTACAACATCTAAACATTTCTTGAACACCTCTGAGGGTGGTGACTCAACCACCTCCCTGGGTTGCCCATTCCAGAGCCTAACCACAATGTTGGAGAATTCTTTCCTAATATTTAACTGAATCTCCCCTGGCACAACTTGAGGCCATTCTCTCTAGTCCTCTCGCTAGTTATGCTGGGGAAGAATCCAATCTCCACTTTGCCACAACCTTCTTTCCAGTAGTTGTAGAGGTTATTAAGGTCTCCCCTGAGACTCCTCTACTCCAGCCTGAACAATCCCAGCTCCCTCAGTCACTCCCCATAGAACTTGTGCTCCAGTCCCCTCACAGCTTCACTGCCCTTCTCTGAACATGCTCCAGGGCCTTAGTGTCTCCCTTGTAGAGAGGGGCCCAAAGCTGAATGCTGTACTCGAGGTGCAGCCTCACCAGATCTGAAGACAGGGGGACAACATCCTCCGTAGTTCTGCTGGCAATGCTTTTTCTGATATAAACCAGGATGCCATTGACCCTCTTGGCCACCTCAGTCTCAGACAAGTGTTGACCAACAACATCAGGTCCATTTATTCCACACATCCCAGCCACTCAGTCAACTCTGTGTAATTCAATATAACGAGCACAGTACTTCAGCATTACTCTCTAAAATGTTAGTAAACAGAATTTCTGTAGCTCCCTTTTTAACATTTTTTTTTTAAAAAGCTTCCTGCTTGTTAGCTTGTTTCTGAGATTATATTATTATAATAAGCTATTTACAAAATGTTTAATTGGAAGGCAAATGCATCTAATTTTGTCTACACGTGTCCAGTAACTGTACAAAGAAATGCAACTGAGTTGTTTTGTATTCATAATTCTGAGCTCAGTTTAAATGTACCTTGTTTAAGACCCCAGTTTTCTGTTCAATAAGTGCTCATTAAATGATACAGAGCCAAGGTTAATGAGCTATTTTATGGATTTTACTTTGGTTTGTGCACAGTACTGCCAATGAAATAATAATAAAAATAACTCAAATGAAGAGCCTGGATCTGTAGAAGAGAAGAAAGACGTGGAAGTGGCAAGACACAACTACAGAAATACTGCAAGACATAAGATAAATTGGAGTTCTATTTCATGAAGAGCTCCATCTATAATATGTTTTGGCAGCTATCTGCAGCCATATTCCCTGTGTTACAGCCCTTGTAGGCAAGCCATTGAAGTATGCTCAGAAAAGTATTGTTGGGATAACAAGATAACATAACTCCTATGTTATCCTGAGTGCACATTGTAGAATCAGTGACCAAATCTGTCTCTGCACTATCAGATTCATCTCTTGACTTTCTGTCAGATTATATAATTCCAAAATAATGACAGTTCTTAACTAATGTGAGTGCTCTTCATATTGGTGCATTGATAGGGTCAGTGTAGGACTGCACTACCACTGCAGGTAGAACAAAAGTTTGCAGAATATGCTAGAAATAGCTGGACAGTTCTTATTGCCTCAATTTGTTGTTTAAGATTGCTGGCATTTTCAGAGGACTGGGACTCTTGAGTAGTATTTTGCATTTTTCATTTTTACTTCAAGGCATAGAATTATTGTGTATAAATGAAAGTTGACATCTTTCTCCAGGATTGGAGGCAAAGTGATCCCTTTTCCATGTGTCAGGAGAAGGAAAAAAGTGACAAAGCCCATGAAATAAAAGGTAGAATGTTTTTCTTCTGATCCAGTAATAAACATGTGCCCATTTTATAGTGTTATGTGATAGATTATTACAGTATCATTTAGATTTTGATTCAGATCTCTCCTCAGAAAGGTGTTTTGAATTTGGATCTAATTTCCTGCATACTGTACTTGAAAATCTTTTTCCTCATGCACTCTCCTCTTGCTGTTTATCTATTGCTGCAAAGTGCAGTAGTATAAAAGAAAGATGAAGACACCTTCACTTAAGAATACCTTTGTGTTTCATTGCTGTCTTCAGGAATGCAAGGCTTGGTTTCCTCTTTCTGACCTAGATGTGATTGAATAAGGCTGACAGGTCTAAACTTAAGTTCTCAAGAGTTAGATTTGATCTAAGATTTCTAACATAGATCTTCATAAAAAAGATTGAAATCAACTCTGAAAATTGATAGAATACTGGAGCTGTTGTTGGTATTTCATGTTTTTTTATACACATGCAGTGGTTTCAGAACTCCAGAGAGAGTTACTACAGAAACTGGTAGGTCCTTTAACTGGTAGGTCATTTAAGTCACCCCATGTAGGCTGCAGAGCCACTGTATAAGCCCAGGAAATTATATATGAAATGGAAATCAGAGCTTTTACTGTTGTGATTATGTTGTTTCTACACTTCAGTACTTTTCTTCCTTTTTCTAAACCTCATTTTAATGTCATATTAATACAGAAAATATATGTTTATGGGCTGTAGTCAAATCCTGAGTCTGATTGATATCACTAATACTAGATGTCTACATTCAAACACTTCAACTGATTTGGAAATATCTTTTGCTCTCCTGTTTTAGTAAAAGGAACTTGAAAGTCTAACAGAGCAATTTTTTAGAGTGCCAACTATATATGAGATGAGTTACACGCTCACTGTCTGAGTATTGGATTTAGGAACATGAAGATAGCAATTGGTACTAGTGTCCTGAATAGCATGCTTAAAACCACACAAGAAATTTGGGAAGAGAGGTTGTCAACATGAAGCAGATACTATAACAAATAATCTAGAGGTTGAGCATGACTGCCATTTTGTGGAGGATAATGGTATATATGCTTTCATAATTGTTTACACATTTGCCTGGAAATATTATCATCCTAAAAAAATATAATTCATTTCAATATTGTTACTATTTCACTTAGCTATTAATTGAATTATTATGTCAGTGAGTTTTGTTCATTAAAGCTAATGTCAATATGTTGAAAACTTAGAAGTAATAAATTTGCAATTGATAAATGCTTTATTTGCTATAGTTTATAAAGAGTAATTTTAAGTTGCTATTTCTAGCCACTTGTAGCAGCATTTTACTGATATCCTTAACAGTGTTCAGCTGAAAGCAGAGTAAGCAAGAACTGATCTGCCATAGGGAAAGGCTTGCACAAGAGAAGTTGAATTGAATTTATTATTTTTTATTATTTATACTCTTCTCTTATGTTTACAGTTGGATTTAGCCTGAAACTAAATCCTTTTTGTCTTTGTGGGAGAGAGTTTACAAAATAAAAAATGAGGTAACACAGTGACATTACAGATCAACTAATTGCAGAAAATTGCAGATTATTAAGATGCCAGCTGGTGGATAAGACTTTGAGTAGATAGTTTGCTCCACTTGTTATGTGCTTGCTGGCCAGTAGCACCTCAGCACCAATACTGTAAAGCATCAGATCACAGCTAAGGTCAGCATTGCACTCAAACCACAGTTTTGACCATTTCACTTTTATTGTTTCCATATTTGGATAACAAGTTTATTCCGAAGATCAACTATTCTCTTTTCTTGCATAGACAAATAGAAAAGGCCAGAATAATAATAGTAATGATAATAATAATTGGCCTTCCTGCATATCTCCTTTAATAGCTTTTTGCTATTTTCTACTTCTTCTACCAGGCTTCAAAGGAAGGCCTACAGATCACACTCAAAATAACATTTCCTGATTTTTATCCTCTGTTTTTGTGAAATCTGAAATTAATTCACTGTCAAACATGCCACAGTATCAAAAATTTTATAGGCAGCTTTTTGAACTTATAATTGAACATTATATGTTTGGGCAGAGTGATAAGGGGCAATTTGACTTTTATTAGTACAATAGCCAATGCTTGAAGACCACCCTTGTAAGGCCCCGTGTGTCTTTACACTCCAGTGGGTTCGTTATTAGAGAAGCATAATAGGATGGAGCATGGGGTGGGACAGGAGCAGGTGGGTGAGGAAGCAGTGCAGAACTCGAGCAGTAAGCATGGCAGAAATGAATAATTCAAACTTTGAAACAAAATCAAAATGTAATCTCACTTTTTCTGAATTAGAAATAAATGAAACGGTAGAATAAACAAGAAAATAAAATATTCAGCTAAAACAAACTGATCTTCTATTTCTGAAGATGCCGCAGTTATATTTTCTTGGCATTCTCTTCTCTGTAGATTTTAAAACTCAGCAAATCATTTCAGTTATTAATATCTATACGTATACATGCATGTGCTATATGATATCCTAGCAGCACCAAACTGTGCCATAGAAGTTTCACATATGCGAATCCCTCCTCAAATGCCTACCCCATACATTCTCCGTCATCCCTTTGCTCTTGATCATCTGTAAAGTGCTGCAGGCTAGGAAATGAAACACTTCCTTATGGTACCTCCATACTGGCCTCTGCATTCATCTACACCATTTCATAGAATCGTATCACAGAATCACAGAATGGCTTGGGTTGGATCATCAAGCTCCAATCCCCCAACGCAAGCAGGGTCATCAACCCCCACATTTAATACCAGACAAGGCTGCCCAGGGCCCCATTCAACCTGGCCTTGAATGCCTCCAGGGATGAGGCATCCACAACATCCGTGGGCAACCCGTTCCAGCACCTCACCATTTTGTTGGTAAAGAACTTTCCCCTGATATCCAACCTAAATCTTCCCTCTTCAACTTAAAACCATTTCCCCTTGTCTTGCTGTCATCTACTCTTAAAAAGACTTGACTCTCCTCCTGTTTGTAGGCTCCCTTTAGGTATGAAAGGATGCAGAGAGGTCACTCTGCAACCTTCTCTAGGTTCAATATTTCTAGCTTTTTGAATCTCCTTAAAAATAACAAGTATTTTAGTTTATTCTTTATGATTGAGAACACTTCTCTGAAACCGGTTTTCCATTTAATACCCTTGCTTTTCATATTTTCATGAAAATTGAATGAAATGTGAGCTTTGAACAGCGCAGTCATTGTAAGAGACTTTGTCAGCTGCACTAGTTTCCATTCCTATCGGCTCAGCAATCTTTAGACTTTTTCCTTGATTTATGAACTTCGCCATTTCCTTACCTATATTTTCTGAGTGAAAGCAGAATTCCTTTGTTCCAGTAGGATACAGCTGCTGTTCTGATTTACTTATTGAATTTTTTATTTTTTTTTACTTTTCATCTAACTGGTGAAAGGACTTCTTGTTCTTCCCCTGTCTCAAGTTCTTATTGCACATAAATAAGGTTATTCGAGAAGCCAATAGTAGCATGCTCTATTTCTAAATCAATCCTTGTGTTCAGAACAAATATTGTCTATGATCTTACACAGTTCAGACTACGATTTGTTTGATCATCACTCAATGTCACTTTTTTTGCATTATGCTGTGTCACTGTTTCTGCCTGGTTTTGTGACCGACAAACCCATGGCATGGCAAAGGGGAGGGAGATGGGACAAGGTAGGGAAATGGGTCTGGACAAAGGATGAAGGTGGCAGTGAAGTAAGGAAGAATTCAATTTACTAACTATATTAGCAGAATGTGAGATAACACAGTATAACACAATATGATTGGAATTGAAGCTGATAAAATAAAATGTGAAAGAGGATTTCCAAAACTAGAGTCCTTACTCTATTGCTGTAGGTGAAAGGGTCAGGAAGCAAAGAGAAAAGAGGGCAGCCTTGTGACTCCCAGCCAGTTTTATTTTTCCCTCCAAATGGAAAATAAAAATGGAAAAATGAAGTCTTCTGGAAGTTCATTCTTCTCTTCTGAGAGCAAGAGACTGGAAATTCAGACAATCCACAGAACTGCAGCATTAACTCTTTTCCTCCCTGTACACTGCATGATATTATGATATGGAATATCAGTGATAAACCATTAAACCATGACATGCTGTTTGATGGACTGAGGGATTAAATCAATTTCTTTTTTTCTTTTGTCTTTTTTTTTTTTCAAATGAACAGTACTGTGAGTATCATTCTGACTTTTTTTGTTTGTTTGTTTGTTTTGTTTTGTTTTGTACAGGAAATGTTGCAGTCTATTACTGAACTACATTAATAATAAAATCATTGGTCCCCTGTGGATTGGTTTTAGGTTAGTACTTGAAATAGAGATCAAAGAACGTAAACGAAAATGAAAAATTAATTTTTCATGTACGTTGTAAAGGACAGCTAACTTACTAGCTTAACAGTGTGTATTTTACTGCTGAATTTGGTTTTACCATGTAGTAGCATAACTGTAACGTCATCCAGCAGAGGGCTGATGTTCTACAAGTGTTTTTGTTAATATTATTTAAAATATTGCAATATGTGATTTACATGACAAAAGGCAAAATATCATTGGTTATCCTTACTTCAGGAATAAAGGGGAGGGCTGGGAATTGTCATCGTTACTGAGTTTTCAAGCAAGCCATCAATCATTTATTATATTAATTGTGTTGTGCCTCAGTTAATTGCATTCCTGTAGATTCACCAAAAAAGGAAGGAATCCTCTTATTACTCACCTTCCAGTGTTAAGACCAGTGAGCAGTTTTCTTCAGCATACTCTATTGAAAGACCTCTTTGTAACTTGACTTTTAAATAAGTAATAAATCCCAGTAAGATTTAGGGTACTTAAACAAAACATTTCTTTGATATTTTTCATTGTCTTTTACTAGGTATTTCTCCTGTCAAAACTACATTGCTTTTTACCACTTTTTTATTGAAGCCTTCTGCACTTGTTTGCATTGTTCTCTCTACACAATGGGTGTCCAGCATTCTGGCTTGCCTGAGCCAGACTGCATGATGAATTGTCTTGAGTTACCTATGAAATGTATCTAAAAACATTCAAAAATATACTTAATATATACAAGTAAAAAATTGTATGGGTTTTTAAATATTTTTTATAAAAATATTTTTTTTAAGAAAGCAACAAAAGCATAGAAGTAGTGAGATATTTGACCCTGCAAAATTAGTGCATCAGTTTGGCTCATTCGAAGTAGTTTCAATTCTTAGTAAGTTCTCAAGGTGTCTGTCAAATAGTTTTTATGAGATTCTACTCTTCCTGGAGTTCATCATTGAAAGTAATTTTCACAAATCTGCATCCTGCCAAAAAGCAATGATGTGAATAAGGAGTGACAGGGAAGAGAGGGATATTTTTCTCTGATAGGAGAGGGCTTATAAAAGTCTATTAAGGAGACATGATCAAATTTTAATTTGAGTTGAATATCTGATTGCAATTCTCTACATTCCTTTCAAAAATTTGCACGTAAATATTTTTGTTGCAACTGAAAATGGAGTTACAAATACGCAAAGAAACTGATTTTTTTCCACAATCTTGAAACCTATTTTCAAATTATTTAACAAAACAGAAAGCAAGGGACTGCATTTAGCTAGTGCATCAAAATGCATGCAATTATTTGCCATGACTTGAGCTTGCCATAACTTAAGTTTCATTTTAAGTACTATTATGGTTTGAAAAAGGTAAGTTGACTTTCACTCTGCATGTTTAACTCATTAAAGCAAGTGGTCAGATTGACCAAAAATGTCAAATCCATGAGCCATTATAATCTTCATTTTCTAGCACAAATTTTCCTTTTGACTCCATAAATGACTTCATTTCATTTTGCAAATTATAAAATCTTTTTAGCATTTTATCCTGACTAAGCCACCTTCCTTCAGAAAAGTAAAATATATCCCCATGATCAGTATCCATACTTTTAAGGAACTCCTGGAATTGGCAATTACTCAATCCCTTAGATGCTAAGAAATTCACAACTTTGATGATGACTTGTAAGATATTATCAATTTTTAAAGCTTTTGCATAAAGATTTTCTTGATGTACAATTCAGTGACATTTCATCAAACATGATTTGCTGGTGGCAATTGCATCGTCTTCTATTAATTTTAAAAGTCTCTCTTTTTCAACTGTGACCAGGACATCATTAGTAGCTATAGAAGGTATGCAGATGAAGGTTAAAGAAAATCTCTTTAATGTAAGTTTTACCACTTCATACAAATCAAGGGAATCAGTTGTATCTTTTCATGATGCCAAAGAAGGCATTTCTTCAGTGACATTACATTCATTATCAATACCTCTAATAAAAATGGAAAGTTAAGCTGTATCTCTAACAACAGTAAATTCATCTATTGCCAAAGCACCCTGTTTCTTCAGTTTGCTTAGCTGTAGTTTGGTGAAAATAACTAATTTTAGAAAAATCAATTTTTGTACCTGAATAAATCACATCTGCTGTGCACTCCATACATTGCTAAATAAATTCACCATTAGTAAATGGTTTGATTTTTATTTTTTTTTTAGTTTTGTTACCACGTAGCCAGCTTTTATAATAGAATCCTTTTGAGTTCTAATGCTTTTTTTTTTTTTTTTTTTTTTTTTTTTTTTTTTTTTAATTGGTTGAGATGAAAACTTTTTTCAGTTCTGCTGTTTTGTCTTTATGAAGCATTTGGTATGCATGAAACTTGGCAGCATGTTTTTGTGTATAATGTAAAGTTGTAATCTCTGAAAACTGACATGCTTTCCTTCCAAACTAAGCAGAGTGCCATATAGTTGTTATCTACAGAAAAAGTACTTGTCTGTCCATTTTTCATTGAAAACTCTTCCTTTATCCAGTATTTCTCTTTGTAGGGCCAGGCTGGGCTGCTTGGTGTGGAAGAGCTACTACCACGATGGCACAACAGGGAGCCACATGTGGCCTGTGGGCTGTAAGCTGGACATGCCTGGTCTAGATAAAGTTTCATCAATGCCAACAGAAATCCCTGTATGTGTTACTCAATATATAACAAACAGAAGCTGATTTGTCAGCCAAAACATCCAACAGACTGGGACTTATCTGTGGAATCACATAATATGTGAATATCTCTGGTATCACAGAAAGGACACAGACATTTCAAAACAGTTTGCATAGAAAGTCCCGTTTTAATTCCCCTATAATTTAAGCTTGTAAGATTGGACTGGCTTGAAAATTACCAAGTGTATTTCAGATGTAAACTGCTATATGACAATTAGCCTAGAAACAGAGGTTATCTCAATTTGCATAGTAATGAATCGTTCTCTACCAAGATATATCAAACCAATCGGAAGAGACAAATGAGATTTCATGGGAAACAACTGCTGACATTCTCTTTTATTTTAAAACAATCTTGGTAGCTGGAAATGTTGAATAAAACCAGATCCAATACAGACCTCACAGGAATATTGCTACCTACAGGCCCCCAGCTAGAATCTGCACCACCAATCTCAGCCTTCAGAACTCTACCACTTAGCCAGTTCACAATCCACATCACTGTACACTCATCTATCCCAAGTTTTCCTACTATGTAAAATAGTGTCTAAAACCTTGCTGAAGTCAGGGTACGCTACAGCCATTGCTGTCTGCTCATTTTCCCAACTAGTCACGACATCACAAAAGGCTACCAGATTATTAAAGCACATTTTCTTTTTGTCCTTTATTTCCTTCATCAGATGTAATTCTACATGGGCCTTAGCCTTTCTCATCACAATCCTGCAAATCCTGACATTTCAATATTCCTTCCAAGTGACTAGACACATTTTCTACATTTCACAAACTTTCTTCATCCATTTGAATTTTTCCATGAGCTCCTTGCTCATCCATATGGGTCTTCTGGCACCTTTGCCCAATTTCTTTCTCTTCAGGATGCACTGATCTTGACCTTGGTAGAAATGGTGCTTGAATGTCAACCAGCTCTCTTGGGTCCCCCCAACCTCCCAGAGCTCTAACTCATGGGATGCCTCCAAGTTGGTCTTGAGGAAGTCAAAGTTGGCTTTCAGAAGTGGTTTTTAATCATATTTGAGTAAATTCTTCAAAGGAGAGTATGATGCATGACTTAAAAAGATTAAATAATGAAAGCATATCAAATGTAGCCAAAGGAAATTTTTACAATCGTGTTTCCATAGAATACATTAAAGTGGGCTCAAAAGCATGAAAATTTGTAAAATAGTTCCAAGCTGCAAATTGAAAATGCCACTGATCTAACTGATAAGAATGATTCTTTTTTGTTGTTAATAAATAATAAATATATTGTTTTGCTTCACTTGCGTTTAAGTGTTACCGTTTAAGTAGATTTTTTTCCATTGCTGTTGCTGTTACTTAGTCATTCTCATCTAATAAGCTATTACCGAACAAATCTGTCTAATACTTCAATGATATATTAGTGCTATTCAACTGTTGTGTGTATACGTGTGAACTTTAACACTGTGTGGCTTGTTGTGCTGTTTTGATTTTCATGGGGATCCTCATTTCTGGTGTTTGAAAACTCTGTAGTATTGTTTTAGATTGGTCTATCTGTCTTTATGTGTTAAGTGGCTTTATACCATTAAACTATCTGTTATACTATGCATATAGGTCCAAAACACAGCATCACATATCTTAAAGAGTCAGAATCAATTTCTAGCATTGTGAAGCACCATCCAGGAGGATGGCATAATACAAAACAAAAGCCACAACCAAAATGAATCTTCTAAGGCAAATTTCTATAACTCTTCTGTAGGTTCTGTAGTCTTCCCCATGTAATAAAAAGTATCAGAAAAATAATGGTATTTTCTAAAAGGGTTGAAACTCTCTATATTTTTGCACAAGATATCTTTTATCTGACTCCATTGTTTCGAATGTTCTTTTAAGCTGTATTTAGAGGGATTCAGTAGAGTCGCATTCCAAAATCTTCATGTAACTGTAAGAAGTGATGCTTTTGTCATCTGCCCAATAAAAATCTTTTGAGGTAGAGAGCCGTCTTAGAGTCAAAGGAAGATCTGGGATTTTACAGCATGGGACACATGTAATGTAGGACGCATAAACTGGCTGTATAGTTGTAGAATAAGCTATGCCAAGGGTATAACAAGTACTGAGGACTGATGTGTATTTTTTTGTTGTTTTGTTATGTGTTTTGGGGGGTTATTTTGGTTTCATTTCTGTTGTTTGTTTACTTTATTTTCTTCTAAAATAAAAATACTGGATTGTGCAGCACAACAAAGTGTGAGATCAGTGATTGAATGGAAGTTGTGTTACGAGTCCCTTTGGGGCTATAACTGGGAATTAATAAATCCTGTGCAAAGTCATGCCTTTTCTGAAGTCTCAGAATTTCAAATATTTAAAATATTTAAAAACAAGATTTTAGCTACCATGAGACACAGATACATCAGAATTCATGGAACTTCAAGGCAATGTCGTGTGCTTACAATATTTGCCTGAGAGCATACATTCAGTAACATAAGAGAGGGACAAAGAACAAATAAAATAAAATAAAATTAAGAATCATAGGGATTTGAACCCATTATTTTTTAGTGTGTAGTTTATGACAATAATGTGCTACTAGAGTTTCTAAAGGATGTAGTTCTGTCAGGGCCTATACTATGAGTAGCTGGTGGGGATGGGGAGTCTTTGTAGTGACCTTAAGTATCAATTAAGTGGATACCTAAGCATGTATTTTCCTTAAGCAGTGTTTTTTCACTGATTTATGACCACTGGTAGGGGACAGTAGATAGCCAGAGAATTGATGGCCCAATTTTCTGTCTCATCTCTTGTGCCATAAAAATCTTAAATCTTCTGAAAGAGTTGAAAAAGGAATGAAGGTTTGTTCTGCAAAATTATCAGAAAATCTTTGCAGTCCAGAAATCTCATCCAAGAATTCTCTAGTGCTTATTTTGTGATTAGATTCAAATAGGACCTGAAACATGTATTCCTTTAATTTCTTTTTGTTTCATTACTTGTCACTCAGTGGAATCTACACTCAGTGTGTTTGTGGAATATGTTTTCTGGTATTCAGTTTGCTTATGTACTGTATTGGTCTGCATTACCTGCCTGTGCCTTTGACATGCAGACAAAAGTATTCCTCAATGAGACACATCCCATTAAGCCAGTCAGGTAATCACTGAATCATAGAATTGCTCATGTTGGAAAAGACCTTAAAGATTATCAAGTTCAAACACAACCTGACCATTCTACCCTAGCTGCTAAATCCTGCCCCTGAGCACCACATCCAAACAGTTTGTAAACACATCCAGGGATGGTGACTCAACCACCTCCCTGGGGAGCCTATTCCAGTGCTTAACAACCCTTCTGAAAGGAAGTGTTTCCTGATATCCAACCTGAACTCATCCTGGCACAACTTAAGGCCATTTCCCTTTGTTCTGTCACCTGTCACCAGTGAGAAAAGACCAACCGTGCTCTCCCTGTTAGCACCTTTCAGATATTGGAAGAGAGCAATAAGATCTCCCCTCAGCCTCCTTTTCCCCAAACTGAACAGCTCCAGTTCTTTCAGTCACTCCTCGTAGGACATATTCTCCAAGTCCTTCACAAGCCTTGTTGACCTTCTTTGGACCTGCTCCAGCACCTCCATGTCCTTTCTGTACTGAGTTGCTGAACACAGTACTCGAGGTTAAGGCCTCACTAATGCTGAGTACAAGGGCAGGATGAGTTCCCCAGTCCTGCTCACCACACCATTCCTGACACAAGCCAGGATGCCATTGGCCTTCTTGGCCACCTGGGCTCACTGCTGGCTCACATTCAGCCCACTGTCCATCAGCACACCAAGGTGTTCCATCAGGCAGCTTTTCAGCCACTCCTCCCCAAGCCTGTAGGAGTGCCTGGGGTTGTTGTGACCAAAAAGCAGGACCCGACACTTGGTGCTGTTGAAACTCATACAGTTAATTTTGGCCCATCGATCCAGTCCATCCAGGTCCCTCTGTAGTGCCTTTTTCCCTCAGGCAGACCAACACTCCCTCCCAGTTTGGTGTTGTCTGCAAACTTACTGACAGTGCACTCAATCTCCTCATCAAGACCATTAATAAGGATGTTGAATAGAAGCAGCCCCAGTACCAAGCCCTGGGAAGCATCGCTTGTGACCAGCAGCCAACTGGATTTAACTCCATTGGCCACAACTCTTTGGGCCTGGCCATCCAGTCAGTGTTTCACCCAGCAAGGCATACACCCATCCAAACCATGAGCAGTCAGTTTCTCCATGAGGATGTTGTGGGGGATGGTGTCAAAGGCTTTACTGAAGTCCAGATAGACCAGATTGACAGCCTTCATGCACTGAGCAGGTCACCTTTTTATAGAACAAAATCAGGCTTGTCAAACAGAATCTACCATTCATAAATATCCATGCTGACTGGGCTTGATCCCCTGGTTGACCATTAATTGGTCCATGGTGGCTCCCAAGATTATCCACTCCATAATCTTCCCTGGCATTGAAGTAAGACTGATAGGTCTGTAGCTACCAGGGTCACCTTTCCAGCCCTTTTTGAAGATGGGCGTCACATTTGCCAGACTCCAGTCTGCCGGGACATCCCTCAGCATCCAACAAGGGATGGAGATTCTCCCTAGCCCTCCTCTTACTGTTGATGTATTTATAGAAATATTTATTGTAATCCTTTACCTAAGTGGCCAAGTTCAGTTCTAGCTGGGCTTTGGCTTTTCGGATTTTCTCCCTGAACGGCATCACTATGTATTTTAATCACCATAAGTAGCTTGCTCACTCTTCCAAAGACCATAAACTTTCCTTTTGCTCTTGAGTTCCAGCCAAAGATCTCTGTTCAGCAAGTCCAGCCTCCTTGCCCATTGGCTCATTTTCTGTGACTTGGGGATGTTCAGCTCTTGCACCTTTAAAATAACTTCCTTTAAGTATTCCCAGCATTCTTGGGCTCCCATATCCACACAGAATCAATAAAATCTTTGGTACAACTCCAGTCACCTTGCTATCAGAAGTGCGTTAGTAAGTAGATATAGCATTTGATTCAACAAAGAATTAGGAAAGATATTTAAAATTTCCAATGCATGAGAGCTCCACTGAATTTTACTATTTTACTCTGTTGGCCCATCATGTCAAAAGTTGATGTTGGTGGTATGACAGTAGAGGCTGAACCTTTCTGTCAATATTGTATTATTTTTGTTGCTGTGCAATTGATGGTAGCAGAGGGGAAGTCTTATAAAATAACATCTGACGTGAAGGTGCATATGAAGAAAAGGTGTGGAATTGAATTCCTTCATGTGGAAAAGCTTGTGCCTGTTGATATTCATCAGCATCTGCTGAATGTTTAGGGGGATCAAACAGTGGATATTAGCACAGTGAGGTGGTGGGTGCTGCATTTCAGCAGTGGTGATTGTAGCAACAAGAGCAGATCACCTCTGCTGGTGCAGACTTTTATGAGCATAGCATGCAAGCTATTGCTGGTCACTGGTGAAAATGTGCACCTAATGATGGTAGCTGCGTTGAAAAAAGATTCTGTAGCTGAGAATTCACTCAATTGAATAGTTCCGTTGTGCTCTTTCTATCAATGGCATTTTCAATGAAAACAAATAGAAGGCATTACATTCAGAGCAACCAACATATTTATTGTTCATCAGCAGGGTTAGATCAGTATGCTCAGAGCCTGGTCCAGTCTGACTTTGAACATATCCAGAGATGGAGATTTCTCTTTAGTAACTTAACATTCAGTAAAACAGTGCCTAGACAAGGTTTTCGGCTCTTGATAGGACAGCTCAGGTATGAGTAATAGGTGTAACATTCAGATGGCTGTAGTGCTCTTTCTAGACAATTTAGTATTAAAAAAATCTACAAATAAGATAAAATTTGAATTCCTAATAAATCCGATCAAAAATAATTTTCTATTGAAATTTTTTTCTCAAAAAAGATAGAAATAGAAACTATGTTCTTTTTTCATATTTTTGATGTCATCTCCTTCAGAAACATCAGAATTCCAGTGGAAAGTAATAGTTCCAAAGTGTTCAGTTTCAACTGAAAATGCAATTGGCAAAATGGTTCTGACATATCTGTAGAGGAAATTTCACAGTGAATAGAGTGCAAGTAGAGTCTTCAAGTGGCCGAGGAGCATAGCTGTATTCTAACAGTTAAGTATTCTGTTTCACTTCAGGCTTAAATTTTTCATGATCTTTCTGTACTAAACAAAGAATATGGATACAATCTGATTCAGTATTTTCAAATATACTAAACATCCTACGCTCCTCCAAAAATATTCATGAGTTAAAGCTGCTCAGCATTTACAGATAATATTGTTTAATAGGATTCATATTTTTACTTTCAGAAAACATGGCATAGCAGGAAGGACCCCCAAATTTGGCATGTTTGAAAACAACCTTAAAATATTTGGCTGGAATGTAGCTAATTTTATCACAGAAAACTAATAGAAGATATATAGATGGGTTGCTTTAGAGCACTTCAGGAAGGCACTCTACAGTCCAAGTGATTCCAATTGCATTGGAGGCAGCACGTGTAACAACCGAGCAGAGCACAACACTGAAACTCAGTGGCTGTGACTCTTTTTGCAGTTATTTTACTGTTTTTTATGTCATGGAGGTGCATTCATTTCTTCTCTTTTCTCTGTTAAAAAATACCATAGGAGGGTAGTGACATTTGGATACTTCAAGCATACCTCAAGAATGAAAAATCAAACAAAATTTGCATTTGAAATTTTTTTCTTCATTGAACACTTTTTTTTTTCTTGCCTTGTCTAGATAGGTGGGCTACAGAATGCTTGACTACTTTATTTACGATAAATTTTTTCATGTCAATTGCTCATTTCAGTATCATAAATCAATTTGGCTGTATCATCATTGTCCTGAAAGTGAAAGACTACAAAAATCATACACTGAGTGTAAAGCTTGCTCAGGATTTAATTTAATGTGTGCACCAGCAGATAATGAAAAGAGCAGTAAGTATAGATATATTGGGTGCTGAGGAGCCATCATCCCATCTATGCACTGTTAGTTCAAGTCTGGTTCAATGGATTGCACAGCAGCTGAGGTTCATTTTCTGATTTAGTTCTCTAAAAGAAGTTCCAATTATAAACTCTCATACTAAGCCCTGCAGGGAGCCCAAGTATTGGAAGCAGGAAAGCTATGTGTGTTTGCTTTAAGAGCTCTCTCTCCTGATTCAAAATAAGATACGTATGTAGAAGCATCTTCATTTTCCAGTTAAGCTGAAAATTGAATGGAATGTGTGTAGTGTTTGACTGCTGGATAGCATTTGAATATTAACTTCTTATCTATAATCCATATTTAGATAGAGATATAAGTGTTTCTGCTTCACTTTGCATATTGCTTGCCATTTAATATTTAGTAAATCATTTATAGAATCATAGAGTGGCTTGAGTTGGAAGGGACCCCAAGGACCATCAGGTACCAACCCCCTCCCTCATTCAGGGCCACCAACCTCCAAATCTGGTATTAAACTAGTTTCGTAATTTACCTTTTACTCTGACACCTGAATGTGATGTAGAACCTCATTTGTACAAGAGTCGTCCTGAAAATTAATGCCTCCTCCTGTTTTGTTATGTTGGCCCATGGCATCAGAGGTGAATGTTGGTGGTATGGCAGCAGAGTCTGGACTTTCCCACTAATGTTCCACTACACTGTATTGCTGTGAAACAGATGGCAGCAGAGGGCTAGGCTGACAAAATGACATCTGACATGGAAGTGTGGATGAAGCAAAGGTGTGTCAGCAAATTCCTCCACGCAGAAAAAAGCTGTCCCCACTGACATTCACTGATGTATGCTGAACATGTATGGAGACCAAACAGTGGATGTTATCACACTGAGGAGGTGGGTGGTGCATTTCAGCAGTGATGGCAGAGATGTGAAAGCCAAGCCATGCATGTCTGCATGCCCGTGCACGGATGTGATACCACAAAATAAAGAACGTCTCCATCAGCCCATCCACACAAACTGGCACATTATGACTCCATAATTACAGTTTGCACCAGATGAGTGCCATGAATATTCACATAGGAACAGAAAGAACACCATATGCAAGTTTGTCAGCATCTACTGAACCAACATGAATCTGAAGGTGACAGTTTTTTCATTTGCATAATTACCAATGATGAGATGCTATGTCACCATAATGAGCTGCTGTCAAAATGGCAGCCTGTGGACTGGTGACATGGAAGTTCGCTATCCAACAATGTTTAAGATGCAGCCTTCAGTAGTAAAGTGATGTGTACTGTCCTTTGGGATAGGAAAGGGGTGATCCTTTTGTATTTCCTGGAACCTAGACAAACAATAAACTCAAACCAGGATATTGTAATGCTGAAGGACCAAACTTCCAGAGTTAGGCCAGAGAAGAAGACAACCTTTTTCTTGCAACACGATAATGCCAGGCCACATGCCACTTTAAAGACTTTGGAGCACACTGCCAGTCTTGGCTGGCCTGTCTTACCACAGCCACCATTTATTCAGGATTTGTCATGTTCTGACTTTCATCTGTTCAGGCTGATGAAAGATGGACCATAGAGGCAACATTTTCCTTGTAACACCAGCTTGTAACACCAGCACTTGTAAAACTGGATCACCTTCACTGGTACAGATTCTTACAAGCATGGCACACAGACTCTTGTTCATCCGTGGCAAAAATGCAAATGGTAACTATGTTGAAAAATTGTTTTACAGCTGAAAATTTGCTCTCTCAAAGAGTCTTATTTTGCTCTATCTATTGCAGTTTCCATGTGAATAAGTAGGAGACATTACTTTCAGAGCAAGATATCTTCCTGCTTTAGTATGTATAAATTAGGTAATTCATTTTAGCATAAATGCATGGGTGGTTCAACTCTATGTATGAAATGCAGAAAACACTTCATCGTCTGTAGCCATTTGATATGTTGCAGGTTAGCCTATACAGTTTAAAATTTTGAATCCCTTTCAGGGAAATTTTTATTTGAATTCTACATAAGAAGAGTATAATTAGCTTGGCTTGATACTTTTTCCTCTACATTTTGCAAAGAGAAATCACTAACAAACAAGTAAAGAAAAGAGAATGCTTTCTCTTGCCTGTTAACTTTCTGGCAAGTATTGCACTACCATGTTCTGTGATGCATACATCACTTCTTATTTAGAAAATCCCAGATGCGTACTGAGTTTGAAGTATTTTAACAAATCCAGCAGTAAAAAGAATAATATCTTCCCTAGGAGTTGATGATGATTGTATTTCAGCAAAGCGTACCAATAAAGAACAGAGATTTCTAAACCTGTGCTACTTTTGTCCAATTAGAAAAGTAAACAGAATGCATCTTTTCATTCTTGGACAGATTGCTCTGTACCCTAATTATAGCCATTCCTAGTTCTCATTTGTCTTGGTATGGCAGTGCTAATTGCAAGTATCCTGCTATCACTTCCAATGCATTATCTGTCAGTGTTCAACTTCTGGACCTCATCTTCTCATCTATAAATATGATTGGTACAATTTGCTTCACCTTTGTACTTAGCATGTATCTATGAGAAAACACAGGAGGCTTCCTCATATTCTTAAGAGGGAAAGAAACGAGTGGAGAAGGGCATCTTGGCTAGGAGAAATGGAAGATGAGCAAAGTGCCTGAGCAATGGATATTTTATCCAACAGTGGCATTAGCTGACTCAGAAGATGACAGTAATATGAACTAAATGGAAAAAAAACATGCATCAGCCATTGTTGCCAGCTTTTTAACAAAAGTAATTTACTTCAGGCTTCAAAAGTTCTGACCTGTGCATCAGACAGCAAAGATTAAGCTGTAGTTAAATCAACAGTAACTTTTTTTCCTCCCTTTCTTTGAAACTATAAAGCAATAATTGGTTCATGTAGAGCCATAGAATCATAGAATGGCCCAGGTTGGAAGGGACCTCAAGAATCATGAATCTGCAGCCCCACTGCCACATGCACGGCCACTAATCTCCCCATTTAATACCAGACCAGGCTGCCTAGGTTGCCATCCAACCTGGCCTTGAACACCTCCAGGGACAGGGCATCCACAGCCTCTCTGGGCAGCTGTTCCAGCACCTCACCACTCTCTCTGTAAAGAACTTTCCTCTGACATCCAACCTAAACTTACCTTCCTCAACTTAAAACCATTTCCCTTGTCCTGCAGTTATCTACCCTTTCAAAGAGTTGATTCCCCTCCAGTTTGTAGGCTCCTTGTAGGTACTGGAAGGCTACAGTGACGTCACGTGCAGCCTTCTTTTCTCCAGGATGAACGAGCCCAGCTCCCTCAGCCTGTCCTTATAGGGGAGAAAGGAATGTTCAAGATATGTTAAAAGCTAGAAAATTTATGGCTTGTTTATTTTTGAGATCTTTTACCTCTTATTTTTTCATTTTAATGAATGTTGAGATTCTCACTTTTTAACATAATCTCTGGAACCTGGGACTTAAGGTAAAATCTTTAGTCCTCTGAGAATAGTTGAGACTACATAAATATGAAAAGAACTGGAGGTACAGTTGCAGAATCTTAAACTCTGGAAGAAATGCCTGAACTGTAAAGGATTCAGCAGGAACAAGAACTTCTAATAAATGTTGGCTCTGGGATATTTAAAAAGAAAGTATAAGTAAATTACATGCAGAACCTAAGAAAGCTTCTACAGTGTTCTCTGGAGCAGAAAGAAATAAAATACAGAATTTACATAAGATTGAAAGATGAGTCTTATTACTAATGGCAAGTACACACTTTTATGTTTAAAATAAATTTGTTTTATTGTTAACCATTGAGAGAATGTTCTTCTGTTTTATAAATCATATTAATTTTTATTTGATTTCCACACAAGCCTCCTGTACGAGTACTGGTGTCAAAAGTAACATATCTTAGTTTGAAATAGTCTTAACATACAGTTGATGTCAGCTGTGAAGAGCTGGGATAAACAGATGTAATTTTAGTTAATAGGTGAAAGCAAAAGAAATAGACATATCACCTCATATTTCCTTTGCTACCACTATTTATTTATTTGTAATAAGTAGAGATACTGCTTTTATTCCACAATGTATTTTATTCCTCGCTTGCTAGCAGAAGAAAAGTATTTTAAAAAAAGTAAGACAGAGAAATATCCCTATAATTCATTCTACTTCTCCACTTAAAATCTTTGAAGCGAAACCTTGCAACTGTCTGCATATGCCACAAGTACAAGACAATTTCTGGAACATTTAGGCTTTTGCTAAAGACCCATAATTTTGTCTTCATCCATTTAACTTCACAGTTTGGGGTACCTTTGAAGTGATTCTTGAACTTGTGCTTAAACTATAGACTTTAAGTGCTGTAAATCTGCATTCAAATCCAAAACGGCATCAAATACTACAGCTTGCAAGATGAATTCAAGCTGCAAGCTGAGTAATTGGGCAGCAGTGGTGTGCTCAAAGCAGTGGAATTGCTGCTGCAGTAACAGCAGTTTCACGCTGACTCTTGCATTCTGCTTATCAGCATCGTAGGCTGAGCCATGCTCCTCTTCTGTATCTTTTAGAATTGAGTTGATGGACTTTCATAGCCCGTTTTCTGAAGAGTAGTTTGCCTCTCCAGTACATTTAAATTAGTGTTTAACTACTGTTCTTAGACTACTGTGAAAAGTTAAAAGTGAGAATCCTGAATTGAACACTGTGTGCAAGAGCTTGTTCTCTGTTTTTACCCCTTCTCTTCCTCGCTTTCCTGTACCTCCCTCCCATCTTAAAAAACCTTTTCAGAAAACCTTATGTCATTTTCAGCAAAAGACTTTTGGAACACCAGTTAAACACAAGTCTTTAAGTTCTTTTAGCATTTTGAAAAGCTCCTTATGGATGAGAAGTGGGATTTATAAGAGCTTTTCCAATAGAGTCATTTTTTTTTTGAATTCTTGACATTTTTTCTTTACCTTCCCCTTTTCTTCTTCCATGTGATTTGAAACAAACAAACAAAAACACCCTTCAGTCTAATCTTCATCTTCCATAAGCCTTGTACGAAAATGTTAAAATATGTTTGAGGATTTTTGTTTGTTTGAGTTCTGGTGTTGAACTCCCGGACCTTGCCATGCCAGCAATGAGCCAAAGCAAGGGCTGGGACAACACAGCCCTACTTATTCTTGCCATTCAGTGCTTCCATCTGATCTATGCCAGCCAGCCTTACAGAATTCTTTTTAGCTCTCAAGAAGTAGTAAGATGCTGAAGTAGAGAATACATTCTAGAAGATCCATTTCTAAGCTGAGCTAGTGCAGTTTTGTTGGGCACCTACTATCATCTATTTGAAACACTATGAGCAATCAATTTAAATTTGTTATTGTCACGGGGACCTGAAAATTTAATAAGCAATTACCAGAGTCCGTTACTTTGTTTTTAATTTGTTCTAAGATACTGCTCAATTCCAGACCTTGAAGCAATACTGCTCTCCAGAATATTTAATTGAATGAGTTTGTAAGTTAGATTGTCTCTTAACTGTACTCCTCCACTGATTTTTCAATGATTGATGTGGTGTTTTCTTGTGGAATGAGAAAAAAGTGAATCAGAAGTCAGGCCACATCTATAAGGTGCAGCAAAGTATATCACATGTTGCCCTTTCCCAAGTTATTTTTGATTGCTGCATTGTGCTGCTTTTCATCTGCATGTATAGGAAGAAAAAGTCCTTCCGTGATTTGTAAAATCGTAAAATGCAGCTCTCTGCATACTTCCATGTGTATCTCATTGATCATACAAGAGAATTCCCTGAGCAACTAAGTCTAAATAGCTGAATTATTTCATTTTCCTTCCCATTTCTTTCTTTTTTTTTTTTTTTTTCCTGAGAATTCACTTTCTTTCTCCAGTATTTTTCTAATTCGGCACTGACTGAAAAAAAAATAAAAATAAAAAAAATAAAAGCACTGCTTCTCTTGTTTCTATGTTTCATCAAGCAGACTAGCAAAATGTCCCAAATGTGGATGAATTAAATTCTAACTGACTGAAACTACGGTTTCAGGGTATAGAAAAATTTCTTTGTGTGTTTTCTTGAAAATTGCATCTTTGTATTAAAGTTAATATATGTAATAGTTTTTTAGAGTTGATTAACCTAAAATTAAACTGAAACTTTCCAATATATCTTAGGAATTGTTGACTCGTCTAAAATACTTTATTAAAACAACATAATGCTGCATTCAAGTAGAATTTATTTTTTTCTCTATATTTACATTTTACTCCAGAGATGAAACTGTAATTCTGACTTCCAGAACAAAGTGTGTGTATCCCATCTTGGGGATATTTGTTTTTTCTCATAAATATGCCTGGAACACTTTCTCTATCCCATATCTTCCTAGTTTTCTTCTGAGAAAGTCCCTTCTGATCGAATCAGCTATTGCCTAATCCTTGTGTTTCTCCCAAAATAGTTTCTCATTTGTTTTGGTCTATTAGAAAAGTTCTTGGGAAAAATCTGTGCAATTATTACCATTCTTTCCATGAGCTGTTTTCTTCACTGCTTGAAATCATAACAACGCAAACCATATTTGGAGTTTCTTCATATAGTTCTGACGAAAACTCTGTGCATGGAAAAATGAAGGTGCTTTAAAGATAAGCTACTCTCTGCCCTCCTTCATGTTGGTGTCTTTTCCCCAGTTCTTCCTGGTTGAGAAGAAACCTAAATCTTCCATCTTTTAGTTTAAAGCCACTCCTCCTTATCCTATCACTGCCAGACTGTGTAATAATTCAGTTCCCCTTCTGGTTCTAAGGTCCCTTCAAGCGCTGGAAGGCCACCATGAGGTCTCCCTGCAGCCTCCTCTTCTCCAAGCTGAACAAGCCCAGTTCCCTCAACCTTTCCTCACACAGAGCTGCTCCAGCCCTCTGCTCATCTCAGTGCCTCCTCTGGACCCGCTCCCAGAGCTCCACGTCCTTCCTGTGCTGGGGGCCCCAGGCCTGGACGCAGCACTGCAGATGGGGCCTCACAAGAGCCGAGCAGAGGGGGACGATCACCTCCTCTCCCTGCTGGCCACCCCTTTTTCATGCAGCCCACATGCTGGGCTGTGAAACGATTCTCAAATCTGTGACAAAACTGTCATGCATGACTGTAGTAGAAACAAGCAGAATTTGCTATCTAATAGCAGAAATCTTATCTTTATTCTGTATTTATTTCACCTCTGCTTCTAATGGTAAACTATCCTGAAAGAGTAAATGAGTAAGCCAGAGAAGCCATCTTAGGAGGATGAATGCATAATACAAGCAAGTATCCATTTATGAGTGGAAAATAAATGAGCGTTTGCTCTGTTATCTGTACTTATTTTCAGGCAGTATGCTTTTGTTTACAGAAATACACTCATCCACAATCCAGGGTGAGATGACTGTGGAATAGATAAAATGTTTTCGTTCTTATTGAAATGGCCTATATCCACTTGAAAAATGCACTTACAGTCTGGAAAAACAGAACACAACACGCTCTTCAGAATGGTGGCCTTTGTTACAGCAGACAGAGTTCTCACTGTCCTGGTTTGCACTCGAGCTGAAATAACAGGAATGCATCTGACTAGTTTCAACATTTAATCTAATTCTTCATCTAATTTCATCTAATTCTCTGTTTTCAACTACGTTTTCTAACCTCAAGAATGTGCTGAATATTAAAGTCCTAATAATTTAAGGCTAATATCAGTGTAGACTATTTTTTCAGGCTCATATGTTACACAGCTGAGACTGAATTTTCTAAGTCCAGCAAAAATAATGCAAAAGATGAAGCAGCATTTTATGGCACAAAAAGCACACAAAAGCCATTTATCCAATATTCATACAAATCACACATATGTTCATGGAAACACTTCCCAGTACACATTTGTTAATCAAAAACGAAAGCCCCAGAACTTTTGGCAAGACTTGTTCAAACTGCATTTTTTATTTCTTGAAAAATAAAACCTGTCTAGATTATAGATGATGAGCATTAATCTACTTCTGAACCATCCTCTTGCTAACTTGTGATTCTACAAATGTCTCCCTCACATATATTACAGGGACCAAACCAGTGTGTTTGTAATTTATTCAGATTTTGCTTCAAATCAAAATTTAGAATCTTTCCTTTTACTGGCAGGCTTCATCCTATTTTAAGAAGATAACATGAATTTGTCATAAATTAGTTTCCACAGTGTACTCAAAGAACTTCTACCCATCTATTATCTAACTGCTGGAAGCAAATCAATATATCAAATTTATCTATACTTATATATATATATATATATATATATATATACTTATATATATATATATATATATATATATATATAAGTATATATATATATATATATATATATACTTTGATATATATATATATATATCAAAGTATATCTTTTTTGATATATTGTGATATTTTGTGCACAGAAGCCTAATTTCTGGAAATAGAGGACTACATTAATTCTTCCACACTAACATCTGAAAAAAAACAGGCTACTGGAAGAAAATGTTATTACACTCAGTTTGACTTTGTAGTAGTGGACAGAGCACTGTTTTACCAGGTAGTCTTCTATACTCTTAGTATCTGCTTTTGAAAAACAATTTTATCAGTAATAATGGTGTAACAAATCACCAGCTCTTTCGTGACTAGAAAATGGCATTCAATCTACTTGCTACTCAAGAAAAAAATGATTGAAAGAATTGAGACTTTTGCCATGCAGAGCACATTCCTCATTAGTCAGGAAGTTATAAAATTAAGGTTTAACCTCATTCTGTCCAGCACTTGAAAACTTCATTAAGTTGAATCTGGTTTACTGAGCATGTATACACAAACTGATATTGATCTATGTAGAATATCCTGTACTCTTCTGCAATGTCAGAACTGTCTATAACAGAGCACTGTAAATATACCTCAGTAGATGTCACATATATTTCTGGCACAGATGTTAAATAACACTTTCTAGGTGTGGACAGAGATAATCAGTTCAGGAATAAACATATCTCATGTGATTTAACTTCCAATTCCCATTGAAAGGGAAAGAGAAATAGCATTTGTTGACTCTGCTTCTCTCTGAACAGGAAAAATTGGAACAGATATATTCTCAGCTCAAGTTTTCTGTGGAAGAGTTGCTGCCTGGTGTAATGACGTATTAATAAATGATTATGGAAGTAATTTCTAGTGTGTATTTGTACTATATTGTGCTCACTTTTTAATCAAACATGTATTCAGCCTCTGAAAACTCCCTGGAGTAAGTATTTAGTTTGAATTGAACTGAATAGGCTAAGACAAGTTACTTTTCCCTGGAGCTGCTTCTTAATTAATAGATTCTCAACCTGCTTGAGATAATTGAAATAAGTAGGAAAAGAATCTGCTCTTTTGCTTAAACATTTTTTAATAATAAAATTTACTTCTGTTTTAAGTTTTTTTTTATAATATAGCTGTTTGTCACCTCTGACTTGTGGTTGAGTTGACCATACTGATGTGAAAGTTTCATTCCCGGATTTTGACTAGTTCAAATAAACAAGAGGCATAGGTGAAAACAAAGAAGGTAGCTGGTGTTTCTTTAAACCTGATCAAAAATTTGGCTCAACATTCAGGCAAAGATTTGGTAGCTGAGTCAAATAAAGACTGAGACACCATTTTCTCTTTGCAGGTATATTACTTACTAAGATAATTATTTAAAACCTGGGAGATCTGTGTGTATGATACAGAGGAAAGAAATAAAGGAAAAAGAAGAAGAAAAGAAGAAAGAATGGAAGAAAGGAGGGAAGAAATAAAAAAATGAAAGAGAAAAAAGAAAGATCTGATTGCAGAAACACCTAAAATGATCTTGTGACTGCATATTGCATGTTCTCTCACTTTAGCAATATTCATTTATCACTTTAGTATAAATTAATTAGTAATTCTGTCTATATTGAGTTGGCATGCACTATTTCACCACTAAGTGTAATGCTTTCCAAATGTCCTGTCTGGGCTATACAACTTTTTTCATGAGTGCAGTACACCCTCGACTGCATGCTTTTATCATTAAAATATTGGTCTGGCTAAAGTTCAACGTACTAAGCAGAAACAACTGTGTCTTAGTGTGGTGGAAGAGGTAACAGCAAGTCACCAAAGAGCTGATCAGACTCCTTGATAGAAACTATCACTATGAAACGTTGGGATACTGGAGTGTAAAACAGGTATCTATTTGCGTCTAAGGGTAAACAGGAGGTTCTTACTGCATTGTTAATCTTGTCATAACTGAGAAACCTGTCATCCTTTATCACTCTTGTTTGGAAGAAGCTGTGGCCAATTAACTGATTAGAGGAACTGTTAGAGGAACAAGAACTTCTTTTTTGTAAGTGAATGGTATATAAGATGTATGTTGAACACAATAAAGGAGAACTGTTCTGATGCTACAAGAAACTGTGAGAGCTCTCTAACTCTACTGAGCACCGACATCTTAGATCTTATCTAAAGGAGGGAGGCAAATTTGATTTTTATTACGTCTGGTTAAGCATTTTAAACTCTTCTGGTCTTTCAGAGCCTTGTTAAGTTTGCATAATATGTATGATTTCAAAGTATAAACCCGTAAATTTCCTTGAAAGTCCAATACAGCTTACGCAAAGTTGCTTTGATAGCCCAGAATCCCGTTTATTCATGGCTGCATGATTAATGATAGTCATGACTGCAGTTAAATGAAATTACAGTGACATAAGTGATGTGATTTCTGTCTGTTGCTCTTCTGTCAAACTATTCTGAAATCCCAAAGATAGCACATATCGAGTTCTACATCAAATATTAGAGCATTGTCCGTGTGAGTACTCTGGTGTATAATGACAAATGAGTTAGTGAAATAAGATGCAAGCACTGCAAAGCGTTTCCCTGATGCACTGTTAGGAAAAGAAATATAGTGCCCATCAGGAAACGAGCTGCTTCCAGGGACCTGTGATTCCGGACCAACCTGAACGGGAGCTCACACACAGCAGCTCAGACAGTCACTCATGATGCCAGACTGACATAAATGAAATGTTTATGTCTTATTCTAAGCACTGAAGTTCCATAGCAATATTTCAAAGCTAAAGTGAGTGTATTTTTTTCTTGTTTTTCTTTGGAAAAATGCTAAGAGCAGTGGTAATATGGAATCCTATTGCCAGTGGTGAAAGTACCTTGTGGGGTGTTTGGATATCGCCTGCTTTATTGCTTCCCAATTACTGTGTATTCAGTGTTCATGATTTCTTCTGTGTACAGGAAGTGCAGGGCCATGTATTAAAAATACAGTCCATTCTTAACAGAGGAATATTGTCACTGAGTAACCACAGTATGATGATTTCTGAGCAACTGTAGAACACAATTAAGCAGGAAGCATGACCAAAAAAATAAAAGAGTAACATAAAAATCTGCCCCTACGGAGCTTTCACAGGTGTTATGAGTGTGGTAGTGCCAGAAAAATATTGCCCACGCTATCCATTTTTCATCAGCCTGAACAGATGAAAGTCAGAACATGACAAATCCTGAATAAATGGTGGCTGTGGTAAGACAGGCCAGCCAAGACTGGCAGTGTGCTCCAAGGTCTTTAAAGTGGTATGTGGCCTGGCATTATCGTGCTGCAAGAAAAGGGTTGTCTTCTTCTCTGGCCTAACTCTGTTTTGATCCATCAGCTAGATCAGCATTGCAATACAGTGCTCTGAGTTAATGGTTTCTTTGGGTTCCAAGATCACTCCTTTCCTATCCCAAAGGACAGTGCACATCACTTTACTACTGAAGGCTGTATCTTAAACATTGTTTGATAGTGAACTTCTATGTCACCAGTCCACAGGCTGCCATTTTGACAGCAGCTCATTGTAGTGACATAGCATCTCATCATCGGCAAATGAGGAAACTGTCACCTTCAGATTCATGTTGGTTCAGTAGATGCTGACAAACTTGCATATGGTGTTCTTTCTGTTCCTATGTGAATATTCATGGCACTCAAGTGATGCAAACTTTCTGATATTCCTATATTGCCACCTTTGTCTCCAGTGCACTGAAGCTGATATTAAGCCTAATTCATACCTAATTTTGTGGTTGTGATGTGCCAGTTTGTGTGGATGGGCTGATGGAGACGTTCTTTATTTTGTGGTATCACATCTGTGCACGGGCATGCAGACATGCATGGCTTGGCTTTCACATCTCTGCCATCACTGCTGAAATGCACCACCCACCTCCTCAGTGTGATAACATCCACTGTTTGGTCTCCATACATGTTCAGCATACATCAGTGAATGTCAGTGGGGACAGCTTTTTTCTGCGTGGAGGAATTTGCTGACACACCTTTGCTTCATCTACACTTCCATGTCAGATGTCATTTTGTCAGCCTAGCCCTCTGCTGCCATCTGTTTCACAGCAATAAAGTGTAGTGGAACATTAGTGGGAAAGTCCAGACTCTGCTGCCATACCACCAACATTCACCTCTGATGCCATGGGCCAACATAACAAAACAGGAGGAGGCATTAATTTTAGGGATCTCTCATAGATATTGCCTAGTCTAACTTCCCATTTAAACAGGCTCTCAACTCAGAGGTTTGGATCTTTTTGGCTGAGGTAAAAGTTCTTGGGAGTGTAGCATGATGAAACATGTGACAACAGTGAAATAGCTAGAAATGGAAATCTCTCTGGTGTAAAAACATAGAAAGAAAATAGAACTGTCCCCTGGGCAGTATTAAAGCTGCTTTCTTAGGAATTTGTTTCCTGCCTTACTTAATATATCAGTAAGCCCAACAACTGTTTATCATCCCTTCCCTTGCAGTGACTCTGCCCGTGTAGATCTTCTTATTTCTGTGGTATCTATGTGTTTGCTGCCCACTCAGTGATTTGCAATGTTT
This sequence comes from Tetrao urogallus, assembly GCF_951394365.1. NCBI lineage: Eukaryota > Metazoa > Chordata > Aves > Galliformes > Phasianidae > Tetrao > Tetrao urogallus. The sequence continues at coordinate 2,526,522 of NC_136816.1, read as the reverse complement.
AGCTAGCTTGCAGAGTGAGTTACTTGGCCAGCTGGCTGCTTCCAAACAAACCATATAATGGATATGGTTGGTTTTTTTCAGTGTCATCTAGGACACTAATGTGAGTGTCTCACTTCTATTTTTCCATTGATCTATCATAAAACTTCTAGAAAACTTTCACGAGAGGATTCTTTCAACCAGCTGAAATTGGTCAAGAAGATTAAAGTTTTGGTTGAAATTATGGACAGTGTGATCACGTATGTCTTGGTCTAATAGGAAACCAAATGCATAGTTTATAAATTCACTTGATGTATTAAGTGTAATTGATTCTATTGTTGGACTTATTCAGTTACCTAAAACATATATCAGGAATATTGTAAGGCTATACTCAATTCCATCTGTCACTACTAAGAAAAAAGTAAGTTTCCTCATGTTTATTTAATTGGTACTTTCATCTTTCTACTTGTAGCATTTATCAGTTTGTTTAAAGGCTTCACAAACTATCTCATAAATGTAGTCCCATTTTGTTCTTATTCACCCTAAATGCTAGTGGAAAGTTCTTGGTGTAGTTGGATTCTTTGACAAAGATGTGACTCTTTATCTGTCATTTTTCTAGCTGCTCCTTCTCCATGCTAACTGTACATTTTATTTTAAAGAATACTTTTCCGTTCTCTCTATCCTGCCATAGTCCCATTCACTCCAAATTCCTTATTTGATACATCATGTTGTCAACTTCCTGTTAAATTCACAGATGTGTTTAGTATTTTATCCTTCACTGTGTTGGGAAGGAGCTCTCCACAAACCTTCACAGAGCTGCACTATTATCACTGTTTAAAACAATGTTTTAAGACTTCTTGACACCAAGATGACACCAAGTTGGGAGGTGGTGTCGATCTGCCTGAGGGCAGGGAGGCCCTGCAGAGGGATCTAGGTAAGCCGGATCGCTGGGCTGAGATGAATGGGATGAGGTTCAACAAGGCCAAGTGCCGGGTTCTGCACTTTGGCCACAACAACCCCAGGCAGCGTTATAGGCTTGGGGATGAGTGGTTGGATGATTGTGAAGAGGAAAGGGACCTGGGGGTGTTGGTTGATGCTCGGCTGAACATGAGCCAGCAGTGTGCCCAGGTGGCCAAGAGGGGCCAACGGCATCCTGGCCTGCATTAGAAATAGTGTGGCCAGCAGGAGCAGGGAGGTGAGCATCCCCTGTACTCAGCACTGGTGAGGCCGCACCTTGAGTGCTGTGTTCAGTTTTGGACCCCTCACTGCAAGAAAGACATTGAGGCCCTGGAGCGTGTCCAGAGAAGGGCAACGAAACTGGTGAGGGGTCTAGAGCACAAGTCTTATGAGGAGCGGCTGAGGGAGCTGGGATTGTTCAGTCTGGAGAAGAGGAGGCTCAGGGGAGACCTCATTGCACTCTACAACTTCCTGAAGGGAGGTTGTGGTGCAAAAGGGTCTGGCCTCTTCTCCCAGGCAAATAGTAGGACCCGAGGAAATGGCCAGAAGTTATACCAGAGGAGGTTTAGGTTGGATATTAGAAGAAACTTTTTCTCTCAGAGGGTGGTCAGGCACTGCAATGGCTGCCCAGGGAGGTGGTGGAGTCGCCGTCCCCAGCAGTGTTCAAGAAGTGCCTGGATGAGGAGCTACGAGATGTGGGTTAGTGCTTGTGGCACTGATAGGAATGGGAGGGTGGTTGGACTGGATGATCTTGCAGGTCGTTTCCAACCTTGTGATTCTGTGATTCTGTGATTCTCCACAGGATTTATGCAAAATTTGATAGCAGAGTACTACTACAAGTCAATCAGACTGATTAGTCTTATTTTCCCTGTTTCTTTGTGTTCTTCATTCTATACGTATATGTTATCTTATCTTCTACCGTGTCTGTAGAATACTAGTGTCAGACAGCACCCTTTCTCTCTCTGTGTCCTAGTGACTTCTCACTCTCTGCCAAGGGATATTTCAGCAAGATTAATATTTTTGCAAATAAGTAACTACTGGCAAGCTTAAAATGCACATAATTACGTGCTGTATAACAACAAGTGGTTTTTTTATCAAAGTTAAATAAAGTTCTGTAGAAATTTCCAGTTTGCACCTTACCCAGTATTCATTCATTTCAGCCTCTGCTGCTCTCTCCAGGACATGTGTTTAAATGGAAACACTAATCTGAAATGTTGCTTCCATTATGACAGCATCAAATCTAGCCTCTGTCTCATTTGTACCTGCGAATCCCATGTATAGTAAGTTTTGGGTGCGGAGGGTGATGCTGTAATTGGTTGGTGGGATGGATGTTGTTTTATTTTTAATAATTGGCTTCAGCAGTCCTTTAGCTGTGGCTGGGCTGGATGACTCCTTAAAACTGTTCTCTTTTGCAGCTGCCAACCATCATACTAGGCCAATAGAGCTGGGGGATGCAAGAAGCAGCACGAGGAAACCAAGGCCAGATTTTCTTTATCCTGGCCTCCAGCAGACCTATTTTGCTTTCTTCCCAATAACTATAAATAACACAGTGCAAATGAGCTGCAACAAACTCAGAGACATGGGTTGCTGTTCACTGTTTGTCAGAAACTAACAAGGCTGCAAGTAAGCAGATTCATAAAGAAACAGGTGACTTCTATTATTTCTCCCTTCTTTCTAGTATTCTGAATGCCTAATAAGAGTTTTGGCAATAAGCCTACATTTGAAATATGTATTTCTTCATGACACAGCTGCAACAATTGAGATTTGGTTGCTTGTTTTTCTTATTCCAAAGTAGTATCATGTGCTACAATTACGAAATGAATATGAAGGGTGCTAACTTAACCACAGCTGCACAAGTTCATCATGAAGATTCAATACCAGGAAGGGGCTTGAATGCTTTAATAAATTGTGAAAGTGAAGCTAGAGAGAGATTGCTTCTGTCCCCAGACACAAAAATATCTTAATATGCTCTTTGCAGAAATGTATTTCATGTTACACTCTGAAAACTATTGTTAGCAAAGAGATTACATAAAGAGATCAGATTTATTTAAATTCTGTGAAATTGCTGAAGGACTGTGCTAGTACTAGATACCTCATCTCCCTCTGACCTGAAAAACTGAAGTCTTGCAAGTATTTGTTCAATATGAGTAGCAGTATAGGATACAAATCAATGATAGTGCTGTTATTGACATAGATCACTTAACCTAACACTAAATTCTCTGTAGATTTGTAGGTGTTTGGTGAGCTTATTTAGTTCTTCATTATATAGGATTCTGACTTGATCACAAAGATCCAAATTCCAGGCTTCCACTTTGTTTATTTTACCTATGTGGGATTTTAGATTAGTAGATTTAGATAAAATAACAACAGAAAAAAGTTCATCTTTAAGAAGCTGAAGTTCATAGGGGTGCACAGTAAGATTTTTCAAGGGTTCTTGCCAATTAGATCTCATTTCATGAGAGGATAAAACACCTGAAATTTTTATGCAGCCTGATTAAAGCAGAAGTTGCAAGTCCTATTGAGAAGATGAAAGAAAATAAGCCGCCTCGAAAGCCATTTTGATCCCATCTGTCTAAAAGTAAGAAAAAACCCACAGTGAATCTTCTTATCATGCAAATATTTTCAGGTACCATTTTTAAGATCAATTGTATGAAAAATTAAAAATTTTAAAATGTAAGTCTCTTATTATTATTATATCATTTCTTTTTGTATTAAGCTTTTGGATTTCCATTGAGTTTTCTAGGCAAAATGAGTAAAAGCTATTCTTGCTTCTTTCACAATTCTTATTCTCTTCAGGAATTGAGAGGAACAGCATGTAGATGAGTTCATTACTGAAAAATATTATTTTTACTCATTAGGTGTTACTAGGGTAAAAGCTTCATGATCCAAGCATACAGAAAATCTAGAAATTTAAAACATCAGACTTTCAGCATCAGCACTTGAACATTACTCTTACTGTAATCCCAGATTTTTGGCTGATAGTTCCAAAAAGCACAAATGTGAGTTGTTATGTCTCAAACTCTTCTTAATACTATCCATCTAATGAAATTACTAGCACATTCTCACGGGGTACTTCCAAGACTTACATGAAGTTCCTGAAGCAAAAGAAACACTTAGAATTTGATCTAAGGGTTTTTGTAAACAAAAGTAGTTCAAACTACATTCTCTTTAAGATTTTTTGGTGTTCACAAACCTTTTTTGAGGACTAGACCAGCACTTAAGCAAACACAGTTCTGAATTTCTCCCTCTGAAAGTTCATTTTGTAGAAGGCAAGAATTCGGTCTGCATCCAGGCTGACCAGAGGAAGCATGCTGCTTTTATAACATAGTTTTATGGAAACGCAAGAATAGGAACATTGGGGGAAAAAAAAAGAAGAAGAAGAAAAAAAAAAAAGGCAAATAGAGTGCTAGGAATTATTCAGAAAGCAATATGGCAATATGGAAGAGAAAGCATTATTATGATATCTCATGAATTCATCATGCAACTGTACTTCAACGTGATTCCATTTCTGCAATATTCTCTTTGAAATGTGGGGAAAAAAAAAGATTGAGAAAATGCTGAGAAGGTTATCAGGGATGATCAAAGTTAAAGAATAGGATTTATATAAGGAATAACTAAGTAGACAAGGAGTCTTCAGCCTGGGAAAGAAATGAATGAGGAGAGATAGAGCAAGTCTATAAAATCATGAGTGGAATGAAAATAACCATTTCACTTCTTTTCCAGTAGATCAACTAGGGTGAATGAAAAGAAATAAACTAAGAAAAATAAAAGAATCATAAAATCACAGAATCACAAAATTGTAGTGGCTAGAAGGGACCTTTGGATCATCTAATCCACTTCCCCTGCTACAGCTGATATCCCAGAGTAGCATACACAGAAAAGCATCCGTGTGGACTTTGAATATCACTGGAGAGGTAGACACTACAAGATCTCTGAGCAGCTTGTGTTAATGTTCTGCCATCCTCAAAGTAAAGAAGTCCTTCCTCGTGTCCTGATGGATCTTCCTATGTTCCAATTTGTGCCTCTCATCTCTTACACCTATCACTGGGCAGATCCTGGTCCTATCTACATGATTCCTACTCATAAGGTATTTATAAGTATCAATAAGATCCCCTCTAGGTCTCCCTTCCTTCAGATTGGACAGTACCATGTATCTCAGTGTTTCCTCACAAGGGAGATACTCCTGGCCCTTGATCATCTTTGTGGCTTTGCACTGGACTCTCTCCAGAAATTCCATCTTACTTCAAATGGGGATCTTAGAAATGGACACAGTACTCCAGATGTGGCCTCACCAGGCTAGAGTGGAAAGGGAGGATCGCCTCCCTCAGTCTGCAGGCCAAACTCTTCTTCATGCACACCAGGATACCATTGGCCTTCTTGGCCTCAAGGGCAAGCTACTGGCTTGCAGTCAACCCATTTACACCATGATAACATCTCTGCAGAGTTCCTTTCCAGCAGGTAAACCCCTAATCTGTACTGATACACATGATCACTCCCCTTCAGATGTAGGACCCTCCACTTGCTCTTGTTGAACATCATGATGTTCCCCTCCACCCAATCCCCCTCTGTCCAGGTTTCACAGAATAGTAGCACAGCCTTCCAGTGTGTCAGCCACTCCTCCTGGCTTCATATCATCAACAAACTTGCTGAGGGTGCATTCTGTTCCTTCATCCAGATTATAGATGAAAATGTTGAACAAAATCAGACCCAGTACAAACCCCTAGGGAATATTGTTAGCCACAAGGCCCTAGACTCTGCACCACTGATCACAGCCTTCTAAGCTCTACCACTTAGCCAGTTCACAATCCACATCACTGTACACTCATCTATCCCACACTTCTTAAGTTTACCTGTTATATAAAATAGTGTCTAAAACCTTGCTGAAGTCAGAGTACGCTACAGCCATTGCTGTCTGTTCATCTTCCCAACAAGTCACAACATCACAAAAGGCTACCAGATTATTAAAGCATGATTTTCCCTTGGTGAATCCCTGGCGACTACTCCTGATAACCTTTTCCTTTTCAGGGACAGAAGCGAGGCTGACCCGCCTGTAGTTTCTCAAGTTTTCCTTCTTGCTGTTTTTAAAAATGGAATGACACTTGCTTTTCTCCAGTCCCCAGGCTCCTCTCCCATTCTCTACGACCTTTCAAACATGACAGAGTCACTGAGCAGTCACTTCTGCCAGATTCTTCAGGACCCACAGTTGCATCTCATCAGAGCCTATGGAGTTGTGTGCATCAGTTTCGCCTAGACTATCTCTGACCAGACCCATCTTGACCATGAGGAAGTCTCCCTTTCCCCTGACCATCTCTCTTATCTGCAGGATCTGGGATTCCCAAGAGCCAGTTTATCACGAAATAAAGATTGAAGCAAAATATACTCCTCAGGATGTTTTATATGCTCAAACCTTTCACGGGGTCAAAAAAGAATCTAGACCAAATTAAGAAATATCTTAAAGGCTGACCAAAAACAAGAGTTGTGGCTCATAGTTTTCAGAGTCATAACTGCTAGCTATGAAGAAATACATAAAGGAGTATCTCCTGTACCTGTACTCTGAGAAGATATTCAGGGCAAGACAAAATGTTGCTCTCACTCAATAAAGTTATTGATTTATACATGTACACTCCATGTATGTGCAAAAGAGAGACCAAATTTAAGTGCACAAACATATTTTGGCTCCATACAATTTTGCCACTTTTTAACACATCCTGGAAAGTCTCCTACTTTAGAAGATTATCACAGAGAAAAAAAAAAAAAAGAAAGAAAGCTATCTAGTTATTGCACATTATCACATACCTTACAATTGTTAAATCACTGAACCATTTATTTTGTCACTTTCTCAGATCAGCAGTTTTATTTGATTCAGATCTATCAGAATCTGTAATAAGTGAACTGTCTCCTTTCAAATAGAAAATAGAAAATATCAGATAGCAAAACTGAAACATTTTATAGGTTAAAGTTTATCTACCAATTTTGCTGTCCCTAAAGTAATTAAAGATCTTAATGAGAATGAGGACTTGTGTTCGCCTACTTTGTATAAAAAAATGCTGCCACCCACATGTGCTTTCCCAAGATCACTGCAAGACTTATAACATTTCCCAACATAAACACATATAATCCTCAACAATTGTAGTTTTATTTAAAATGCAGTCATTCTGTGGTGTTCTTTGGATTTTCCCTTTAACTTTGGGCCAGATGGTGCCAGCAGGAGCTTGTAATGTGAAGCGTGTGAAGCTGTTCTCACAAATAAGGAACTTTTGAAGACGTTGCCCTTCAGTGAACTGCTGCAATATCAAGGGTTACTGAAGCTTCTTTTTTTTTTTTTTTTTTTTTTAGATAGAAGCGAGGTTTGTTTTGTTGGTGTTGAATGGAGTGAGAATACAGATTTCTTCTATTTTCCAGGTCTGCGCATAAAGATGTTACTTATTATCACCCGCCTCTGTAAGAATGCCAGAGTAGAACTAGTCTTATTGTATATGACACAGACCCCCTCAAGTATTGACAGCATTTCGTTTAACTTCTCTTCATTTAAGCTGTTTGGTACCCACAAGAGGACTTACTGTGTGAAATAAGCACAAAAGCAAGTAAATTCAGCAAATAAATGGAATTCAGCTTTTTTGTCTGCTTTCTTCCATCGTAGCCATTCAGACTTTCATAGTTACAGCAGTGAAAGAAAGGAGTTTGAGGGAATGAATCACTGTCTTCAATAGGTGCAATAGTTACAGCCACAGGCAAATGTCATAATTAAAGTAAGGTTTCACCACTCTTGCACCATGAAAAAAAGCAGCTTTACATGCTCTGGTATACACTGAAGAAACTAGAAAGTTTCTTCAGCAATTGGAAAGACTTCTCTGTGATGAAATACAACAAACTCAATATTATTCATTTTATCTTAGACCAATGATGCTATGTCTGGTAGAGCTGAAAATAAGATTTTAGCTCTGTAAGACATCTGATATTTTGATATTAGTTTTCTTTCCCAAGGAAAACCTGAGCTGAAAAATTTTCCAGAGAATAAACATTTCCAGGAAAGGTTTATTCAGCAGTGAAGATATTTTTCATTTTGAAATGGTTCAGACTTATTTTACATCTACCTAAGCCAGAAATGTGCCTTATTGGAAAAAAAACACAGCTGTCTTATACTTTAAAAATTGGACTTCTCAGCTGCTGGGGAAATGTACTTTATCTGAGAGCAATCCTCTGCAAATAAATGTGCTCTGATGTATCATGAAAATTACAGACTATCTAAGCTGAAGTATTGTGAAGTACCCAGACTGTACTACTTTAATGAGGCCTTAAAGCTGCTTAAGAAGAAAGAAAAGTGCATTCAGTGCATCCAGGCTGAGATGTGTTGAGATGGTATGGAAAATAAATTTTGCTACTGAAAACAATATGACAGTACACTTTCCCATAAATTTCATTATTTGGAAAACCTGAATTTTATTTTTTTTTTATATATAATAACTGTTAAATTTGGAGAGCTTAATCAACGTCATATTTTAAATAGCAATGAGTATGAGCCATGGCAACTTAGGACACAATTTTCCAATTTCTATTTTTTAATTCATAAATTGCATGAAGTTCTGTGGGTTTCACATGTTTTATGGTGTAAAATTACACCTTCCACATGAAGAAGTATTGAAGAATTACATCTTAATTTATTCCACAATGCAGTTGTCACTGAATAAAACACATAAGACACCCTGTGAGATGACACAAGCATTAGCTAAATATTTTACTTAATACTTTCAGCTGCACCAATTGGCAGAAAGTAATTTTGCTTGGAGAACAGCCACTTTTTCTGTGGTTACTGCCTCTGTTTCTTGATTCTTAAGTGCTTATAGAGAAGTAATCTACAGTTGGTGTTAAAACTTTCCCTATCCTAAATTTCAGGCTGTTTGGACATTTCCCAGTTCTTCTATCTTTACTATTTCAAAAATGCATAGATTTGATGAAAGCAGTTTTAACTATCCTGGTGCCTGTATTTATGTTTTCAGTGTATTTAACTAGCATTTTTATTGACTTCTGTGTTTATAAACAATTTTGTTTTCTGTGAGTCAATGGAACTATTTCCACACATTTCAAACTTTCCTCATTTGATTGCATTAAAGAATGATCAATGCTTTACAAGTCAAAGAAATAATCTGTTTTAAAAATGCTGCATATCCTTACCTACACAATGGACGAAAATCTTTTTTAAAATTACGATGTTGAAAATTATATTTGTAGTGAGTCTCTACGCATGTACAGTTCAAGGTACTGTTTTCATCTTGTCCAGATCAAGAGTAGATTTTGATTGCAGCACTTACTAAGATAAAATACTTTACTTGTCGTTCAGTAGGCCTGTTTTAGAAGAGGAACAGAATCCAGATGGTCAGTGCAGTGATCTAACTAGTAAACCATCCTTTCACTGCACATATTTTTTACTCATTTATTAAATACTAAAGATTCTTTGAATCTCAGGTCTCATTTCTAGGTAATAACAGGAAGCTGGTCAAAAAACTTGTTGTATCAGCTTTCATTTTTTGTTTGCTAAAGGCTATTATTTTATTAGGGTTGGTGGAAGCTTTACTTGGATAACTAGGTTAGGAAGCTAGACATTACACAACCAAATACTTCAATTTCAATATGTGAGATATATAAAAATTCTTATTTCCTCTCTCAAGTTCCCACTCAAATGTACAGACTTTGTCATATAGCCTTCCCTTAATTCTTTCCTTGGCTAAGGATTTAATTTGCATAATACATGAGACAAAGTATTAGTATAAACATTAATACAAGTTTTGCAGTTAGTATGCATAAATTTAATTCTCATCCTGGATAATAACAATCAGTGCCTGAATCTTAGTAAGATATACTTAATAAAATTTTAAAACCTTTATTGCTGGACTAGCAGGAGACTCCCATTGTGACAGACACCTCATTCAGCCATTGGCAGGTAATTTTAGCTAGGCAAGTAAAACTGTCAAATCTGTTTTCCAGTTAGTGAATAATTACATTGCAGAAGGATTTGTGATGTCTAAAAGGACTAACAAAGTCCATACATTTTATCAATATTATAACAATATGGAAATTGATTCATCTGTAGAGAATCTCTCATTGATGAATTAATGATGTAGTTGATGATGTTTTTAGTCTGTTTAAAACTTGTTTGGAACTCAAAGTCTTTCCTAAACAGTAAACCGCTAGTAAATTCAGAAGGAAATAATTTACTTACTGATCTACAATACTCTCCAGATTTAATAATAATAGAAGTCCTGTGACCTTCAGTTCATATTGTCTCCAAATGTCAAGTCTTTCAACTATAATATTCCAATTATAGAATCACAGAATAGTCTGTATTGTAAGGGACCTTTAATATCACCTCTTTCCAACCCACTTCCCACTAGACCAGGTTGCTCACAGCCCCATCCAGCCTCGCCTTGAGTGTTTCCAGGGAGGGGGCATCCACAACCTCTCTGGGAAACCTGTTCCAGTATCTCACTAGCCACACAGTAAAGAATTTCTCCCTGATATCTAGTCTAAATCTACCCTCTCCCAGTTTAAAATTATTTCTCCTACACCAATAATCTAGTATTGCATGAATATTGGACACCCCATCTTCCTTTCAATTTCTCAAGTATTTTTGTATGCAAGCTAACAGCACGCTAGTGTTGAGGTAAACAAACATAGTTGCTATTATTATTTTTGTTTGCAATGACGATTGTTTGAAAATTAGGTTATACTTCATTATTTCCATTCCTACAAATTTGTATTGGGTAAACCAAATGAGAAGTTGTTGCGTCCTGTTTGTGGTCTCAGAACAAAACTTTCCAATGCTTCATATTATGTTTAATAAATCCTTTTTTTTTTCTCTAAAATATTATTATTTTTTTTAACTTGTAAATACTTTCTTCATGATAGCGTACTTATTTAATAATAAACTTTCAATAATGTTTTCCATTTTCTACCCTGTAAAGACTGTGAATTAAAGGGCAGATTGCATGTGAAAATGAATCTTGTTCTAAATGAACTTTATTTTGTATGTAACATCAAAAGTGTGAATTGTCTGAATAAATAAGTGCAGTGATGAGATTTATTGTTATTATTATTATTACAACAGCTATTCTAAAAAAAAAAAAAAAAAAAAAAAACCAGAACCAGAAGAAAACAAAATAAAAATGTTACCAGTCAATCTTGTTCTGACTGAGGGACTTGTGAGCTTATCATCAGGTACATCCAGTATTACCTCAGGAACAGTTACAAAAATTCATGAACTACCATTAACATGAGTTTTATGTACTAGCTAATCAGACAGGAGGTCTCTTGTGATGCTTAACATATCCAAGATAATAAGTAGCTATAGTTGAAACAAGCAGTGAAGAGGATCCACATGTTGTTGCTGTTGTAGTCCTAGATCTGTTCAAAAAGAAGGGATTGTATAAAAAATACAGACAGGGCCATCCAGAGTGTTATATCTCACCTCTAATGACTCTGGCAGCACATAATGATCAGATATTAAAACAGGTAATAAAACAAGTCCTTCTCATCTCCCATTGTAGCACAGCAGTGACAGAAAGCACTAGCCATCTTCAAGAAAAAATATTGCCTCTTTTGTGGTGTTTTTTGCACATAGAAACATCATTGCTTTATTATTCAGATGCAGATATGTTTCTGGTATTTTTCTTCAGGAAATATCTGTGGAGCTCAGGAAAATGATAAGCAGGCCTAATGGAATGGGAGACTTTATAAACTGAAGAAAAAGGCTTAGTGAAGAAGTTCTGATGTTCAGGATAAATGGTAGTTCTTTCACAATTTCTTCTGAAAATATTCATTTCTATATTGAAGTTAATGAATGTGTCTTTGAAAAGATAATGGATGTATGGTTTGTTGTAATGGGGCCTACAATGTATTTTATATAATGCAATCAAGTCTTTCTATAATTTTAAACTCCCAGTTCTGAAAGACTTCAGATAGATCAGGACTGTAATTAGGTAAACAAAAACTTAATTTGATAGTGACAACTTTTTTTTAATAGCAGTAATTATTCAATCTCTTTAAAGTTTTTGGCATACTAGTATATCACTACATATTGCACATACGTAATATAAAGTGGGATTTAAATTGTATGCTTAATTTACAGAAGATAGTCATTTTGAATGGCAGATATTCTCTGGTTACCCAAAATGGAAAAAAAATGTGAAGACTGTGAGTTAAATACTTGATGGAGAATCTGTAGTTCCAGTTCTGTCAAGAGAACTCTGAATGGAAGTATATAACTCAAAATAAATTCCTAAAAAAACAATTAATTAATCTAAAATCTAGATTTTACACCAATGCACCAGTATTATGAAAAGGTATCACAAAATACTCGGAAAGTCAAACTTATCCAAGCCTACTGCAAAGAGATTGACCATGTTGTACATACGGATGCAGTATGGGGTAGGATAACCAGTTTGGGAATAACTTTTGTTGTCACAACTGGTGTTTCCATCTCTTGGGGAACAGAGTTAAATCCACCTGGCTTTGTAAATGCCTAATTGAAAATTATTAATGTTGAAATCTGAATTTAAAGGAAAAACTAAAATTACTAATTGAAGGGTGAGGAAATTAAAGCTGCAGCAGAAGAAGAAAGTTGATACTGTTTTCTGGTCCTACCAGCAAACACCAAAACAGTCACATTGCTCTAGCATTCTGATTATAGAAATTGTGCAGAGCAAACATTTTTGTTTTATATGACTGACTTGTGCTCTTCCTTTGGCTGGTAACATGATCCAGCTTTTTTGAACAAGGGCTGTGAATGAAAGGCTAAGTCTGGGTAACAGGAAATGCTACCAATCAGCCTTGCAGTTTTCCTCTAGGAATGATCTCGTGCAATCTATGAGTAGACAGGAAATGTGCTGAGATATATTTAGTAAGGTTTCCACATCATTAACTGCTTATTCTGAGCAATAATAAGTAATCAAGGAGCTGATAAACATGGCAGTTCTTGAGTATCCCTTGAGAAGTTTTTATTATGGGGGTTCTGCTTCATTATACAGCTGGCTTCAATAGGTCCTAGAGGAGCTGCCTGTATTTTCTTGTTTTAGAGATCTATTTTTCCAAATGTTACTGGTAATTTTGGTGCTCAAGCTTAGAACATGTGACTTGAAATGGTGATTCTAATAAATTCCTCACGATCTTCATTCCATGCTACAATACAAAGGCTCTTTCATCTTCCTGAGTTTGTGCTTCTAAGGATAGCATTGAGTTTTCAACTCCTCTCTTTGCTCATTGCCTCAAAAATTTTTAAATGATTATGAAAATATGGTCCGACAAAGCTTTGACTGCTGTTTAATCCTTGAGAACATGCTTCAGACATCCTAAGTATTTTCTGAGGCCTAAACTGTTGCTTCTTGATTTAGAGACTTCAATACCTGGATAAGAAATATAACCAGTGTTTACTGCATTTCTTTCATTATGAATAACAGTATATAATGTACAAAATGTTGCAGCATACCTGTGAAGAGATGAATCAGCTGCAGGAGTGCAGACTAGGACAAATCACTCTCAAGAGAAATAGCAAATTGTGGTAAAATTTCTTGAGTTCCTGCTGTCTGACACGATGAATCCGAATTATCCTTAGCATCCCTATATAGTGACAGAGTTAGTATCACACTAGTCATCTTTGCTGTTAACGGAGGTGATCTCATGCAATTCAGTTCCATAGAAAGTGGAACCAGTATGGGAAGTGAGCTTGAGAACAATTCTTCTGAGATTTGTAAGAGAAAACCTACTTGGGCATTGTGATTCAAAATTTCAGAAAATAGATGCATAAAGGCAGTGCAAAATGTGAAAGTCTGCTGCATCCCTGAAATAGAAGGAAGAAGAGGATTCTTCAGTCTCACATGGGGAAAGTTCTTCATTTTCATTTAATTTCCATTGTTTTCAAAACCAATAACGATCTGAAGAGTCCAACAGAAAATTGTGGCATTCTTTACTTGTATTTTAATACGTGCATTGGATTTAGAACACTGAAAAGAAAAAACTTGATAATTGATTTTGTTCAACAGTAGGAAATTTAGTATTCCAGTTACTTATCTAATTGTAAGTCCATATGGAGGGTAATTGAATATTCTTTCTAAAGTATGTAATTTATATCAATCTTAACTTATTTCCTAATTAATTTTTTTTCTGTGAGGGCAAACTGGCCTATTTGGAAGTGGTACTGTCAACAGGAAGAGTAAGACAAAGGGAGAATAATGAATTAAACTTTATGTTTACTGAATGAAATACTGAATACTTGTAACTGGAATGTAATCTCTTTGAGTTAGTCAAACTATGAACAAACTATTGTCTAAATATTCTGTCTCTCCAGATACTAAAGAAAGACATAGACTTATCTTACAGATGGATGAAAGCCATCACTGCAGCTGTGACAATATGGATAAAATGTGGTGCATACCATTAAAATCAGGCCTGGATGTAAGGTGAGAAATCACAATGCAAAATCATACATATCTAAGAAATTAGTCCCTTCACACACTTTTTATGTGTAAATGGTCTTTCATAGCAGAGATTCTACCTCCTACTTAAACATTATTCATTATTATGTCAGTGATAACAGTTGAGACATTATTCAAACTGTCAGCTACATACGAACTTTTATGCTTCATGATTCAGTGCATGTTCAACAAGTTTGCAGATCACACCAAGATCTATGCTGTGGTCAGTGTGCTGGAAAAAAGGGATGCCATCCAGAAGGTCCTTGTGAATGCTTGAGAAATAGGCCCACATGAACCTCGTGAAGTTAACAAGAATAAGTGTAAGGTCCTGCACCTGGACTGGGGCAACTGCAAATGTAGCTTAAACTCACTGTAACCACCACTAACAGGATCTAGAGAGCAAGATGTGTGAGAAGCATCTGAGATCACTCGGTTCGTTTATCCCAGAGAAGAGGATACTGATGGGGAGCCTCATGAAAGCATACAGCTTCCTCACAGAGGAGCAATAAGTGGATTATGAGCAGTCTTGAGGAGAAGGAACATGAGACAGCAAACTGCAGCCTCGCAAGCCAACAATATCCTGGCTTCCACCAAAAATACTTTTTCTTGATGAGGAAGAGATTCTCCTTCACTACTCACTCTTCTAAGACACTAAGACACTAAGACTTGGAATCCTGCATCACGCTGTTTTAGCATGTACAGAGGAGGACTGCGAAGATTGTCTGAGGGCCGAAATACCTATCCTATGTAGAAAGGCATAGAAAAGAGAATGCTCTGGAAGGGCTTTATAGCAGTATCTAAAGGAGGCCTCCAGGAAAGGGGAGGAGAGAATCTTTTTCAGGGATTATAGTGACAGCACAAGGGATAATGGTTTTTTAATAATGAAGGGTGGGTTAAAATTAGATATTAGGAAGATATTATTCATGATGAGAGTGGTGAGGCATTGGAATATCTTACCCAGAGAAGCTGTGGATACTGCATCCCTGGAAATGTTCAAGTCCAGGTTGGATGGGTGTTTGAGCAATCTGACATAGCGGAAGGTGTTCCTGATGAGACGTGGGGTGGTGGAACTAAATGATATTTATTATACTGTAAGTGAGGTATCACCAGCACAGAGAAAAGAGTCAGGATCACCTACCTCGACCTGCTGACCCCACTACTTTCAATGAATCCCAGGCCATAGTTGGCTTTTTTGGACATCAAGGGCACACTTTCAGCTCATGACCAGCTTCCCATCCACCACTACCCCCTGGTCCTTTTTGTCAGGGCCGTGTTCCATTGTTTCAGCCCCCACCTTGTACTAAGTGGATGTTGCCACAACCCATGTCCATGACCTTGTGCTCAGATTCACTAAACCTCATGAAGTCCACCTGGGCCCACTGTTCAGCCTGTCTAGGTCGCTCTGGATGCCACACCACCTTTCTGGCAAGCAAGCTGCACCACGCATCCACAAACTCACTGAGGGGACACTCGATTTCACAGTCATTCTCATTGATGGAGACATTAAACAGCACCAGTTTCATTACTGACCCCTGAGAGACACCAATCATCACCGATCTCCATCAGCCATTGATCCATTGAGCCATTGTCTACCAGCTATGTACAAGAGTCAGCCACTTTAAAACAAAGTATGTGACCAGTTGAAGAAGGAAACAACTTCTGAAGAAGGAAACAACTTCTGAAGAAGGAAACAACTATATTTCTGTATAAACTAGAATAGTTTTTGTTGGTTTGTGTCATTTCTTCATTTCTACATAGAAACTTTCACATGTTTTAGCTTTATATCCATTCATCCTACTTACAATTAGTCATTCAGATGAACAAGCTGATACTAGTGAACTATTACATAAGGCTAATGCCAGCTGATTGACCTTCACTGGGGGAAAGCGGTTCAAGGTAGGTTTAATTTCTTTACCCACATTTCCCATTAAAATTGGCTAGATTTCTTGGACAAGTTTTGAGGTCATCATAACCAAAGATTTAATTTTATTAGTGAAATAATGGAACTTCCTTATATTAAGATCTGGAAAGGTTGAATCCACTTTTTTGAAAGCTAAATATTTTTCTTAACACTAAGCATAAATGATAATTATATCTCTGCAAATAATAATTTTATAATTATTCTATCCTGTTTCAGTAGAGGTTACTACCTACTCTGGATGTAGTACCAAGAATCCCACATGTGATATTGCTTTTGCAGAAGCCTAGACTTGCTATTTCCCACTATTGCTTTGAGCTGTAAGGGAACAAAGCCAAACAGTGGGGCAAAATTCTATTTAAATCTATGAAGTGTTTTCTTCACAGTCTGAAGTTATTTGCATACAAAATTAATAGTCAATTACAGTCAGTGTCCACCTGTATTTGTATATCAACTGTATTTACAGCTACTAGTACTTATTATAAAGTTCTACTGTAAAGCCAGAAATAGTCTGTATAGAGTGAATCAGCAGACTCAATTCATTTTCAAGACCTCAAGAGTAATAAAAATTACCTGGAGTAATCAAAACAACAGAGCTGCCTATGTCTTTGTTTCATAAGCATGAAATAGTAATAGAAAATCCATACAGCAGAAAATCAGAGTTCTAATAACACTCTATTTGTTATGTCTCTATTGTTTCATCCCTGCTTCCACTTACGCTTTATCTGCAGACTGGTTTTACAGATGGAAAAATAAACCTGATATTTCCCTGGCTTCTGGTACTCTTTCTCTATGCTTGATTCTTGTATAGACTTCAGAAAAAAGAATGAAGCTTCTTCTGACTTTCTGTTCAGAGTTGGAGGCCTGCCTAGATTTTCCATTCAATAAATAATGTCGCTTGTTATGTGGCAAGAATCAGTGACAAGACCAAAGACGTTCTGCTTCAATTACAGTCACAGAATCTTCATTTTCAGACACTCACAATATAGGTATGTACATATGCCTAAGTGTATAAATGCATTTATCCTGATGTGTATCTCTGTGTGCCAATGTAAGAAGAGAAACATCAAACTGAACAGCAAGGTTTTGCTTTGGTACAATATAATTATTGCCTCTGTATTTATCTGAAACAATATTTGTAAAGCACTCTAAGATGGGATCCAGTTGCTTAAACATGGGAGTCTATTTGAGATGCCATAAATTATTCCATCTGTCCTCCAAGCAGACACTTCAGAACAACATGGGTCTTGTGTCACCTATGCCAAACCCAGGGAAGCATCTGAATATGACCTCTGAAATGGCTCTGGTGTGTATGCATGCTACAAGCAACTAAATTCAGCTCCTGGATTCTGATTTTCTCCACAAACCAGTAGTTTTAGTAGTGCAGGATAAGATTCTCTGTTATTTATCAAGTACATATTTATATATACATAATTTTTTGTTATTCAGATAGAAGTAAGGGAACTTTGCTGTTTGATATGATTATTTATGCTGATTTCTAAGATTTATTCCTTAACTTCTGTTACTCTGTAGAAAAGCTATTTGTAAGGAAATGTCAGAGGAAAGAAATATTTCATAAAGCTCTTCGGGGATGAACATTTTTTTTCCTGTCAGTCTCTGGTATGAGCTTGACTGCATACAGTCATGCTGTTGTTTTTGTGCTTCTTGGAATAGCTTCTACCCCCTACTTCAGGATTTGTCCTTTTGTAGCCCGTCAGGACAGTAAATCTGTGCTCTCTGGGCAATGGCGGATGTGTCGTCACATACATACTGCATGTGATGACATACACTGCAACCATGGTCCCACTCACCATTTAGCGATATCAGATCCTGCTGATCAGCCCTACAACAGCTGTACCATCTTTGCAACTTCTGTTCGTTTGACTTCTTTTGTTGTCTTTTGTTATACTTTGCTTTGTTATCTTTTCTCATTTTTGTTATTGTAGCTGTTTATTAGTCCTCAATAAAGCTGAGATAGAGTTGATTTTCCTCATTGCTTGATATGATGTTACATCCTAGTTTCAGGAGAAAATACAGTGTTGATCATGTAAATGTCTTAGCTGATGCAGAGCAGTGCTGCATGGAACCAAGGACACTTCAGCTTTTCAGCTTCTTATACTGTCCTGTATAAGATCCCTCCCAGTGAGGGAGCTGGGGCACAAGGAGATGGTAGGGGACAGAACCAGGAAAGATGACCTAAAATGACCAAAGGGATTTGCCTCATACTGTATGACATTATGTGAAAAAAACATAAAACTGAGGGGATTTGGCTGAAGGGCACTGCCACTGCAGAGGGACTGGCTGGGCACTAGTTGGCAAGTAGTGAGCAATTGAGTTGTCAATCATTTTTCTTGTGTATATCTGTGTTTATATGATATATATGCACATATGTGTAAGGATTGCTCTGAAAGTAATTCCTCCTATTTTATCACATTCTCAGCATTGGCTTTGGGCCCCTCACTATTGGAAAAATATTGAGGCCCTGGAGCATGTCCAGAGAAGGGCAACAAAACTGGTGAGGAGTCTGGAGCACAAATCTTGTAATGAGCAGCTGAGGGAACTGGGACTGTTTAGGAAAAGGGGAAATTCATGGGAAATCTTATCATTCTCTACAACTGACTACTAGGAAGACGTAGTGAGGTGGAGGTCAGCCTCTTTCTATCACTAGATTAACTATAGATAGAATGAGATATAATGTATTTAAGTTCACCAGGAAAAATTTCATCTTAGCTAGTGCGGTGAGTTGTTGGAATAAGCTGACCAAGGAGGTGGTGGAGTTACCATCCCTGGGGGTTTTCAAGAAAAGAGTAAATGTGGCACTAAGGGATATGGTTTTGTGGGCATGGTGATGCTAGGTTGATGGTTGGACTAGATGGCCTTAATGGCCTTTTTCATCTTCAAGGACTCTATCATTCTATCATTCCGTATTGGATGTCGATGGTATGGCAGTAGAAGTTAAACCTTTCCATTAATATCCACTATATTTTGTTGCTGTGCAACAAGTGGCAGCAAAGGGGCAGTCTGTAAGATAGTGTCTGACATGGAAGTGTTTGTGAAGCAAAAGTGTGGAACTTAATTTCTCTATGCAGAAAAAGTGACACCTTATTGACAGTCATCGACACTTGCTGAATGCTTGTGGGGAGCAAGAATGGATATGAGAACAATGATGTGCTGGATGGTACATTTTAACAGTGGCAGCAACAGTGACTGTATAACCTCCATTGGTGCCGATTTTTATGAGCACAGAATAGACTGTCAAAAAAGAATAGCTAATGGTGGTGACTATTGAATAGTGTTTTGTAGCTGAGAATTTGCTCTATCAAATAATGTATCAAACTATATCTACTGAAGTTTCTGTGAAAATAAATAGGTGGCATTACTTTTGGAGCAACCTAAGTGTATGATTAACATCACTATTATTTCACTCTTCTTTTTCTGTCTCACAAAATATTTTTTATCTCAACCTATGAGTTCTACTTCATTTTCTTTTTTTTTTTTTCTAATTCTCTCCCCATCCCACTGGGAAGGAGTCAATGAAAGGCTGCTTAACAGGTTAGCACACAACATTTGTACATGCAATTTTTCCTTTCTTCAAAGCCTTATCTGAATTGCTTCACCACGAAGATAAATCTTTTTTTTTTATGCTGCTTTCAACAACAAGTACTTACTGATGTTTTGCCTTGCATGGAGGTCTTTCCTCTGCCATCTCTCCTGGGGTACCTCCAATCCAAGACACCTGGCCGAGGACGGCTTGTATGGCTTCTTACCAAGTTGCATTGGCTGACACAACTCACAAATTCTCCTTGAAGAGAGGACCTGTTTCTTCATGAGACAGTAAAACATTATTTATTGTGACTGCTGCTCAGATGGGCTTGATATTAGTCTAACTTCGGTTTGTAATAAATAGTCAGTGCAACAGGTTTCCGTGATCATCTGGACTTTCATGTAGATAAAACAGAATTGCATCACAGGACCAGCATGTGTTTAAACAGACTTGTACCGCTTTTAGCAATTTAAAAATACAACCAGCACTGCCAAGCTGTCTTTTGAAGGTACTTACAGGGGGTTCAGGATGAAGCCAGGTAGGAATAAATTCATTTTCTGCATCCTGAGTCTGGAAATCTGAAGCTGCATCAGCTTCTTCGGAAGCATTATCTTCCAGGACAGTGCTCTGACCTTAGGTGCTAGGCAGCAGGAGAGAGCTGGCCTACAATAATATATTTTGCTGTTGAGAAAAAGGAACAGCTTAAAACCTCATGCACTAATCAGTAAATTGTAATAAAATTTATGAGGCAGGAGAGAAGAGGGTTGGAGTTGAGGCTTCCAGAACCAGCTTTATGTACTATACAGTTATTTCATATAGGTATTAAGGAATTGAAGCATTAGTCAAAGTGTGTTAGTAATAAATAAGATGAAGAAAACCAGTGCAATTCTCATAACTGCTAATATGGTGTCATATTAATAAATATGAGGAAATCATTTATGAAATACTTTCATAATCGTAACATATAGAAAGATTATGGCAAATCTTCTTTCACTCACTTATGCTCAGTCCATGCAATAAAATTGAAGACAGTGATATTCCACAAATGTAATGAGGCTGCCCAGTATCAGCTGTCCAAATTCTGCCTGAAATTATACTGTTGCTGTTCATCATAAGTAAAATACAGCTATAGTCATTGGAAAGAAGCAGAGGAACTTCTTCTTGGAATGGAAGCCAAAGTTGCAGGTTACTCTATAAAGTTCTCACTGCACATCAAGGTAGCAGTTAAAAATTTTCACAGATCCTTCTTTTTGGTGCATACAATTACAAGCATGCAGTGTTTCATCATTTTGCTTTCTTCTTTCTGGGAAAAGCTGAAAAGTTTTGCACAGATGTCTTGGAAAGAAATGTAGAAGAAAGCACTGATTAATGGAGACAGAAGAACATGAAGTTATTCAGCAAGAATAGAAGGAAAACTAACTCACCAAGGCGTAATATTCAAGTCAATATCCCTAGCAGTGAGTGTAAAATTCTGAAAGGATAACCTCAGAAAAAGTTCACCATGCACTTTGGAAGTCTTATATTTTGACGACATATTAAAAATGACATCCACCAATTGATGCAGTGGCTAAAGAAATTACTGTGTGGCTTTATGTGCTGTCCAAAAAGAGCCCTTTCTAAATATATTTAAATCAGTTTGCTGAATTTAGTAAACAGTAACTCTAAAACGCTAAGTGACTGTAAGATCAGCTAATATCACTGACAAAACCAGCTTTTCCCCCAGTATTCTTTGTTTTGTTTTGCTGGGTTTTGTTTGTTGTCATCACTGTGGTGTTGTTTTTTTAATAATACAACTCTATCAGTCTATGTGCATTAGCGACCTGTTTTAAGAATACATTGTTTGTCTGGATAAATGTTCCACTGCACAGGAACCAAGGAAACTATTGGCCTGGTTCCCAGTGCTACTGATGGAGGGGCACTGTTCATCTGTACTGATTTCTGTATGCCTCCCAGCTAAGCTTTGACTGGAATAAACACAGGGGGAAAATGCAACAGTCCAAATAATAAGAACTCTCATACTCAAAAAAAGGAAGAGAAAAATGGAAGAAAGAGCAATTAAGGAGAGGCTAGATCTCAAGTGCTGAAGCAAGGCAACTTGGCAATTAGAAATTCTGCCTAAAAAAGAAGATATTTTGGACTTGCTGGTGTCATTGTCAAAAATCCAGTGTGACCAAATGGGTTTTTTCTGTCTCTGTTTCTTGAGAAGCATATCCTTTTACTTCCCCCACAGCTCCAGAAAAAGCTTGTCTGCTGTGGAACTGTGATAGCATATCTGTGGGAAGAGTGTAGGAGTCTTTTTTTTCTTTTTATACTCGTTCTATGCATGTAACATTAGTTGAGATGGTTGGATACCGTGTCCATACCTCTGGTTTTAAGTAAGTCAAGGACTTGGTTGCACACTTACACATTAAACGTGAGGGGAGGGGAAAGAAAAATATATTTGGAAGAGCCTATATCTTTTTCTTCTGTACATATTATGTAAAAGTGATAATGCACGTTTAATGGAATACCGTATAAAAATTACTGTGGTAACAATAGAAGAAAAACATCTTTAATTACTAATGCAGCACAAATAATATTTCTTAATAAGTTAAGAAACACACTCGTCAAGTGCCACAGTAGCACTTCCTAGATTCATTCTCTTCTTTCCATGGAGCTGAAATTATTGTAGGTGTGTAATGTGTCCAAAATCATCTTATCCATATTGATGTATTCACAGACAGCAGTTTACAGTACAAGTAAGAGATTCTCCACTGACTACTTTTGACCTCACCCAGATACATAGCAAAACCTGTCCATTGTAGAAAATCTGCAGATGTCCAGGAGACAACAGGAAAGCTGAAAAGGGCCTACAGGAAAGCTGAGAGGTGGGCTTCTTAAATGGGCATTTAGAGACAGGATGAGGGGAAATGGTTTTAACCCGAATGAGCGTAGATTTAGACTAGATATTAGGAAGAATTTCTTTACTGTGAGAGTGGTGAGACTCTGGAACAAGTTGCCCAGATAGGCTGTGGATGCCCCCTCTCCCTGGAAGCACTCAAAATCAGGCTGGATGGGACTGGGAGCAACCTGTCTACAGGGAGATGTTCCTGTCTACAGCAGGGGTTGGAACTAGGTGATCTTAAAGGTCTTTTCCAACCCAAACCATTCTGTGATTTTATGATTCTATGACTTTTTGCAAAACTGGAAAATCTAAGGGGAAAAAAATGTGTCTTCTGTTTTAAGACAAAAAAGCTTTACCTCTTTCAGACCTCTATCACCTCTCCCAAGAGCTACCAATACACTAAGATCAGTTCACTGGGTGGTTCTGTTCAAGTGAACCACTTGCTGTGTTATCAATTTTTTTCAATAGAGTGAATAATATTTGCATAATGCTTGACTAACTTACTATCAAAATATTAGCTCGATATTACTCTGTACTCTTTAAGCAGCTTACTCCTGTATCTGTCTAGTGCAGCAGCAATATAATGTAAGCATTGAGTTCTGCCTCACATAGCATTTTGCTAAGCTAGTACAGTGGGACAGAAACTTGCTAACACACTATAAGGTATTAAAATATTAATATTTAATATTGATATACAGAATATATGCATGTTAATCTTAGCCATTGTTGTTCCTAGATACTGCCTTGGGGCATTAGGAAATAGTATGTTTCTGATTAATCCAAGATTCATACCACATAGAACATGTGCAGCGTCCTGATAAGCTGAAAAAGTATGTTTTGCCATGTAAACATATTAGGAGTCTAACCCATTTTGAACAGATCCTAGCTTTGAGGTTTCAATACTAATTGAGTTTTCTAATTGCGTGAAGAACAAATCTCTTCCTATTGACTCTACTGGAATTTATTAGCAATTTCTAGAACATTTTCAAAGTCTTTAAATCCAAGTTATTAATTTTGGCTTTGCTCTGTTTGTAAGGAGGCCAGAGTGTAATTTGTCTTTTCCATTACCAAAGTCAAATGACACTTTTGGGGTGTCAGCCTCCCCAGGCCACAGCGTTGCTTTGATGTTACTCTGTTACTCTTACTGTGATGTGGGAATATCAGTTTTTCTGGTGGGGGGGAATTTGCTCTTATATTCTGTCTGGAAGGTCGCCATGTGGAACTTGTTAGTTAAATTGGCTTTCTTGCTGCCATGGCTTTCTGGCTAATAACAGAAGATCCAAGACCAGATCTAGTTCACTTAGTCATTTGAGAACACACTAGGAATTTCTAAAGACGTGAGGGAAGAAAGCAGTTCTGGGTGCTTTGCTTTTTTCAGATCGTTACTGCTGCAATGTAACTTTTCCACATGGAATATTCTGACTTCTAATGACGGACTTCTAAGAAGTAATTAAATATTAAAAGCATTTCCGAATGTGTCTGGAGAATACTACGCATGCAAAATAGTGTTTCTTGAAGTCTATCTGCAAATCTGGGTCTGAATTTAACAATGAAACCAACTATATCTGTATATCAGCCCACAGTGTTATGAAGGAGGCATTTCACATAGAAACTCAACCATTAATGCTCTTCTCTGCAAACTAGATAGCTGCTGAGAATTTCTAGTTGTTTTGATAAAGAAGCATTCTAACTCAGCTGAGAAATGCTTAAGATGAAGTTAGCCAAATAGCTTAGGCTGGAAATTTGCAGGTGAAATATGGGAGTAATATTCATATTATTATAGAGTACTTGGTATTAATAATAAAATGCAGATATGTCATAAAATTGGCAAGTTAATAGGCAAATAACAGGCATATAAATGAAGATCTGTTTAATATAATGGATGCTCTGGGAGTAATGTCTCCTAGTTTATTATGTTCTTGGCCCATGGCAGCAGGGGTTGATGCTGGTAGCGTGGTAGCAGAGGTTGAACCACTTTGCCAGCATTCCATTACATTTTGTTGCCACATGACAGAAACAGGAGAGAGGCAGTCTGACAAAATGGCTTTTGAGATGGAAATGCATATGAAGAAAAGGTGTGGAAAGGAATTTCTCCACATGGAAAAAAACAGAAACTACTGACATTCATCAGTGATTGCTGAGTGGAGGACTAAACAGTGGATGTGAGTACAGTGAAGTGACAACAGGGACATGAAAGACAAAACACGTGCTGGGCAGCCATGCATAGCTGCCACACCATGAAATGGAGAACATTTCTATCTGATCATCTGTGTGCAAATCACAGAATGATAGGGGTTGGAAGGGACCACTGAAGTGTCCAGTCCCTCTGCTATAGCAGGTTCTCTGTAATAGCTCACACAGGAAAGTGTCCAGGTGGATACTGAACATCTCTGGAGAAAGAGATTCCACAGTCTCTCTAGGTAACTTGTTTCAGTGCTCCATCCTCACAGTAAAGAGGGTTTCTTTGCATGTTTGTATTGAACACCTTGGGTATCAGTTTTTGCCTACTTCCCCTTGTTTTCTTGCTGCACATTTCTGAAAAAAAGCCCCGACACATCCACTTGAGTACTGCATTTTGGATATTTATCAACATCAGTGAAAATGATCAGCCTTCTCCAGGCTGAACAGACTCATGTCTCTCAGTCTTTCCTCATATGGGAGATGCTGCAGGGCTTTAATCATCTTGTGGCCCTCCATTGGACTGTCTCTAGAAGTTCTTGAGCTGAGGAGCCCAGAACTGGAATCAGCAATCTAATTGTGGCTTCCTCAGGGTAGAGCAGAGGAGAAGGATTGCTTTTCTTGATGCCTCTGGCCACGTTCTTTTTAATGCACCATAAAATACTTTTGGCCTTCTTGGCTACATAAGCACACTGCTGGCTCATGGTCTATCTGTTGTCCTTAGGACACATAGGGCCTTCTCCACATAGACACATAGAGCTCCTCTCCAGCAAATCATCCCCTAATCTGTACTGATGCATGCAGTTATTCCTTCCCAGGTGCAAGACTCTACACTTGCTCTTGTTGAACCTCATAAGATTCCTCTCTGCCCAAATTTCTAGTCTGTCCACGTCTTTTTGAACAGCAGTACAGCCTTCCAATGTGTCAGACACAACTCCCAGCTTTATATCATCAGCAAACTTCCTGAGTGTGGGTTCTATCCCTTCATTCTGGTCTCTGACAAAGATGTCAAACAAGACTGGACCCAGAATAGATCCTGGGGGAACACTGGAGGCTACAGATGTCCAATTCTATGCTTAAAGGGTTCATTTAAGTAGGCGGGGGACCGAATTTTTACATAAACCGATAGTGATAGGACAAGGGGGAATGGCTTTAGACTAAAAGAGAGGAGATTTAGATTATATCTTAGGATGAAATATGGAACACAGAGAGGTCACAGAGAGGTTACAGGTGCCCCATCTTTGGAGGTGTTTAAGACCTGATTGTATGAGATCTTGGTCAACCTTAGCCTTCATCGTTATATCCCCACAAGCCCTGTCAAGTGTTCATGTCAAAGTGGCCAGTCACTTTTTCCACTTTTTTTTTTGTAGACTTTTTTCCTGCCTTTGAGCATATCCATAAGAACACTGATCACCCATACAGGCCTCCTGACACCTTTCGCTGATTTCTTACTTCTGGGGATGCACAACTAGTGCTTGGAAGAAATGGTTAAGTGTCAATCCGTTCTCTTGGGCCTCGTTATCTTCCAGCTCTCTAGTCCACAGGATACCTCCAAATACATCCTTGAAGAGATTAAAGCTAGCTCTCCCAAAGTCCAGGGTTGCAATCCTACTTACTTCTTTGCTTCTTCCACACGAGATCCTGAACTCCACTATCAAAAGTAATCGGCAGATTACAAGCAAGGAACTGGAGCTGAATATATGGAGCTGAATATCAGGTTTAATTCATTGGAAACAAAAGTGACAATCATTTGGAACATCACAAAGTTTGCAGCAAATGGTTACCATGAATGCTCACACTGGAATAGAAAGAACACCGTATGCAAGTCTGCTATGACTTATCAAACCAACACAAGGCGGAAGGTAAAATTTTCCTTATGATTACCAGTAATGAGATATGGTGTCAGCACTACAAGCTGACACAATAGAGTAGTCCATGGAGTGGTGATACGTAAATTTCCCATCAAATAAGAACTTTGACTCAGGCCACTCATCCACTCAGACCACTTCATTGCAATATTGACTGTTGAAAGTTGAAATATTTTGAGAATCAGGCCAGAGAAGAAGGCAACCTTTCTCTTGTAGCACAATGTAGGCCCTATACCAGTTGGAAGGGCATGGAGCACCTTGCCCACGTTGGCAGAACTGTCCGGGCAGGCTTGCCATATAGTCCAGATATGCTGCATTCTGGATTCCATCTGTTCAGGCCAATTAAAGATGGGCTGAATGGGCAACATTTTCCTAGAAATACCATCTTAGCAGCTGTGAAACAGTGGGTTACCTCCTCTGGTGCAGAAATTGTACTTGTAAAAATTACAAGAAGAGCATGTAAGCTCTTGCTCACCACTGGAAAAAAATGCATAGTTTATTGTGGTGATCATGTTGAAAAATGTGAAAATTTTTAGTTGAGAATATGTTCTATCAAATTGTGTTACTGTGCTTTATGTGTCTGTTGTAGGTACCATGGAAATAGAAGGAGGTATTACTTTTGGAGTGACCTACGTACAAAGTGTATTGTGTCTGCATATAATTAACATGAACACATAAGAATTTGTGTCGCAATTAGTATAGAACCTAACTACTGAAGTTGTTGCATATATGATGCTCTTGTCTGTTTACTACTGTGCCAGGCATAAGAGATGAAATTCTCACTTACTTCTGCATACAGCTATGGGAGAAACAGTCAAAGAGTAAAAACATTCTTGTCTTCACATGGGATATAGGGAATATTTAAGTGAAATCAGAAAAGATTACCAACAGGAGTATGCTGTGGCTAAAAGACAATCTGAACTTAAACATGTCCAAAAGAGCAACAATGCCAACCAAAAATGCAAACGGATATCCTGAAATTGGCAGCAGTGCCAATGTTTTTGTCAGTAAAACACAGCGCATGATGACTTTAAAAGCTAAAAAGGAGTAATTAACAAAGGATATTTACTAAACAGTAAATGTAATGAATACCAGGTTTTGTTGTTGTTGTTTTTGCTTTTTTTTTTTAAAGAATATGAGGACAAATAGCACTCCGCCACTATGTTGTTAAAGGGAAATTGAACACTGCTCGAGAAACTAGATTGACTTGAGCAACTTGCACTTGGTGTCCCTTTTTGAGCAGATAGGTTGGACCACATGACCTCCAGAGGTCCCTTCAAATCTGAACCATTTTTTCTATCTCTATTCCTATGATTCTGTGACTAGGAAGGTGATTAATGTATACGCAAAATTCGGGGAAGAAAGAACCAGTATTTAAAAAAATTGTTGAGAGGAAATCTGCCTTGGAAAGTGTTACAACAACTGATGGAATTTTATTTAGATACTGACAATGTAAAAATATGCATGTTATATATGTTTATGGTTGGTTTTGTTTTGATGGTGGTTTTTTTTTTCGGTTTATAATTTAATTTTTTTTTTCTTTATAATAAAGTAAATAGAAATATGACCTCTGTGGCATACATGAAATGATAACAGATGTAAGACTCTCTGGGCAGGAAATCTGGCAGATGTTCAAGGATTTGACTCATTTACTCCCAAAATTATGAAAAGACAAGCAGGTAAACACTATCTCTCAACGTGATGAGTCACAGATCATATTCAGTTTTCATGTAAAAAATGGGATCTTAGAAGAATCTCCTAATGAAACAAAAATAAATTCAGGATGTATCACAAGATCTATCTGTTGAAGAAAGTGATAATGAAATTGAGGGAGGCATATCCTCCTTCTGACTCGAAGGATATGAGGTTGAGATGAAGATAGAAGCCAGCCAAAATCATCACAGATGTCATTTCATAGAACTAGAAGACAAACAAGGGATGATGGAAAGTATAAACGCCTTAAATCCCAAAATTGTGAAGGGTGGAACAGGAGAGAGAAGGGGATAGGACTGAAGTTTTCTTTAGAATCAGATAACACGTATCTGTAGAGCTGGGAAATTAGAGTGACTATAAGCAGTAGAAATCTTCTCTCTTATATAAGAGGTTAAAAACTCACTCATTGGCTCTATTTGCAACCTCTTTTTAAATGTGACTTAAAATGTGGTATAAGTGTGGAATAACAGAGAACTTTTTTATATCAAAATTAAGTTGAAATAATTAAAAACAAGAAAAAGTAAATTCTGAAGTTTGTTGTTTAAAAGAAAGTGAAGTGTAAATATTTCTTTGTCATGTTCCTACTTAATTTCAAAAGTAAACACATGATTTTAGAGGCAAAATGACTCATAATTAAAACTTATGATGTGGTAGTGAAATCAAAACACTGCGTGGTAATCAGGTATTATCTAATAGCTAAGTGACTGAGTATGCTTGCTCTTAACTATACAATTTACAGACATTGTATTTAACTAAAGTTAAATTTCAGTGGAAGAGATTTAAAGCAAGCTGAATTTTACCACAACCAAGAAAGACCAAGAAGATGTTCAGAAAGAAAGGCTGATGGCTCAGGCAGTGAATTAAGCACACACTGGTCTCTTGCCCCAGTCCAAATCAAATGCAATGTTTCCACTAGTCAAGAATGAGCAATTTGATAAATTAACTAAAATGTTTTGCTCAATGTTAATCCTGATTACCAGAGTGGCAAATTTTGCACAGCTCTGACTTGTTGTGATGATTCCTACTTACAGTACAAGAGTCAGATGAAGCCTCAGAAGAGATTAACCTCTTCCCAGATATTCACTAGACTAATGGACAATTTCATGGCCCTTTGGAAAACAGATGACCATTGTCTTAGTTTCAGCTGGGACAGAAATGTTTTCTTCAGGGTGTGTGATATGATGCTACATTTTAGTTCTTGGAGGAAAACAATGTTGATAACACACCAGTGTTTACAGTTGCTGCAAGCAGTGCTGTACAAAACAGAAGGCCCAAGGAGCTGGGAAGGAAAAGAATCAGGAGAGCTGATTTACACTGGTCAAAAGAATGTTCTGTACCATATGACTTCAAATGGAAGGAGTTTTGAAGGGGGTGGGAGTTCACCTCTCCCTTCCGTTGCTTGGAGGGCGAGATGGGCATTCATTGGTCAGAAGATGGTGAGAAATTGTGCATCACTGTTATATACATTTTTATATTTATATATTTGTTTGCCGTAATTATTATCCTTTCCCTTTTCTTTATCTTTGTAAACAGATTTATCTCAACTCGGAAGTTCCACTTTGTGGGCTTTTTTTTTTTAATTCTTTTCCCCCATCCCACTGGGAAGGGGGAAGTGATCGAAGGACGGCATGGTGATCAGCCACCAGCAAGTTTAAACTGCAAAAACTATTAAAATGCTTGTTTTTTCAGACATTACCCATAAGGAGTGAACCTTTCTGAATTTTTTATTGATTCCTTAAAAAGAAAATCCATATCTCAGAAAAGAAGCAGTTTCCCAATGCTACCTACTACTATCAGACAGCTGGGAATTTTTACACAACAGAGAATGGATTGCTCAGTAATATTCCTGTAACAATCACCCAAGACTCAGAGCCTCCATACCAGGTAGAAAAATGGTCATTGTAGATATGTACTTAAATCTCTTAAGCCATTTTTCAAAGCTATGAAAGCTGTCCTTCTCCCATATCCATCAAGAATTTTCACTCTTAGCTTTTTTTTTTTTAAATTTTTTTTTTTTTTTTAAATGCTGGTCACCAAAATTTGAGTCTGTCCTGTGTTACTCTGGACGTGGTCAAGCTGTTGAAGATTCAGATGGGAGAAAAAACAATTTTCTGATATTTTAGTCTCTCAAATTGAGCCAAACTAATTCATATGCAACCAAAAGTCTAGTACAAAATAAATGTCAGTAAATGTTACTTTTTTCTCTGTAGGTGGCCAGTACTTAGCCTACTACTTTTGTTTTGTTTTGTTTTGTGTTTTATAAAGTAATTCTTGGCACTGATGCCACCTGCACTCTGGATCCCAATCAATTTCATCACCCTATGCAAATTGTTACAACCTCTCTGCAAAGTTCAACAGGCACTTGAACTTTGTTACTGTTCTGTTGTTTCTGCTTTCGTTTTGCTATTGTTGCTTCTTTTCTTTAATAAATGTATTCTATACACATATATGTATATATACATATATATATATATATATATATATTTTCTGAGAAAGTAAATGGAGGGCAGTCTTTGAAACTGCTATTCAGAAAGATTCTGAAATTATCAATTAAAGATAGTGGAAGTGAAAGACCATGGAAATTCAGTGAAGTGGCATTCCATCTCAGCTGAGCTCTAAAGAGATGTAGCTCAGGAAACTGGCTTTCTACAGCATCCCATTTATTTGAATCCTGCACTGGTTTTGCATTCTTGCAGTCTGATGTCCCTAGCTCTGATATCTTCCACAAAAAGAAAGAAAAGTTGACACAAATAGAGCTTTTTTTTTTCTTGCTAATCACCTGCTGTCTGTTTCAGTATGTGTTAATTATGTCCAGGAAAAAAAAGTCATTTCTGTCATTGGACTGAATGTTGTGCAGTGTGGGAAATAAAATTCTGTTTCATATACCTGTGATGGCTTGCTGTGCCTCCACTGTTACCACTGCCTTTTACTATTTGGATCACATGAGTAGCTGGGAGGTGTTATTTCTTCATTTTCCACTGTAAAGTATCCTGAGTGCCCTCACAGAACTGGGTGAAACTGTAGAGCATCAGTGTGCCCACTGAACCTATGAAATGTTCTGACTTTGATGGGTTTTGCCAACTTTGACCTTTTTTTTTTTTTTTTTTTTTTTTTTTTTAAGGAAAACAGAAGTTTGTTAAAGATGTGTAAAACATTGTTCAGTCCTCATGCGTTTCAAGTCTCATTTTCACTCTTTTTTGCCCTTCATCTAGCTCATGTAGAATGATCTGATCTTGAGAAATTATTTCTTTATATATATAGTCCCATACATTTAATCCCATACATTTGTTTATTTGCTTTTTTTCCTCCTTTTTTTTTTTTTTTTTTTTTTTTTTTTTTTTTTTTTTGGTGTTTTGACTTTAGCAAACAGGTAAGTCTTATGTGTGTGGCAATTCCTCCCTGACTTCTCATTTCTCAGTGGCACACCCTCCCACATAAAAACTAAGACATTGCACTGCTGTGGTAGTGATGATCTGAACACCAAAAACGAACACTGTCACTGTAAATCTCCATCTGGGGATGCATGATGATAAGCTGCATTTCTTTGTTTTCTGCTTCCTTCCCTTCAGTCTCTACAAATGTTGCCTCTAGGTCTCGCTTCTGGTAATTGCATCCACACTTGAAATTAGCTCTTGCACATCTGCTTCTCTAAAGCTTATTTTAATCTTAGTGATTTCATAGCTACGGTTGTTACTGATATTTTCTTTAACTTCAGAAGGCAAAGATTCAAGTGGTATCAATTAGTACTAGTCTCTGACTTCAGTAGATCTATATCGAGTTGCTACAACCACAGATTTGGCCTGACGCAACTCTGGCTCTGGGACATGTTCCTCTGAGAATTCTTTAATTAACACCAAATTTTCATCAATCCTCTCTCCCTTCTTTCTGCTAATTGCTACTACTGTTGTGCATGCAAACAGGAATATATCTGTGAATTGAGCCTTGCTCTGGATGATCCCTAATGTATGTGAGAATTTTTACTGAGGACAAAGTATTACACGTAAAGAAAGATGTTCAGTCTTCTCAGATGTGTTTCATGTCTCAATAAACACATGTTGCAATATGTTTTATTTTTGTTCTCACTTTCCAACAATCAGACTCTCCGCCAAAGTCAACCATCGTAAAAATAAAAAAGGCAATAGACAATACGAAGGCAGTCAAAATTAACAGAGAAGAGAACAGTCCATTTATTCTATGACGTTATTTCTTCATGCTTCAATGCTTTTGAAATTTTGAACTTTCCTGAAAAAAAAAAAAAAAAAAGACATTTTTAAGCATTCTTCTTGACTACTGTATGTGAGATGTTGAAATAATGGCAGCTCAGTCTGTAATTTTGTCCTTGGAAAATCAGTTTCTGTAGTTTGCATCATAAGTTTTTTGAGTGCATGAAATAATCATGTAATGACTTCTGTAACCAGATCTTACTGCTTCTAATGATAAAATAACTGAAGAGCTGACGTCTTGCACAGTGAGTCTGATATGAGCAAGTATCCTGGCAAATTGCACTGACACCTTTGATCATTGATCTTTCCTTCGTATTATGAATTCATCCATAACTTTATTTTCCATTTTCTACGTAAAAGTTATTATCCTTTTTCATTTTTCCTTTTCTTTTTCTCTTTTTTCTCTTTCCTTTTCTTTCTATTAACAAGACTTTAGTCAAGATGCTTGCCCACTGTTTAAAGATGGATGATCATCAGCTAAGCTAATTAATTTTAGTGTAAACTTAGCAGACTCTCTTTAAATGATTGTCACTTCCAAAGTCCTTAACTGTATATCCCCAAAAAAGAAAATTTAAGACGTAAACGGTTTTAAATTTAAGAGTTTGATGTCATTTTAGCTTATAAAATTTGGAAAACCCTAATGAAGAGATCTGATATGGAATTATTTGATATTTATGTGGAAATAGCAATTTCTCAGGTGCAGTTTGCTGTACTTATTACTTCTTTTCGATATGGAATGATATCAACATTTGTGGTGGCCTTACTGTGGGGACTACCATTTGTGCTGAATTTAGAGAAATACTGAGCTCTGTAGAGGCCCAATTACTCTTAGTTTCTTATGTTACATGTATTGTCAGAACAATCTACTTTTATTTTCAGGTAGGAAGCAAAAGAGTTAGAACAGACCCTTCAGGTCAGTCCCTTCTTTCTATTTTGTCAGAATGGGATCTTTTTGGATCTTTTTTCTTGCAGTACATATGACTGATTTAGTGAAACTACAACCCCTTTCATGTAGGCAGCATGTTTAGGAAGCATGTGGAGGCTGCAGAACTGTAGACCACAATCACAAGTAGCAGAAGAAAGCTGCTAGATAGTGAGAGAGAAGAAACTTCAGTGCAAAAATTCAGTGAGGAAAATAATGTTCTCTAATGAAACAAAAGATGTTGTGGGTTTTTGGTGTGGTTTTTTTTTTTTTTTCATTAAGACCCCATTATTTTCCAGCTACCTTCACTACCTTCACTAAAAAAAAATAGATTCAAATTCATGGAAACATTAAACTCATGTCACTTTTGTCAAGCTGGGAAAGAAAGCTTTCAGTCTTGTCAAAATAAAAGTAGGCATTATCTCAGTTGGGGGGGGAGGGAAAAAAGCTTCTTTTTACAGTTAACTTTCAAGTTTCAATTACTGTTTCAAGTAAAGTTTGAAATAGAAATTTAAGAAGAAAATATTAAAAGCAAAGGAAAAATTTCACTTTAATCCAGAAACACTTTTCCAACTGCTGCTCATAGAACTGTGATAAAGCAAGATGACCAGCTGTTAATGTAGCGCTGACAAAAAACTTCTTCAGTAGGGAATCCCATTGCAGAGACCACCATGCAAGGTCTCACTGTTCCTTCCTCTCAAACACAGCTGATATATTCCATAGAATTGCAATCCACTTACCTTCTGAAGCACAGGGCTGCTACTCATTCACATGAGGAAGACTGCATATTCTTCACCCTAGAGATATGCAGCCACCTTTAAGTGTCCTCTAGTAAATCAGTTCATGTGACTAACAAAACCATACCAAATGACTATGCTTTAACAAAAGAAAACCTAATATTCTGCCTAATACTCTTCATTTTTTAATGAAATTTTGTGTTTATTTCCTCTCTTTCTCTAAACCTTTACTATGGATTTGCATTTCATATTTTTCAAATATTTGTATATGAGTACTAATTTTCTCTCTATTAGTGGAAAAGTAGACTTTTGTTAACCTCTCTTTCTAAAGCAGTCCTTATACCTTGGTTATTTTTTTTTTCTCACTCTTTTCTTTGCTTGATTCAGCTTCCATTGCTTTTAGTGTTCACCTGTACCTAGTAAGTATATGGAAATTTCATTATGGTAGTGAATGCCTCTGATGGACTTTAGGGAATGAAAATTAGAGGTGTATAATACTATCTTTTCCTCCCTCTGATGAAAGCAAAGGCATGATGCTAGTTTTTCCGTGGTTGGCAAGTCAAGCTTCTTGTCAGTTTTTAGTTTTAAGACCAACTTGTAGAGCTTTTGCACTGAGCTTCAAGATGATTTCTCTTCTACTCTCAAACTCATTATCTGCTCTTCTCTGAAAAGGGTCTGGAAATTGTTTCCATCCTTTTCTGCTCTTGTGATGAGCTGGTCATTTTCAGGTCAGTACTCGCTTTGGTGCCCAACAGACCCTACTGCATCAGATATCTATAGATCTCTTCAAGGACCACAGAACCACAAAATCATAGGGATTGGAAAGGATCTCTAGAGATCATCAAGTCCAAATCCTAAGTGGATGTACATCTATAGGAGGAGAGTCTTAAACCAAAATCTGTCAAGTTACTAATTTTGAAAGGGGTAAAATATAAGTGGAGTTTAAAGGTTATGGATTTTGTGCAGTTTACTGGCTCTAGTATTTATCCTGAATTCCAGAGAAAGCTTTAAAACGTTTTTAATAACTGCTAAAAACTGTGAAGAGTGAAGAGCATCTAAATAATTGTCAAAACATGCTATGTGATCTTATTTTTGGTTTGTCAGAATAGTCCTATACATTTAAAAAGCAGACAGAGAGAGAAAGGCAAATGGAGATCATACAGGGACTCTGTAATGGCTGCACACAGGAAACTTCTATGGGATTTGTCACACCTTCAACACATGTACTAAAATAGGAGCATATTGCAGCTCAGTTTTTACTTTGGTTAGCATAGAAACAGAACCCAATTTTTTTCCAAACAGTGAGTGACCCAGACACAAGCACATGAATCTTGTTTTTCCACTCTACAAATCCCCTCCTCAAGCAGGTGCAAAGGCCTTACATACAGCCAGATGGTAGACCTTGCATTACAAAAAAAAAAAAAAATTGTCTCTGTTTTGAGAAATAAGTATGTAGAAGTAAAACAAAGCTGGAAAGACCAGCAAAGCTGAGGCATTGGTTGAAGAAATCAATGACTAATTCAGAGGCATGAACATCTCCTCAACTCAGAAATGAGTGCTAACTACTGTGGCACATATACTGGTTTTAGAAGGGGAATGCTTGTCAAAAGGACCTTTCTAACACTGATCATGTTTGGCTGACCGAATTGTATGGCTCTGATCTATTTCATTTGAAACTGTTACGTGTACTTTGGTATAGGAAAAGATCTATGATGAGTTATAATCCTGAAGCACTGTCCAAGAGCATCCACAAAGTGCCTCCTGTTTTATGATGTTGTCCCAAAAAGTCAGAGGTTGATAATCTGGCAGTAGAGGTTGAACCTTTTCATCAGTATTATGTTACATGTTGTTGCCATGTGACAGAAGCAGCAGAGGGGCAGTCTGACAAAATGGCATCTGGCATAGAAGTGACATGAATCAAAAGTATGGAATTGAATTCTTCCAAACAAAAAAACCTGCATTCATTGACATTCATTGACACTTGCTGAATATTTTTGGAGACAGAACAGTAGATGTGAGGAGGTGGGTGGTTCATTTCAGCAGCAAAAACAATGAGAGTGGAACATCCCTGCTAGTGCAGAATTTTAAGAGCACAGAATGCAGATTCTTGCTTATAGTAGGCAAAAATATGCACAGCTAATGGTTGTGACTGTTTCAAAAAATAATGTTTTCTAGCTGAGAATTTTCTCTATCACAGTTCTATTATGCTCATTGTAACTGCTGTAAGAGTCATTACTTTCCAAGTGACTGACACATAATATATCTGTACTCGTGACATATATTGGCACTGGCAAGAAATCGTAATAACCTAGTTGTTAAACATTGTCTTCTTCCCTTTAGCTGCCCAGTTCCGTGGTGTACTGCATCTGATTCAGAGCTAAGGAATGTTCCTCTGCCATGAAATCTTGTCAACAAGAAAATGATCCACTCCAACAGCTTCTCATCTTTCTTGTGCTGATGTCCCCAGACCTGGACACCACACTCCAGATGGGGCCTCAGAAAGGCAGTGGAAGTGTTGTGGAAGTGTGAGAGGAGCGAAGAAATCACCTCCCTCAGTCTGATGGTCATCCTTCTGTTGATGCAGCCCAGCATACTGTTGGTCTTACCATGACCAAGTGCATGCTGCAGGCTCACGTCCTGCTTTTTGTCCACTGGGACCCCCCAAATCCTTCTCTACCGGTATTCTCTCAAGAAGTTTATCTCTCAGACTGAACACATATCTGCAATTGTCACAACTCAAGTGCAACACCTTGCATGGGCCTCACTGAACTTCATTTGGTTCTCATTGTCTCCCTTTTCAAACCTGTCCAGATCCCTCTTGATGGCATCACTTCCTTCTGTTGTATCAGAAGGTTGGTTTCATCAGCAAACTTTCAGGGATGCACTCAGTCCCACTGTTTAGGTCATTGATAGAGATGTAGAAGAGCACTGCTCCCAAGACTGATCCCTGAGGATGCCATGTCTGACTGGCCTCCACCTGGACAAAGAGCTATTGACCACAACCCTCTGGCTGTGACCAGCCAACCCATTATTCTGTGTTCTCAAGTATGAATAATGTTTCTAGGAGAAACTATCTGCAGAGACAGCCCATTCCAGTAGTGCAGGCTTCTCTGGCTATTAACATCAGGAACAATTTCAGAAGTAGTCAGCTAGCCACAGATCTAATTGCCATAGCTGAAAATAAATACAATTCAAAACATGATACAGATGTTTGGAGACCACAGACACTAGAATATGTCTCCACAATCTTCTGGAAGTTTAGAAGTTACGCATTAACATCACTGATGAAATTAGTGAGATAAATTCTTCTCAGAAGGGCACAGTAGATGTACATTTCCTGAATTTTAGTCAGTTTCTGCAAATTGGAGTGCAGAAAATAAAAACATTTCTGTTCATTCCCTATTGTGCTGAAACATAAATCCCAGTGAAAACGAGTTGTTTACAATATCTTCCTGTATTGTAAACAACAAATCTCTTCTTGTCAATGAATGTTCCTTGTTTTTCAGCAACAGTACGAATCTGAAATGTAAGGCAAAAGAACTTCAAGAGGCCGCATAGCTTGCCTCTCTACTCTAATGTAGGATTAGATGTACATAAGCAGACTCTTGCTTAATCTGGTTTTGAACACTTTATATGTGTGTTTTTACACAGCCACTTTGGGTAGTCATTTGTGGTATTAATTTTCCTTACAGTTAGGAAGCTTCTTCTAATATCTCACTTCAATCTTCTTTGCTACAAATTAAGCTGATTACCAGTTGTCCTACCCCCAGAATAATATCACTCTAAATATAGCATTAAACATAACCCACTTTAAAATTCATTTGAAGCAAATATGGCAGGCAGAAACATTTTTCTAATGCATTCCCCAAATTAACCAGCTATTGAGATAAAAATGGTTTCGTTGTAATTTGCTGTGTGACATAAGGCAATTATTCAGGAAATAAGACTTAAAGAATGTTACCAATTTTTTTTCTTTGTTCCAGAAAAGAAAAATCCCCTTTTTCAGGAGCTGTCTACACAAATATGTTTTTGTTTTTATTTGTCTTTAGTTGTATTTAATTTTTGAAAGAAAATAGCATAAAGATGTTGGAGTGCATTCTCAATCATCAGAATTTCTTGCTTGAAAGACGAGCCAGAGAAAGGAAATCTAAAGTTCTGGTCATGGAACCAGAATACAGACATAAATGTAACTCACACTGGAACAAAAGCTGACAGTGAAAAATGATGCTAAACAACATTAGAATACTAGATGGGCTGCTGAATAAATACAGGCTATTAAGGAGGCAGCAAAGTTTACTTTCTTGTGTCATTCTGTCACGTCTGAAGAGGAATCTCTACATATTTATACTGACTTGCAATTACAGGTCTGTAAGGTCTGTAAGTTGTATATAGCCCTTCCAAATGTAAAAGGTAAGCTTGCTTTATTACTCCACCCTATTTTAGACAACTTTGAGGTGACACAGCAGCTGTTCTGCAGGACACCATGTTTTTATCTATAGAACTGTGGCTTTTGGAGTAATATGCCAGTAATGTCATTTTAGTGGGATTTACTGGTGACATGACAGATTTATGGCTGGAAACAGATGTTCCTTGTTCTTTAATAGCTGTAGAAGTGTTCTGTCTATTGCTGAAACTGCAAAATTATCTCCACATTGTGAGGAATTAGAACCATTATTATTAGACATACATATTAGCTGTGTGATGTTTCTGCTTTTTAAATGTTGAAAAAATTGAAAATCAGTATCAGTTTAAAAATTTCTCTTGAAGAATTTTTTTCAGAAAAGAAAAAGAAAGAAGAAAAGAAAGAGAAAAGGAAAGAAAAAGAAGGAAAAGGAGAAGGGGATAAGAGAGAGAGAGAAGAAATAAAGAGAGAAAGGGAAGGCAGGAAGGCAGGCAGGGAGGGAGGGAGGAAGGAAGGAGGGAAGGAAGCAAGGAAGGAGGGAATCATAGAGTCATAGAATCACAGAATGGCCTGGGTTGCAAAGGAGCACAATGCTCATCCAGTTCCAACCCCCTGCTGTGTGCAGGTCGCCAACCAGTAGCCCAGGCTGCCCAGAGCCACATCTAGCCTGGCCTTGAATGCCTGCAGGGATGGGGCATCCACAGCCTCCTTGGGCAACCTGTGCCAGTGCCTCACCACCCTCTGGGGGAAAAACTTCCTCCTAATATCCAACCTAAACTTCCCCTGTCTCAGTTTAAAACCATTCCCCCTTGTCCTATCACTATCCATCCCTGTAAACAGCCGTTCCCCCTCCTGTTTATACGCTCCCTTCAAATACTGAAAGGCCACCATGAGGTCTCCCTGGATCCTTCTCTTCTCCAAGCTGAACAAGCCCAGTTCCTTCATCCTTTCCTCACAGCAGAGCTGCTCCAGCCCTCTGCTCATCTCAGTGCCTCCTCTGGACCCGCTCCATGAGCTCCACGTCCTTCCTGTGCTGGGGGCCCCAGGCCTGGGCGCAGCGCTGCA
Source organism: Tetrao urogallus (assembly GCF_951394365.1). Taxonomy (NCBI): domain Eukaryota; kingdom Metazoa; phylum Chordata; class Aves; order Galliformes; family Phasianidae; genus Tetrao; species Tetrao urogallus. The sequence continues at coordinate 2,486,672 of NC_136816.1, read as the reverse complement.
GATGGAGCCTCACAAGAGCCGAGCAGAGGGGGACGATCACCTCCTTCTCCTGCTGGCCACCCCTTTTTCATGCAGCCCAGAACACAGCTGGCCTTCTGGGCTGCAAGCACACGCTGCTGGCTCAGTGTCCAGCTTCTTGTCCTCCAGTACCCTGAAGTCCTTCTCCACAGGGCTGTTTGCAAAGGGTCCTTTGCCCAGTCTATAAACACCTGGGATAGACCCTGCCCACATGCAGCACCCTGCATTTGGCCTTGTTGAATCTCATTTGGTTTTCATGGGCCCACTTCTCCAGCCTATCCACGTCCCTCTGGATGGCTTCCCTTCCCTCCAATTTATCTACTGCACTGCTCAGCTTGGTGTGATCTGCAAACCTGCTGAGGGTGCACTTGATTTCATCATCTATATCATTACCAAAGATGTTGAAGAACACTGGTCCCATAACTGGAAGGAAGGAAGGAAGGAAGGAAGGAAGGAAGGAAGGAAGGAAGGAAGGAAGGAAGGAAGGAAGGAAGGAAGGAAGGAAGGAAGGAAGGAAGGAAGGAAGGAAGGAAGGAAGGAAGGAAGGAAGGAAGGAAGGAAGGAAGGAAGGAAGGAAGGAAGGAAGGAAGGAAGGAAGGAAGGAAGGAAGGAAGGAAGGAAGGAAGGAAGGAAGGAAGGAAGGAAGGAAGGAAGGAAGGAAGGAAGGAAGGAAGGAAGGAAGGAAAAGTATGCTGAAGTTATATTCTTTTCATTTCTTTGTTTTACTATTTGTGAGCTGTCAGTCTTTAATCCGTCCTGGAAAAGACAAGGGTGAAATAATTCCTGCACCAAAGTTCTAACTACGTTTTACCTAATTCACTATTAAAATATAACAATATGTAAAATATAAATTACTGCTTTTTCACTGAGGGGATGATAGTTCTCTCGAATGTTTCATAACGAACTGTAAGAAACAAAGAGTATTTGCTGCATAGGAAGAGAAGTAATAGATAAACATACTGAATAGCAAGTTTAATGCTTTCTTTCCTGGTAGCAGAGGAGGAGATTATTTGCTCTTGAGATAACTGTTTTCTGGGGAGGAGTATCCTTCATTTTCCTTTGTTTACTCTACATGCTCTGTGTATCTGAAAGAAAATAAAACTCTTTCCACCAGTTGAATTTTCTGCAGAAGTCCATAAATTTATCCTCTGTGCTGTCTTGTGGTGATAAATTCTGCACTCTCAGGTGAAACAGTTGCCTAGGAAAAAAGTGTACAAACAAGTCTCAGTAATATCATCCTTGTTTTTCTCAAAATTTTGCACTACATATAATGTAGTGCCTTCTCTGGCCTCTGTGTTTACTCAGTATTTCAGAAAAATGCTAATAGGACCAAAGCCTCATAAATCCAAGTGAATCAACTTAAACCATTCCAAGATCAGTGAAGACTTAAACTTGCATTTTGAGGCTGAAATAATGGTTGTTTGATGATCTTGGTGAAATATTGTCATTTCTCTTTAAGGATGTACTCAAGCAGCAGATTTCCTTATGCTAACAATGTCCATCAGAGGTGTCATCTTGGCATAAAGGACCTGTGGGTGCTACAAACTGGACCTGCATTTTGCTGAGGAATCTTAAATTGTACAGTTTAGCAGAAATTGGGATAGATGCTTCTCACCTATGCTATGACAATTTTGATGTACTCAGCGGGTTGTACTTGCTTGTAACATCAGTGAGACATCTGTTATAATTATTGTCTTCAGTTAAAATCAGGCTACCTGGGGTTAGCTTTAATGTCTGAACACCATATGAAGGAGGTTGGGAATGAAGAACTAGCTTAGTGAACTACTGGCCAGACATATTTTTGGAACAGACAGCAGAACACATAAATTGGAGCAATGGGAAACTGCAGCAGATGGTCAAAGAAGAATAATACCTTCAAAATGTGAGGAGCAGCATTACATCTGCACAAAAGGAGGCTGACATGACCTGTGACCCCAGTGGTAAGGTGGTGAGCTTTAACTGTAAGTCCTTTCTCTTTATTATTTAGAAAATCAAGATTTTCTTCTTAAAGTTTAAATTACATCTAAGATTTAAAATCTGATCTTGTTTAGTTTGAAGAAAGTTCCAAGGATACTCACTGTGATCTTCTAGTACTTGAAAAGAGCTTCTAAACAGGAGGGAAAATGACTTTTTATGCAGTCTGATTGTGATAGAACAAGGGGGAATGGCTTTGAACTAACAGAGCTGCTCCAAAAAATGTTTCTGGGAATATCTTTCATCAATTAGATAGAGGAGAGATTTTGGATAGAAGTAAGTTGGTAATTCTTTAATCACTGTGGTGAACAATTTGGCAGAAGTTGCCCAGAGAGGTTATAGATGCCTCACCTCTAGATCCATTAAAGGACAGACCAGATGGAGCTCTGGGCTACTTGATCTAGTTGGCAACCCTACCCATAGCTGAACGCTGGGACTGGATGATCTTTGAAGTCCCTTCCTACGTAAGCCATTCTGTGATTTTATGAGTCTACAGTTCTATTACTGGCTAGGTGATGAACATTTTAGCATCACCAGTATCCTCATTTATTTTTACTTTTTATGTACATTTGAAAATTTTGTTTATGTAAATTTAATGTACATTTGAAAATTGATTACACATATGAAACAGAAGATGATTTTTTTTTAAATATTTTATATGCCAGAGTATAAATTTTTAAATTTAGAATCGTAGAATCATAGAATACTGAGTATGAAGAGACCTTTGAAGGCCTTCTAGTCCCACTGTCCTACAATGTCACAATGACACAACCACTAAATCAGGTTGCCCAGGGCCTTATCCAACCTCTCCTTGAAAGTCTCCAGGGATGGAACATCAACCACATCTCTGGGCAGTCTGTTCCAGTGCCTCACTTCCCTCACTGTAAAAGGTTTTTTCTTTTTATCTAAATTAAATCTACCCTCTTTGAGTTTGAAGCCATTTCCCTTTGTCCTGCCACCACAGACCCTGCTAAAGAATTTGTCCCCTTCTTTCCTGTAGCTCCCTTTTTTATTTGGCTTTGTTGGAGCTTTTTTTCTTATGTTTTAAGATGTTGTTAGGTCTTATATATTTATTTGCTTCTCTGCCCTGTATGAAGTTTTTCAGTCTTGTATTTCAATAACCAATTTTTATCATTTTTAACTCTGTAAATATTAATGAGTTTACATCACATAAACAGGTCCAGAAAAACATCTTCCATTTCCTCCTAATCTGAAGAAAAGTATTTTCCTTTTTAATACATGTGTTTAATCTTCTTGGTGGAAGGCAATCTGGAACATGCGTGTCCTATGACCACTGCACTGAGTGACAGTCTTGTTCTGGTTTAATACTGTTGAACTCATCGAAGCTCAATTTCAAATCTTTCATGCATGTGAACACAACATGCCATCAACTCTATTCCAGCTACACCACGCACATGCAGGTCATTCTGAAAGTAATGACTCTTCTTTATTTCCATGGAAACTACAAAAGATACAAAGAGCACAATGACATTATTTGATAGAGTAAATTGTCAGCTACAGAATACAATTTTTCAATATAGTCAACACCATTAGCTGCATTTTCACCTGTGATAAACAAGAGCATGCACATTGTGTTTACAAAAATCTGCCATCTAATATATGGTTTATCATTCATGTCACTTGTCACCACTGCAAGCACTGATGCCATTGGGTGCAATTTTTTCTGCATGGAGGAATTAAATTCCACACATTTGATTCATACATACCTCTATGTTAGAGGCCATTCTGTCATACTGCCCCTCTGCTGCCATCTGTTGCATAGTGACAAAATGTAATGGAATACTGGTGGGAAGATTCAACCTCTGCTGCCATACTACCAAAATCTACCTCTGATGTTGTGGGCCAACATCATAAAATAGGAGGCATTACTTTTAGAGCAGCCCTTGTACTTTCCTTTACCAAAGACATATATTTGATCTAAAACTATTTAATAAACACTTCTTTATCTCCACACTCTCATTCTTGATGTCTCCAGTATAATTTATATTGATTTTCTTCATTTTACTTACTGAAAAATTCTCAGAAATTCCATCAGGATCATGGAGTTAATAAACACCTTTGGAATTGGTTTACATGGTTACACAGGCATCCATGAGGACCTCTTCATGAGTTAATTAAGTACAGTCTACTGTTTAATTACATCATTAGGTGTGATTTTATTTAATCTTTTCTGAGATTTGGAGGAAGGGTTTGGTTGTGTTGGTTAGGGACTGTTTTGGTGGGTTGGTTGATTTTGGAGTTGATGCTGTTGTTTTGTTGTCCTTGATACAAAATGGGAATTTCATGGGAATGCAAAGAGAAGACCGTTACAATTTGTGATATTTAAGTTCCACTGATAGGGTTGTTAGCAACCTTCCTTAAAGGTTATATAGAATATATATAATAGAATAAATCTATCCCTTACTGAGAACAGCAGAAGGTTTAAAATAAGTGTGAACAAAATATATCCCTTGTAAATGAAGGGTAGCAGGAGGGATAGAGTCATCCAAGACATTCAGTGTGTGGTTCATAGAGCAGAATGTTCCGAGTCCATTTTTTAAAACTGTGACTTTCAGTTAATCACCAAACTTAGCTCCAATGAACTCTTTTCCAGTGAAACATCCAAAGCTATTGGAAATATAGCTGCAGGGTCCTCACTGGGCAGAGCCCTAGTTAGCTCTGCCGTCTGTCTGAAACTAGGAATATAGAATCACAGAATCACCAAGGCTGGAATAGACTTTCAAAATGATCCAGTCCATGCTTCTTCCTGCCACCAATCTTTCCTCACCAAACCATGTCCCAAAACATTTCTTGAGTTCCTCCAGGGAGGGTGACTCAACCACCCCCCTGCACAGCTCGTTCCAATTCAACCCAATGAAAAAAGGAGGCCATCTAGGAAACACATTAAAGCATAAAGCACAGCATCCTGTATTTTAATTTTTTTGCCTTACTATTAACCAACAGTTCTGTAAACCATAGAAATAATCCAAAAGAGACAGATTCACAGCCAGATTACACTTTGCAAATTTAACAGTGTTCTAATCTATGATTTTTATTTAGATTCAGTTGAAATTAATGTATATTTAAGAATAACTAACTTATAAATAACTAGAGATTTGTAAGAATAACTCTTTTAGCAGTGTTTCTAACGGGAAACTTCATGAATTTCTAGATATAAAATAATGTGTTTTTCCTTATCTTGTGGTGTTATGTCATTCATTATTTATGAAGCAATTAGGTGTCTGTATATTTTTCAGCTTCAGTGCTCAGGTTAGCTTGAAACAATTACTGTCTTATCAAAATTCAAACCAGAAATGATATGCTGCTCTTAGAATATGTCAAGTTTGAGAGTAGAGGTTGTATGAGGCTTCCTGAGGCTCAGAAATAGAACAGGATGAGAAGTTATTTTCTCAAAAAATTGCTGAAGATTTCCAAATGAATGCAACCATGATATCATCACGGTTGGCAAAGATGAAAGTCACTACCTGAAAAGTGGTCATTTTACTGAGCAAATACAAATTCTGCTAAAGATGTTAATACATTGCTTTTTTATGTTGTTGCAGGATTATGCTTCAACAATTCATTCTGAATTGTCGACAGCTTCAATAGTTTTTCTTTTCTAACAAGACTCAAAGTGGCATTTTTGAGAAATGGTAGAAATTAAAAGCAGTTTTATAAATAAGAAGTTTGTTATCAGTATAATAGCTGGAGATGTGGTATCTCAGAAACTCTCCATCTGAAGAAAAGGTTGAAATGGCAAAATCCTGATCAGCACCAGAACTACTTTTATATGTATATATATATATATATATATATAAGTATATAGTGTATATACATATATTGAACATATCATGTTCAAAACGAATATTTATGCTGTTTAATAAAACTCAAAAAGTACAAAAATCTCTGCTAATATTGATTCATAGCAACCCAATTATCAATTTCATGAAGGTGTGTGGAATAAAGAAGTAATGTATGCTAAATGTATATAGAGATTAAGAAAGCTGATGAGCTATAAAATGCAGAAGCACAAAAACATGAACTATACGGATGTGAATGTAAAAGTGATTTACATACATGAAGGACTTTGCCCTTTTCAGCATCGGACTGCAACAGTATAATGATAGGAAAAAAAAAAATAGTAAAAAGTAGTTTTTTAATAAATACATTTAAACTGTACATCAAAAATCTAGTGACTACAAAACAACAAGGTTCCATGTGTATTTTTTCAACTGTTTGACGCAAGAAAGGATAATGATACCTTGCTTTATTTTTCAGTCAAATTGTACTCACACAGTAACAGTATCAACATTTTGGGGCTTAAATGCAGACATACATTTTTGCTAGACACGGATTAGAATGAATTGGAAAATTATAAGTGCAAAATTGACTAGTTAGAAAATAAAATAAAAACAGGAAGGCAATGGGCTATATGGAAGCATACAGGACAGAATTCCCTCAAGGGTAGAGATGCAATGATTGGGCAGTCACCGATTGTATGAAGCTTAACAAGAGTCAAAAGGGCCAACCATAGCCTGCATCACACCTAGCACAGCCAGTCGAGGGAAGGGGTTGTTCTATTCAACTCTGTGCTGATGCAGTCTGCCCTTGAGCACCTCATGCAGTTTTGTGCACTGTAATATGAGGAGGACATAAAACTATTAGAGAGCATCCAAAAGAGGGCTATAGATTTGATTCAAGCATCAAGAGGGCAAGATACATGAGGAATAGCTAAGGTCCCTTGACTTGTTCAGGCCAGAGGAGAAGGCAGAGGGGCAGAGCTGATCTCTTTGGTGACAACAATAAGACGCAAGGGAACAGCACAGAGCTGTATCAGGGGAGGACCAGGTTGAATATTAGGAAGAAGTTCTTCTCCAGAGGGCTGTTGGGTGCTGGAACAGGCTTTCCAGGGCAGTGATCAGGGTACCAAACCTGACAGTGTTCAAGAAGTATTTGTATAAAAGTGTCAGACAAATGGCTAAATGTCAGGGTAGTCCTTTGTGGATCCAGGATCTAGACCCGATAAATCTTTTGAGTCCTTCCAACTCATGATATTCTAAAATACCAGAAAGCATTTCTGCCTGCTTTTACTTAAAACTTTTTCTCTTAGTTAAGCCTCATTTCATTGAAGTTACGTGTTACCCTTTACCAGAAATCAAGTTTAATTTCCATTTCCAGAAAGCATGTCCAGAAAGATACTTCTTTTTCCTTGAAATTGAGCTCACATCACTTTACGGATTATAAAATATCCAGGAAAAGACAAAAATTTCAAAAAATGGTGTTTCCAGTTAACTTTCCTGTTGCACTTTGATCTTCGTCAATTGAGGTCAAAACATTTATTGCCAATTTCAGTGAATAGCAGCAGATGCCCACAGTCCTTATTCTCCTGCTCAGTTTAAAATTGAATGAGATTATGTTGGCCAGCAATGGAATGAAATTATATGAATTTTGACTCTTTTTTTGCCTAAGGGATTATTTATTTCCATGTGATGTAGGAGAAAAATCTCAAAACATCCTGGATTTCTTTTGGCACCTCCAGACTTCCCTTATCTTCAGGTAATTAATAGGCTTGATTTTATTCTCCGTGTCTAACTGGAGAGAACTGGTTTAATTCTCCCAGAGTAGACAGTTACAAAACACTCCACCTATTACTGCTGTAGAGTTGCCTAGAAACTTCTAAGGTTTCAAAGCTGGGGTAGATCAGGAGATTATTTTTACTTTGTGCCCAAATCTCAGTTGTTGCTAAATCCGTCTGGGACTTATTTCAAGTTCCTGATCCACATCCTTGCAGCTCTTTCTGGTAATATCTCTCTCTTTCCAGACCGAAGAGTATTTGGCTTTCAGTTCATTGTGCAGAATTAGAAGGGAGAAGCATTCTGTTGAGAGAGCTCTTGAATGTGGGATGTACTGCAACTAAAATTCATCCAAGCCAGTCTCATCTCCTGTAGGGCAGGATAAAAGGCTCATCTCTTTGTTCTGTATTCCCAGGCTTAGATTGCAGACTGCTCCCACTAATACTGTTTGGGGCACTATCTTGTTTTGTTCTATTTTTAAAACAAGCTGGCACAATATAGGGGCATGTATTTAATTTTACTTTCTATATAACAAAAAATTCTGGTGACAGTTATCATAGAAAGAACAAGAAAAGAAGATATACTTTTCACAATTTCTGCTTAATCTGAAGGCTAACTAGTAACACTGATAAAGATCTGACATATTCATATGAGTAGTAATTAAGCATTTGCCACAATTGCTTATGAACAGTGAGTGCCTGAGAACAGAATAAATTCTTCAGCTGTAGATAAAAACCAGTGTCCTGTTTCTAACAGGTGTCCTATTGGTTTGTTAAATGTGTATTCGTAACTCCATCAAGTGCAGAGATTACAATGAGATTAAGATGATCTTTGTAGGATTATTATGACAATTATGTCATTCTCTGTATGTCAGAGAATAACAAAGGTTAGAGCTGTAGAGTGATGGAAAACAAATGATGTGGGAAAAGCAGATTGAAATAATCAGTCAAGGAGAGCTTAAGGAGAAGAGCATCTGAAAGAAAAGATAGGTGCTTTTACATAAAGAAATCAAGAGAAAGTAGGGAAGAAACAAATTATTTGATGAAGAGAGGAGATGACATAGATTATACAAAGAGCCCTGGCTTTGTCCTGTGTTCATGGGCCCAAAATTCTCTTGCCAGATTTGACTGTCATCAATGAAACTGCTTCCTCACAATTACCATATGTATTTGGAAGCTAGCCATCTCCTTGTTTAACCACAGTACATGCTTTGGAAATTCCATTTAAATGTCAAAACTGTCTGTTCTAATTGAATTGGTTTCTATTTAACTGTTTGCTTCTATCTAAGTCAACTTGCAGCACCAAAATAGCTGCTGATTTTTCTAACTTTTAACCTCTTGCTCTCTATCTCTTACTGCTTGTAGTATTTAAATACATTTCATCTATGATATGTGATTGTCTCACACATGCATACACATCAGCATTAATAGAAGAAAAGGGGAAAAAGGGGTTGGAATTCTGCAGAGTCTTGCAAATATTCCTGAATTCTGTATTTAAAGTCAATTAATGGTATAGCCCTGAATTATTTCATTTAGTAATATATAGTGATATACATAATCTTCTCACCAGTCAAGTCCTTGGATCATCTAACTCCATTACTCATGATGACAAAGATGGCACAAAGTTTCATCTGTCCCTCTCAGACCTCTGGCCTGTAACTTTTTGAGCTATCCTTAAAGCTTCAAGGAGGGTTGACACAAGTGGGTTGCTTATATTTTTCCAGATCTAACAGAAACATTCAAATTTACTAAAAAGATAGTTGGGCTCTTTTAAGTGATCTTCTCACACTTATCCAAATATTTTAAAACTACGTCAAATTTTGAATGAGTTTGTCAGCTGTTCTTCAGCACCCATTAAATCATCTGCATGCATCTTACTGGAAAGCTTTTCAGATCCTTATCTGTTAATAACTGAATAAACAGCTGGTGCCAAAGCTACACCATCTGACAGTTTCTCATAGCGACACAAATGCTTGTAGAATCATAGAATGGCCTGAGTTGGAAGGGACCTTTAGGATCATCTAATTCCAACCCCTGCTATAGGCAGGGACACCTCCCTCTAGACCAGGTTGCTCACAGCTCCATCCAGCCTGGCCTTGAATGCTTCCAGAGAGGAGACATCCACTACCTCTCTGGGCCACCTGTTCCAGTGTCTCACCACCCTCACAGGAAAGAATTTCTTCCTAACATCCAGTCTAAATAGACTAAAACCATTTCCCCTCATCCTGTCAGTACCTGCCCACATAAAAAGCCCTCCCCCCAGCTCTTCTGTAGGCCCCCTTCAGGTACACTGGTATAATACTGAATGGAAAATGAAAATATTAATTGATGTTATATAGCATAGCAGAGAGGCTAGAAGGAGTTGCCATTTGTATGTACCACACAGTTCTGATCTGGTTTACCAGGGCAGTGTCATTTATTTACATTTATTATTATAGATGACCATAGTTGAAGTAGCTCCAATCAGACACCTCTGACTAACTTCTTGTGTCCATAGCAATCTGCACTTCATTGTTCCAGATTGTTTTGGCACACTGTCTAGTTTTGAATAACTTAGGACTGCAGAGTAATGTAACACATACGCCGTATTTTGCTTCTTCACTTTTACCATTTTCCTGCTGAAGATTTTTCGGTTCAAGTTATATTGTGCTTGTTCTAACTCTGTTCCCTTCTAATACTTTCATTAGCTATATCTCCTCATAAGTCTCCTCAGTCTCCTCTTTAGCATTTGCTATTCTCCATTCATGTCACAGTATAAGATGAACTGCAGATACTTCAACTTCAGAATGTTTAAAGCATCCAGAAAACATATCTGCTTTATTCCATCTTCCTTTTTCTCTTGTCTTTAAAGCCCTGATCTCTGTAGTTCTCACTTTACCCGGTTTTATTTCTGCAATTTTGCTCAGTTTTAATCCCAGAGGCTATATTTTTGTCCTTTATGCATCAATTATCTCCCAGTCCTGTGCTCCCCTGTTTCTTCCTTTCCATGCTTGTGTACCTTCAGTACTATGAATCCGGTGAATCCTTTATTGGCCTTCATCATTATGTCCTACTGCTTTCTCAAGTCTGCCACAACCAACCTTTAGTTCTTTCTCATCATATCTGATCCTCAGATAACCACCACCTCTGTACCAGCTGACTCTCATTCCACTCCCAGCCTGCCTGTTTGCCTTCAGATCTCAGATAGTATTCCTGATGCTTCCACAGCAGTAAATTCGCTCACTTCAGCCTCAGTGTCACATGAACTGATCTCACATTTTCTCAAACTGTTTATTTTTTCTTTCTTAGCTCTTCTGGACAGCAGTTTATCACTCAGGTGCATTGTCAGAAGGAGTATTATCTCCCTAGAAACAATGCTGAGTTCTCACTCCTAAGGTATAAGTGAATGTGAGCATCTCAGTATCACTGCAGCACTGCATTAACTATTCCAACTTTATTTTTATCACTCTCAGTAAGTCCTCAGTTTATCCATAAATGTATGTTATAAATGCCACTATAGGCAATATTTTCATGACCATTCCTTCAGCTTTCCTCTTTGTCCAGCATGAGGAACTTGGTCTTTCATTTCAAAACTTTTTGCTGCAAATCACGACTTATCTTTCAGTTGTTCTTTTTTATACTTCCACCAGCAGTTGTCAGTTACATGTAAAAAATGACTTGTTTTATAATTTTCGTAAGTATCTTCCATAAACCTGTCTTTTGATGCCTGCACATCACTTGTAAATTGTTACCAGTCATCTCTTCATCCTGAAACCATGCTATCATGTCACCCTACTTTCGTCTTCATCTATTTCATTTTATTTAGATGGGATGCAACTGTTAGGTCTCTTGTTTTCATTCATCATAAGTATCATAATTTCCTCACCAAAGCTCCATGTGAAATTTTGGGACTGCTGAAGTCAGGACTTTCCCCTATAATGTAAAAGTAGCAGAATTTCTTTTTCTTTTGTAGATTTAACTTTCTATAAATGGACCTTCAGAAGACAGAAATAGTCACAAAGTGGTTAGTGAAAAAGACAAGATTATATGACACTGCAATCCTGAAATTAATTGAAATACTTCAGTACCAACCTCACTCTTGGGCATAACCGAGAATGCTTTCAACCTTCATCCTGAAGTAGGTTTGTTTCTTTTTACTTGTTTTATTTTTAAACCTCCCCTATAGATGTTTCGGGGTTTGTATTCAGGACACATCCTCATGTGTCCATTTCGTAATGATGAGCTCACATTACATTTTATCTTCAGTAAAAAATTACTAGGGCTATCTGATAGTACTACCTTTGGGACAAGAGCAGACAACTCACTGCTTTCTTCTGAATTCCTTTTCTCAGCATTTTCTTTCATTCTTTTCACTCATTGTAGCCTTTTTGTCTAGCTGTCTAGTCTGTTGTCTAGAGACTTCACCTTACACACATAGGATTCTTTAAAAAATCAGTATTAGTAACAATTGAGCTTCTTTTATATGTAAAATAAATTGCCCTTTGAATTGCCAGTATGTGTGGTTCGTCCATTTTTAAGTGTCAGAGATCTGTTATTACTGTACCTTGGACAGCTTACCTAAGTGAGGAAAAATGATCAGCAATAATTTCCTGCTGTCATTAAGTCATTAGCATTATGTGGAAGTCTCTGTCCATTTAATCCATCAATATTATCATAAGTGACCAAATTTTCTTCATACAACAAAAGATGTCCTGAGGCTAGCATGTCTGTTGTTTGTAAAATCTGCTCCTTTTCTTCTATTTTCATTAGAGTACTTAGCGCTTTATTTTATTTTTTTCAGCTGCATAGCAAGTGGCACTGAAATTAAGGTATATATTTTATTACAAGGTACTGCCTGAATTCAGTTTGCATAATTCAAGATGGTTTCTATACAGTAATCTACAGCCTTGCTGCAGAGCTTTAACAAGACTTCAGAAAGAAAACTTAAAAGTAACAGAGTTCCTGTTTTCTCACACTGTATTTGCGTATAATATCTTTATTTTGTCAGAGCAGTAGCCTCCTGCCTGATTTGGTTGGCTTTTCTATACACAAAGCTTTTACAATACAAGAGGGGAGAACTGGGTGATGTTACAACAAAAATGAGACTGCTTTCCTTTGCCAGGGGCACTACTTCTAAAAATGGAAAAGTCTCTTTGGAAACATTCTATTTTCCAGATGCTTAGAGTCATTCAATTGCCAAAAAAAAAAAACCCGACAGCATTTAGTGCCAATTTACATGCCTTCAGGTATCTAAGATGTCTGTAGAGTATTGTAGTATGACACAGGATGACTGGGAGTCCTCCATCCTTCTGGAGCAGCACCACAAGTCCAAATGCAATTAGTTAGCTATCAATTTCTAAATGGTACTAGAAGCTATGTGTATGCAGCTGAATTGCTCCCATGGGATATATACTGCTTTAAACATGAGAAGCCTCTGGCCTATACACAGTGCTTTACTGCCTGACTTACAGAACTGCACAGTTTAGCAACAACAGATTTTTCAGGACAAGCACTGTGAAAAGAGATTGACGAAGCATTTTGTTTCCTGTAGACGGGGTTGAAGTTGCATACAGAGCATTAGGAAGGGACATATCCCTTTCCTGGGAGTAAGTAAGTCTTTTGTAGACCTGTAACCTCAACTGTGTAATGTAAAAATGCTGATTCAGTCAGACGCAATCTTCTATTAAAGCACTTCACTGCTGCTTCGTCTCCAAAGCTAAAACTGCATTTTCCATATTTTATATTCTACCATCACAAATTTTTACAATCCACCAAATATGGGGAACAGGCAAAACACATTAATTTACTGTTTAACACTGTGAACCAAACTAACTGACAAACCTGTGAGTACATAAGGAGTGCAGAATTACCACAGTACCTAGGTATGTTTATAAGCTGGTACACGATCAGTGGAGGTCACAAAAAAATACCTGTTCTTTGGAATCACCAGACTATTTGCTTCTATATATTCCATGAATATTCTATGGGAGAATATTGATGGACAGTAAGATTTATCACAGATGAAAGGAGTACTTTGTTGGCTGCTCCCTTTATTATCAGACAGGTCTATGGTTGCCGAAAACATCCAAATGCATTACAATTTCTAGAAGAGATTTACAAGAATATAAACTCCATTTTTATTTTGAGTTAGGAAGTAACTTTTAGAAATCTTTGTTGCATGCTTGTGTGTCCAGTTGTCACTGAACTCTGTATTCTTTGTCCTTTCATTCACATTGCTCTTTCCCCATTTGCACTAAAACTACCGTTTAAAAGGGGAAAGAAAAGTAAAGAAGAAAATAAAGTAAAAGAAAAAAGGTTGAGTTTTCTTTCTTTTTTATGAACTACACAGCTCCTTTGTTTTGTTTTGTTTTTGTTTTTGTTTTTAATTAGGCACTAACACTGTACTGAGGACAAAAATCTAACGGTTTTTCTGTGACCAAATCTAGCACAGTCAGAGGCTCTTATTTCAACATCTTGCCAACTTAGTGCTTTTCATGCTACCTGCAGGTGTGAGTGGAGGATTAGGCTGCTAATGCTAGAAGTAAACATAAACAGAATTAATGCAGAGACTAAGCAAGGTCAAACAAATAAATCTTCAAACGAGATTAGATTACTTGAAAGTTTTACTGTGGTAATTATTATATCTCCCCAGCCTTACACATTAACCTCTCTCCTTCCTCTTCTGTCTTTGTAATTGCAAGTGATACAGTGTTTTTTCTTCTGATAAGGAAACAGAAGGATCTTCGCAGTTAAGATAAATACAGGAAAATATTTTATCTCCTGTACTGGAAAACATCAATCCACATTTTCTGAAGTCTCTTGAGTGGATCCCAACTCTTAGAAGTAATGTTTTATCAAAAGACAGTATTAGCTTCTATATAACCTTATCACAGACTTGTATTTACTTCAAGTAACATAGATTTGAGAAAGGTGCAATCAGGGTTAGACAACATACAGTGTTTCTGTAGTGTGACAGAACTACCAAGCAGAAAATGTTCTGGACAGTCATAGAATCATAGAACCATGGGAGCTTAACACTGAAAATTCATATGCAAGAATGCTTTTTTGCTCTTTACTCAGGGACTGGGAAATTCAGGTTAGGAGAATGATTATCTATTAGGAAAATCAGTTATTACTTTTTGTGGAGTACTCTGTGATCAGAATCTGGCATTGTCGAAAGGCATTTTGAGATTTTTAAGAATAATTGTAGTATCTTTCCAGAGTGTTTGTACAAGAAGCCAGGTAGAGAGAAATCCAGGTCTAAAAGTACACACTGTATAAGTGGAATGCCCTCCTGTATACAGATTAAAGAGATTTAAAGTAATTTGTATACTAGGCCTGAACAATCATTTCCCCTACCATGCAGGAATACATAAAAACACATCCACTGGTCTTTTAATCCATCAGTATCATTAATCATTTCAAGTGCCTCACCGGCAGTCTGGGTTGAAATAGCAATAAGAAATATTTTAGCAGTAACATGCATTTAATAAATGGTGATCTAATAATTGTGTTGATTATGTGGTATCATCTACGTGCCATCTAGTTTTGTTAGATTGTTCCTAAGATTAAATTAACAGTCCAAGTGAAATCATTGTGAACACTTTCACGTACGTAACTTCAAATCAACCAAGCCAAGGAAAATCCTCATACAGCTTTCTTGGGAGAGAGCTTCCTTACAGCTCAACTTCTTAAGAACCAAATGCCTGAAACGTCAGACACCACGTTGAGGGATATGGGTTAGTGAGAATTATTGGTGATTGGTGGACTGGATGATCTTGTAGGTCTTTTCCAACCTTGGTATTTCTATGATTCTATGAGAAATATCCTAGATAAGGGATATAAAAGGATCTGTGTCCCTAATTAAAGAAGATGGAAAAACACATACAGCAAAACATAAAGTGCTTTGTAATTCTTTCTAACGATATGCCTCTTGTCGTAATACACACAGCAGGCCTATGTTTGTCATGGCCTTTCTGCCTTGTGCATGCTGATAGATGAAGGATAAGAACCAGTGGTACAGCCTAAGTCTTCAGTGCCAACATAAAGTCAGAGCACAGCTGAAATACATGTTTGGAAGCAATATCTGGAAAGCATTTTCAATTTATTGAACCTCATAACTTGGCAGATACAAAGACTAAGAACTGTATAATATCAATGAATTTATAATGCTATTTCTTTTAGTTATCCTAAAAACAGGTGCTTGTCTTACAGCCAAATAACTAATATTATTATGTCATAACAGAGAAATGGCATGAGTAATTTTATCCTTTCTGGCACCACTGTGCTACTAGTTGAGGTAACATTGCAGTCTAACATCCTCTAGTTACTTCATTAACTCCAAAACAGAACTGTACTTCCTTTAAAATTTGACAGAAAGCTAGCTAATACATCTAGTTATCTCGCTGTTTAACAAAAAAAAGAATTTATTTTTTTTTCTGACACTGAAGACACAGCCTAAGTCTACACAGTAAGACAGATGGGGCTAGTTGTACAAGTGTTCAGGATTTGGTTCCGTATGGCTCTCATTCAGAGAAACCATAAGCAGAATTGAGCAAAATAGCAGGAGGTAGGAAAAAAACATGAGAGGGACATTTGGAATAGAAAGAATGAGTATCAGTAGAAGAGCAGGTTTATAAGCTGATATTAATTTTGGAAAATTTTCTGCCAGCAGATGCATCTTGCTAAACGACTGTTTTCTTTATTGCAATAACAGACGCATGTAATTGTACCCCAAGAAAATGGCATTGGCTAACATCAACCCCATATGCTTTTTGTTTTAAGGTAAAAAAAAAAAAAAAAAAAAAAAAAAGTAGTTATGCTCCTGCTATTCTGCCAGTGTTAGTCCATTTACAATGCAGAGCTGTTCCTTTTTAATTTGAAAGGTATAACCCAAAATGCTGCCTGATTTAAATTTCCAATTCACAGATCACTATTACCTTTTACTGTGGTGAACACATGTTCTGTAGAGCACCTTAAAAAAGAAAAAAAATGTTAGTGAAATGTCAAAATTAAATCTTCATAGGAAATGCCAGGGCCCTAACTCTTTCCAAAATATTGAAGATTACTTTTAGTTTTGCTGTAACCCCTTCATACTTTGTCACCTCTGCTTTGCAATACTGACTGCTTTTGGAATTTGTGTTCACACAAATTTAAAGAGTCAGAGGTAAAGTAGAATTGCAACACTGTTATGGCTTCACTTTTGCTATGTGCTTCTGCACATCAATGCAGACAGTATCTTGTTTAAACGTAAAAAGACTCGTACTTGTCACTGCTGTCATATTTCTAATTAAATGTCTGCTGACAGTTAGCAAAGATCATGGTTCAAGAAATAATCTAATTGTCAGTATCTCACTTTTCAGAGACATATCCAGGTATGGTATTAAAAACAGAACTGTTAGCTACAAGCACTTGTGTCCAAATTCGAACTTCTATACTGCTGTACACCTAAGCAACTCCATGAGTGTTTCTGAAAAGACCCAGGGTTTCTACTGAGGCCTGAAGCCTTCTCTGAAGCATCAGAGTCGGTTTCTCGGGGTTTGGTACAGGTATTTCAGGTCTCAAAGCTATGAATAATTTCACAGCTTGAGCTGAAGTATCTTATCTCTTACTGAAACACTTTGGCTCAAAGCTGTGCTTTGTTTCTAAGTTCTCACTGTTTACAGTACCAGTCTGATCGATGCATTTGTATGCTGGAAATGACTCAGGGTCTCAGCATTCTTTGTTTAAAGAGAAAACTGGCACTGTTTTGAGTGCAGATTCATGGCTTCCTCCTTTACACCACAGCCTGCTTTAGCTGATAGCAGACTGGTGCTCAAGTCGACATCGTCATCAGACCTTTCCTAGTCTTTTCAGATAGGGCAAGAAAATAGCACAAGAAATGTGGAAGACTTTCTGAAGGAATAACAGAAGAATCAAAGAGTTCCTTTCTTGGGCCCAGTGATACACGTGTGCCATGTGGAGCTGCCTGAATATTGCATGCTCATCCCATCTGGAAGGTTTCTGAGAACAGGCTTGGATTTTGTTTGGAACAAGGATATTCTAGCATATGAGGCATCTTCACAATGCTTTCAGATAACATATAAGTATTTCCAAGTGAACGTTCCTTTTAAATTCTGCTCTGTCCAGATCAACATGTGGATTTGCATGGCCACCATCAGATAAAGGTCACTGGTAACAGAAGGCCTGCTCTTGTTTCCACTTCACTGAAAGCAGAGTTCAGCCTCTAATTTAGCAGAACCTACATTGCCAACTCACACTGTCTCCTTTGGCTCAGTTCCCCGTATATTCCTCTTTGTTTGTTTGTTTGTTTTAATCTTGGCATGATTCTTATGTGCTTTTATAGTTCTGTAAGCCGTATTTTCACTTCCTGAAATTTCCCTTTAGTGCTGAAATAAAGACAGAACTCTCCCCTTCTTATTCCGAGAGACTGCATCGTCATCTTTCTTTACAGTTTTGTCCCACTGCAAAACTGTAATTGTAATTGTCCTTTCGTATCAATTACATCCTGTTGAGTTGTCATGGGGATCACAGTCCAAACATAATTTGATTCTAGGTTTATTAAGTACAGGCACACTGCTGTTTAGATAATGTAAAGGATCAAAATAGTGTATGAGGATGCTAATGATGAGGCGTCACTCCAATTATTCTGCTGGTAATCTTTCCCTGCTCTAGATTATCCCTTAGACTTAATTTTCCTCCTGACCACACCAAACAGTTGTGCCACTGGAAGGAGAGGGTAGTATGGAACTAACAAGAAGTGACAAAACAGAAGCAGGGATGCTCTGTCAGTGATTGACAGCGGATAAAACTGTTCCACTGTGACACCGTAACACTAAACATAGTCAGAGAACCATTAATTAGAATCAAATTGCATAGTAGCAACATAGGCAAATAAGTTACCAAAGTCCTGTGACATGATACAAAGAGGCACATGAACAGGTGTAGCAATGAAGATTTTTTTATGAAGTGTCAGGCCTTATTCCCATTTTGAAGTTGCTTTTTATACAGAGTGATTCAAACAGAAAGCAAAGCTGCCCCATTCAGTCATGTATAACCTGCTGTCAGGCTTCCCATTGTTATTAATCATCATGTCATCATTCTGTGTGCATAGCATTTTAATTCCTTCCTTTTTTTTTTTTTTTTTTTTTTTCATCTTCAAGGGAATCTGATCTACTTTCTTCTGATTCTTCAAGTCTCTCTGATCCATCACTACTTTTTTAAAAAACAAGCAGTGCTCAAAAGCAATGAAGGATATGCACAACATTTCAACATTTAGGAGTGTTTAGTATTTGAGCATGTTGTTCTTTAAGCAGCCAGTTGGAAATTTTTATCTGAAGAAGTCCTGACCCTCCTATTTTTTTTTAATATTTACTGACAAAGAGAGCATGAAAACAAATCAGGCCAATAAAACAGGCTTTTCTTTAGAAAGCATTGGCCTCCACCTCTGTCACCTCATCACCTATTTATTTCTGCTTCAAGCAAACGTTGTAGAGAAGATCACATTTTGAAGCAGTTGCTCAGAGTGGTTTATGGCTTTAGGTTAAAGGTCAGAAATTACCTCTCATTTACAAGAAATGCCATTTGTTATTCTAATAGACATCAGTTTTGACGTGACTGAAAAAAGGTCACTGAAACTCCAGTTTGGCTATGGATACTGTGCTATGGTTGGTATTTTTCATTAGAGTTGTATATTGCTCTGATGGGAAAGGCTGCCATGTGTCTGGATATACGACCAGCAACAGCAGTACATTAACTAGTGAACACTGCATGGCTCCTTTAGTCTAACTGCTTTGGCTCATTAGTCCGAGGTGCTGGCTAAGAAACATCAGAGCCATGGAGCATTGCAGCATTCCTCTTTTATCCAGACTTGGTGGGGAAGGAATTTAGTATATAATCTTTGTTACTTTCTTTCTTCTTCCCTAAACTCCTTCCTGAAAGTTAGTGCTCTCATTCCTCATTAGGATGAAACATTGTCAGAGAAACCGCTCAGCTGCATTTTCTAGACGCATGATGAATGTATTTAATATTTAACCCCCATAGAAGAATGTGTGTGCTTTTCAGGTTGCTGCTCAATGTGGTGATGAAGGAAGAGGGGGTGAAGGTGTGGGGAGAGAGTGCAGCCATGATGAAGCCTTCCAACGACACAACACACAGTTGGCAGACTGAGGAAAAAAGCAAAGATGAGTCCCAGCCAGTTCTTCAGCTTCCTTGTGTGCCTCTGCTGGGCTAGTGGCACAACCAAAAAGGCCCTGAGGGACTGTTCTCAGTTACAATGCTCTGTCAAGCATGTCCTATTTCATGGCTGCATTGGAGGTGGCTCAGGCAGATCAAGTCAAGCCATCTGTTGAAGTCGCAGCTGTCTTCTAACCTGCTATCAACAGCATGCCCAGTTCCAGTTGCGTCTGTGTCTCTAGGGTCGCAATGCCTGCTCTTGGACTGGCAATATGCTCTTCTCCTCCCAGACAAAACATCAAGACCATTTCAGCCTGGACACCAACATCCTTGCCTTGCTTTCAGGCAGCTCCCAGCAGCGTTCCCATCTCTCAGCCTGTCCACTTGGCATAGTGCTGCCCAGCCTCCACTGCACCCCTCACTGCATGACACAGTGAGTTTCCAGACAAAGGGATCTGCAGGGAATGATTTTGCAGCTCTTTTGCACGGCCCCTTTGCTGGAGAACTCTCTATTAATTAGAAGTAAAGCTTGCAGACTGTTTTTTATATAGCCTTAGTCTTTCCTACTACAAGACACTGAGAAACACAAATTTCCCCCTCCCTTTTCCTAATGTGCTTCTTGTAGAACGGTAGAGCAATTAATAAGGTCTAATGTGTTAATGGGAGGCTGGAACCAAATTCTCTCCTCATAAAAGGTCTTAATCAACATGTCAGACATGTCAGGAGTTGAGTCTGCATAGAATTCCTTCGACAATCCTTACCCAGTGTTTTCTAATGCAAATAGCCCCCAAAGCCTATTTGGTTTCCTGCATGAGTAATGCCATTCAGGACTGGCCTTGATTCCTCTAAAAAAAAAAAAAAAAAAGGCTCATATGCCCAGATAAATGTTTACCACCTTAATGGACAAAAGGCATAATTTCCAAAATATCCTGTGTCAGTTCTGCAAGCATTTCAGCCATAATAAAGGATATAATAATACACACACGTTGGCAGCTATTAATCTCAGACTCTGCCTTCTAAGAATAATAATAAAAAAAAAAAAATTAAAAATAAAAAAGCTCCCTAGAAGTGCAAAGCTGTTAATATATGACCACGGAGTTTTCATGATTAGTCAAGGCCAGAAAAATACTCTAATTTCACTGAAGCATATGGGAGTGTTTATAAATCAGACACATTCTGAAAAAGAACTTGTGAATGTATGGAAAGGTAAACTCTGGCCATTTGCTGTGCAATAAAATGAACTGTTGGCCAGATAATGGAATCATAAAACACTAGCTCTATTTTCCTAGATATTTCCAGAAAAGGAAATATGAAAATAATAATATAAAAACTCTTTTTTTTTTAACTAGATTTTCAAATTTTATATTCTTAATAGTTTCAGCCAGTTGGCAAAAGCTCTTCAGGGGGAAAAAAAAAATCCAACAAAACAAAACAAAACAAAAAAAAACCTGAATTGTGCCTTTCTTCCTCACAGAGTTTTCTCAGTGATTTAGACAGAATGACTGATGCTGGTTAGGTAAGATGTAGAATAATTAGCACAAGCTGCCTGGGTCAGGCCCCTGGAGATCACAGGGTTCAAGAGAAACAGGACTATGCCCCCTTTAGAATCAAAGGGTAGCATTCATTCCCGGTCATACTGTAGATGAGGAGTGTTTGTAGGCAGTGTTAACAGTACCTGGTCTTGACTCAAGACTGAGGGTCTTTTGAATTAGACTTTTGAACTGAATTTGAACTTAGGCAAATCTGATTCATTTAAAACACCAGCTTATTTAAACTACCAACCAAATAATGGAAAGTAATAACTGCATGGTTTACTGTAGCTCTAACACTTGGAGAAGTTGCATTGCAATTCATTTCAGTAAAATCATCATTCTGTTGCAGAAGTGTGGCTGCCACATCTCTACTGCAGCACACACGCCTGGCACTCTGAAACAATAAAGCCATTAAGGCTGCATGTTTGAAGGGTACTGGGCTGACTTCAGACACTCTCAACTGAGGTATGCAATCCTGGCTGGAAGTCTCACAGTGCTTTCCATACACTGCATCTCTTCTGTGACTATTTTCAGCCTGCTTACGAATTGACTGCATGCACCAACTCACCTATTCAGCAGGTGTCAGATTAGAGGGAGGATCATTTGTTTTAGTGCAATCTAAATTAATCTGCAGTAGTATTAACTGAGAGAGGGAATATGCACAAGGAATCTCTGCTTGTTATATATTAGTCATGTCAAACAACGACAAAGAATTTTAAACATCTATTTAAGAAAATCACTACAAAAGAGAAGATACAGTGTTTTGCCAAAGGGATGTCAGATCTCTGACACCATCCTTAGATGAAATGCAAGAAATTTACGAAGATCCAGTCTGCAACAATGAAATTTTCAGTCTGAGGAACCTCCACAGCATGCCAGCTAGTTTTTCACTTC
This sequence comes from Tetrao urogallus, assembly GCF_951394365.1. NCBI lineage: Eukaryota > Metazoa > Chordata > Aves > Galliformes > Phasianidae > Tetrao > Tetrao urogallus. The sequence goes on along the minus strand of NC_136816.1, from coordinate 2,464,529 downwards.
TCTGCTATTCCTAGTCAGGTGCATATACAAAATTTCTCAGCGATCAATTATTTCTCTCTTTTTTGTTATTGTTGTTGGTGGTGGTTGTTGGTTTTGGTATTTTTTGTTTGTTTATGCAAATACATTTTATGACATTTTTTTACATCGACTTTTTATTTAATATTTTCTAAAATCTAAGAGGTTCATGCTGTAACTTTTCGAATTAATTGGGAGGGGCAATTCAATTCTTTGTAGCATCACAACGTCAGGTTTCAAATTTTAAGATGTGGAATTCCACCTATCAAAGTGTCATAAAGTTTTAGCGCTGAGAAAGCTACACGTAATCCAGCTTCTCATTTTTCTCTTTACTGAAGACCAAAGAGGAAAACAATGGTCATGTCAAATAAAATATTAATCAATGAAAGCATTGAGGAACTAGAGATATTGCTCTCTCCCATAGATCTTTGTTTCTCAATAAAAAGCCTCACTTTTCCACGGGAAGTGTAGCTATTTTAGCAGGGAGGCTGAAACTAAATGATTGTGATGGTCCTTTTCAACCCAGGCCACTCTATGATCCTATGATTCTATCTTATGTTTACTATCCCACGTAAAAGCAGTCTTAGTGGAGCAGCTTTCTTTACAAGCTCACGATAGCTTTTTGCAGGGAGTCTTAAGATTTTGGCGTCTTGGGGCTGCAAAAACTTTCCACATCTAATTTGAAATCCACTATAATGAATGGAAAGACTTCTTTGATTTACGCAAAACCTGAAGCTGCAAGGGATGGAGCAAGGGATCTGAAGGTCTTCTGACTGTTATCAGTGTCATCTTCTTGCATAAATCACTGCGAGAAGCACCCATGGTTCAGTCGTTTATGAATGTGGGTCGGTCAGTTGTGCTCTCATTTTTGTGTCAGTCACCACTGGCCATCAGCAGCTCCTGCAGGCTTCCTCCTGCATATTGCTCAGGCCATAGATTCAGGAGGAGAACAGCACAGGATGAAGTACTTTATTTGCACTGCAATAATAAAAAAATGTAGCTGAGTGGAGGGGACAACACTTCTGGCAGCTTTTGACATACTTATTTTGACAAAGGCTACCAAGACAGCAGGCAAACTGGAAAATATATTCCATTCAAAGCAAAGTATAGGTAACAAAGGGTGTGGAGGACAATAGCTGAAATGCCTGCCTTAGTGCTATGGAACATAAAGGATTTTGACAGGAGAAAACGTTGAGGATCACATCTTGTTCACATTTATTCTAGGAAAATTCCACAGACTTTTAGAGGGATAAAACCAGGGATATTTCCCAGGGAAATGTTCCATGGTTCTATAACAGAAGATTTCAGTAAGCAAGGTTCCATTTCGGTAGATATTAAACTCATCCTTTAGGTTCTGTAGAGAGTATATATGATTTTTTTTTCTTAACAAATTCATTTTCTATAAAGTGATGAAACACCAATAGGAAACTATCATATGTGTAAGTCAACACAGACAAGACCTGACATTGTGTTTTGATTCAAGCCATCTATATGCCTTTTAAATGGAAGGAAAACATAGACATACTTTCAAAATATTACAATACACTCTTGAGATGAAAGTTTGCCAGCTCAGCCCTGTAAAGTTCCCTCAACTCCCATTGAAGTCAAAGGAGCACGTGCATAAACACTTTCCAGAAGAGAGATGTTTTCCCGAATTAGTCATAATAAGAATAAATTAATTTTGGTCTACTTCCCAGTACTCCCCTAGAGCCATGGTTTTTACATTTTCCTCCCTGTTTTAGACTGAGTGAGATGCTGTGCCTGGATTTTTTGAGCTATAATGTTTTTGCAGTCATAAAAACCTATTTCTGATGGCTGCCACCTCCTGCCTTGCCAGACCAGTCCTAGAGAAAGGAAAAATAATAACTGTGCAACAACACTGGAGGAAGTATTCCCAAGGGACTACACGCACATGCAAGTAAATCAGCCTGAAACTGTAAATGCCTCACTGTAAATTTTTTTAACCACTGTGCACCAGTTATAAGGCAGTAAGTTTAATTCATTAACAAAGACACAGCATTCCTGAAATGAATGACTCCTAGAATGAATTGTATACTGCCAGCTTGCTGGAGGAACTAAATTACATGATTTGTTTTTCTACGTCACTCGGATAGCCTAGAATGATCAGAATTATGTGTGGTAATAAACTGCCAATAAGCAGTAATTCCTCCTATCACTGTGGAAATGACATTACAAAAGCAATTCTGACCTGTAGTTTCTTTCATGGATTCTGCAGTTACTGTCACTATATTTCTAATTACCCTCGTGGTCATCAAACTATCATTATTTCAGAGTAGTTATGGAGACAATGCACAATTATCTGAATCCTGAATCATCTTGTTTTCCTCATCCACTGATTAAGGGATCAGATCAAACAAACAAACAAGCAAACAAATACACAAACCACTATGTGTTTGAGAAGCACTGTGCATTGAAGAGGTAGTTAGAAAGAGCATGTGCCGCTTGATCATTTTGATGAATATAAATGCATATAAGCAAACTCATCTGTAATTTAAAAAATAGTGTAGAGTAAAAATTTTGTACAACAAGGCAAACAGCTCTATAACCTATAACCTCTGTTACTCTAACCTGACCCAAGTTTTAACACCTGTTATTGTCCATACTTTACATGCCTCCTCCACATCAGAGGAGAGATGGATATCTTGGAGGTAGTAGCTCCTGGAAATTTCAGTTTGATTCCAGATCCTTCTTTTCCACTCCTGAGTGTAAATGCCACTTCACATGGCTGCTTGGAGAGCAGTGATTGTCCTTGTAGCATTTTTACTCCAGAGGTATAGAGGGCATGCAGACCCCGAGCTGAACAAGGACCCATAGAAGATGTTAAAAGCTGATATGTACCTCAACCCAGAAAAGAATAAGTTGCTGGTTCATTTTTGCCAATGACTGCTAAGGAAGTACAGATGTCCAGACTGTTAACACCTATTTGAGAATTAAGAGTTTCAGCTAGGGATGTTTCAAGGGGGGACTGTCAGCTTCACGAGACAGCTGTCACCTTGATAGATATCCTACTGAAAAGTGCTTCCTTGTCGTGCTGAAGATCACATCATTTAGGACTTTTCAGTACTTCAGAAGAAGATGATCAACAGGTGTTTGTTTTCTCCTAGGATTGGATTGTCCCACCTATCATTTGGAGAGGAAGTCCTACCTCGGAGGGCTGATGGAGGCCGAATAAAAGACCAGAAAGGACACAGTCAGCCAGTACCTGTGTGGAATAAAATACTCAGGAGAGGCTTTGGCGTGAACATGTAGCAGGATGGAATAATATCAGCAAGAAAACTAGAAGTGGACAACAAACAGAATAGCTGAGTTGCTTTTTTTAAAAGGCACAAGCTTCCCATGTGGTCAGCTTTCGGTCTTTTCTATCTCACACTTTACTTCCTCCCAGTTACTACCTCCTTCCATCACCCCACTTCTCTTTGCTGGGCTTTTTCATCTGGAAGGACATGTGATGCACTGGTCAGTGAATCCCAGGACCTCATGCTGTCTCTCACCCTGCAGCCAAACAACTCAGCAGGTAGCCTGGGAGATGACATGGCTCCAAACCACCCTTCCATTACTGGTACATGCAAATAATAGCACTTAGTATGGGTTATATGTTACAGAAATATGTTATGCCTGTGAAGTCTATAATAGTAGATCTGCAGTTTCCAATTCCATGCTTTAGATACCAGGACGAATAGATTCAGTACTCACAAGGTTAAGATGATTACTCATCAGTTCTATTTAGAAAGCTGTGTTACACCTGCAATTTAGCTGTACATTCATGACCTGACTTAATGCAGCTTCTTTCAAACATTCATCCTGCAACCTGTGCTTCTTCATTCAAATTTCCTAAAGGCTGCTATGGCCACCTTAATTACTGGCAGTTATTAGAATGCCTGTAACACATGCTTATCTTCATGACTGTCACTTCCCAACAGTTCTGTTTTATGAGAAGCCATCCTCTAGTGTTGGAGTTTTCAATTATTTTAAATTATTGGCCATCCTTAATTTTTCTTTTTTTTTTTTTTTTCGGTTTCTTGCTGGCACTTCCCTTAATAATCACATAGACTAGGCCTTTCATGAGGAAACGACAAAATATTTTTTTCAGGATCGTTTTTTTTGTTTTGTTTTGTTTTATATTTTAAAACAAGGGGAAAATATAAGATTAATTTTATATGTGCATGTATGTGTATGTGTGAGTTGATACATATATACACACACACACACATTTTTTTTTATATACATGTATGTAACCCACTCCCAAACCTCAATGATTCCTGGAAACTAGAGGGGCTCCCTGTGTGAGGAATCTCTGCTTTAATTTTATCAGCAGTCATAGCTGGCTTTTTAGGAGAAATTCCTACCAAGAAAGAAAATGTTAAACAATTTGGTCTTGGTTCTTGTCTACACCAGTACATTACATTGTCCTCTGTCTTCAAAACCAGCATGTTTTTTGTGTCCTTCAGGAGAGGAATTATCCTTGAGAGGGAGGTGATTATCACAGAGCATTAAATCACTTCAGTAGTACCTTCCTCCTCCTCTGTCCTGAGCCGTATTAAGAAAAATTCTGTTCCTGGCAGCGCTACCATGTTGTACAAAACCAGCAAGGCTGAATGCTGATGTCTTAAATTAGAGCAGAATTACACTTCCCTCATTTATGCCACCTTCCTAGCAGTCCAGGATCAAAAGTTCATAGCACTAACTGGGCTGTGAATTCTTCTTTCTGCTTTGAGCATCTCTTTGCATTTGCTGAGCACACTTTTCATCTCAGTGAAGCACACCTCCAGAGAAGCCAGTGAAATTACATCTGTGAGACACAAAGCAGGGTACTTGCATGTTGTGTGAGAACTTGTTCTATTGGCTGCATGTCTATAACAGGTTAAGACTGTAGAACCAACATTCCTGAAGATGATTATTTTGTTTACTTGTGCTTATAGCAGTACGTATATTTGAAACATTTATAGAAACAGCTATGAGGAAAAACATCACACAGTCAGATCTATCTATGTGGAGAATTTGTGAGTTACTGGGGCTTTTTTTTTTTTTTAGAATATACTAAATATTTTGCAGCTTAAACACTCACAGATAGCTGATAACGTATAAGAATGCAAATGTACATTGACATTTAATAAATGAATTTATAGAGCTTCATTGGAGTTCCTGTTGAACTTCACATGCAACATTTCCTGAGTTACATCATCTGTGACACCATGTAACTTGCTCACAGCTTTTCTGTAGCTCCCCTTCCACCAAGACATGGGTTTTACCCTCCGTTTTCCTTTATGGAATTAAAAACATGAATTTGGAAAAAAATCCTGTTACTGGAAAATGTGATAATGAATCTTGACTTTGCAGTATCCCATTGAGTATATTAATACTAATACCTGTTCGTTGCAGAATATCACACAATGGCCATTATGGTTTTCATAACACTCAGTCTAATCATATGGTCTCTGATTTTTCAAGTATGGCAGAATATTAGTGCCAGTTGCCCTGTTACTGTAACTTATTTCATTTTGTTCAGGAGTTAAATTTTGTACTTCCTGATCAAACAACACTTTCTATTATATTTGAGAGAACAGCAGGACATGTAGGAAGTGGTTCTAATTTCTGAAAATAATCTGTATTTGCATGAAATATAGTTTTCTTTTGAAGTCTCTGATGTTACAGACCTCGTGTGAACTTCACATAGTTCAGAAAATTAATTTCAGAGGATGGCTTAAAGGTAATTAGGCATGACTGATGTTATTTAGTTCAGAGAAAAGAAGGCTGAGGGGAGACGCCATCACTATCTCCAACTGCCTGAAAGCAGGTTATTGCAAGAAGGGTGTTGATCTGTTTTCTCATAAGTAAAGTGGTAAGATGTGAGAAACTCTCATGCTGTGCCAGAGAGAGTTTTAGAACAGACATCAGGAAAAATTTATTCACAGACTGGACAGTCAGGCATTGGAGTAGGGTGCCCAGGGATGGAAGCCTGGGCTTCCATCCACCATCCCTATTAAGAGATGTGTAGGTGTGGCACTAAGGGACATGGTTCAGCACTGCAGTTTGTCAGGTTGGATTGATAGCTGGACTTGGTGATCTTGAAGGTATTTTCCGACCTATGGGAGTCTATGTAAGTTACTGCAGAAGTAATGACTCCTATTTATTTCCATGGAAATAAAAGATACAAAGAGCACAATAACACTCTTTGATAGAGCACATCTCAGCTACAAAACACCAGTTTTCAACACAGCTACCAACATTTGTTCTGCATTTTCATCAGAGATTAACTGGAGTCTGCATACCACATTCACAATCATCTGCATTAGCAAAGGTGACCACTGTTGCTGTCACCACTGCTGAAACACACTACCCACAACCTCACTGTGCTCATTTCCACTGGCTGGTCGACATAAACATTCAGCAAGCACAATTAATGCCAATGGGTGCATTTTTTTCTGCTCGGCGGGATTCAGTTCCACACCATTGCTTCATATGCCTCCCAGGTCAGATATTTTTCCAGATTGCCACTCTGCTGCCATCTATTGCACAAAAACAAAACGTAATGGTGTTTCAGCAGGAAGGCTCAGCCTCACTGCCATACCACCAAAACCTGCCTCTGACTTTGTGAGCCAACATTAAATTACATTTATTTAATTAAATAGGAAGCATTACTTTCTGAGCAGCCTTCATATTGATCTATTTTAAAATATTTAAAAAGTTAAATAGTTGGGATTTCTTGCTTTTATAATCAAGGTTCATATTTGTGATCTGTTAATAAGTCTTAACATATATGTCACCTCATTTTCTGAGTAGTAATAAAAGAAGTCAAAGATGAAAACTTCTATATGCCCCCTCAGAGTGTTAACAGCCTACCAATTCAGTAATCCAAAAATTAGCCTGAACTTGTATTTTGCCCAGAGTAGAGCCAAAATCATGAAAAAAATCTGACTCTCCACCTACTGCATACAGAAATGAGAAGTTCACTGATCCAGAATTTCCCCGAAATTGGACACATTTGTTGAAGACTTGGTGACTTTTCCTGCTTCCAGAAAGTAAAAGTAGGGGAGAGATAATTTTAAAAATAAAAGTCTTAAAATTTTATCTTATATTTATTAAAACAATATGATAGCATTCATAAGCAAAGTGGAAAACTGTCCCCTATGTGCTGGATCACACTGTATGCCTCTTCAGCATATATCACATGCCTTTGAGGCTCAGAAAATTTCCAAAAAAAACAAAACCCTAAAAAAAAAAAAAAAAAAAAAAAAAAAAAAAAAAAAAAAAAAGTTAATCTCAGAAATCTTTAATTTAACATAATCATTTTGGTTGGACTTACCTCAACTATGAGTTCACATATGCATTTCATTAGATGATACTGCCTGATGCATAGTGATAGGTTATGTATTTTAATAAAACTGGTAGTAGAGAAACTTTCAGCAGATTTGAATCCTCATTGGCTCAAGTAGAATTTTGCTTAAGTGTTAGTTCTTCTATGTCTCTTTTCTCTCTTGGATAACAAAATGCATTATAAAAGAAAGTACAAGACACTCTCAATCTTCCTAATTCAAATGACTTATAGTAGATCCCAAGCATAGCATACATTGCATAGATAAGTTGAGTTTACACACTTACATTAACCTTACAAAGGAAAGGCTTCCTCCAGCACATTAGGCAGAAGGCAAATGGTTAAACTCCTTTCATCCTTTGCCAGATCATCTGCAGCTGCTACTTGTAATCCCACATATGTATTTAAATGCTATTGGGAGCAGGCTTTCAGATTATGGGTTTATCTAATTGATTCCAGGTGTCTTATTCCCTGCAGGGTGGGCAAAATAAGGAGTGTAGCAGGAAAGCAGCACAAGTTTCTATTATATAGACTTTAAACTGTGGAAAATTTGTTGCCTGGGGGTATGCATTACACTGCCAGAATCTCGTAGGCTTCTGGAGCTACTTGGTTTTAGGGAGTCCTAATTTTCTGCTAGAAAGCCCACTCCTGATTCTGTGTGCTGTACATATTTGCTGTAAAGGAGGGTGTAGGCATAAGCCTGTGTGTGGCCATGGAAGTTCAGATGCCAGAGTAACTGCTGGGAGAAATTGGGCCTATGTGGAAACGGTAGGCTGGTCTGAGTTTTCTCTGTAGGATTCTAGCAGAAGAATAAGAAATGCTGTTCTGACACAGTATTCCTTTTGCTTGTATTTTGGAGGCAAAGTGATAACTTCAAAGACAGATAGACTTTTGATTGGCTCCAGGCAGTGCTCCAACAATGTGTGTTCTAAGCCTGTGCCCTGGTGTACTTTAGGTACCCAAAGTCATAATAGAGGAGTCTGTTTAATTTCTCTCCTTGAACTGCTCTGCATATGTACTGATCTCTACAGGCTTTAACCTGACTTTTTTTGTATGCAGCAAGAAGCTGAAAATAGAATGTAAATTACTCAAATTGACCAAAAGTCTGAGGATGTGATTGGAAGAAAAGGTCGAAACAGGGATGACATTAAAAGAAGCAGCCAACTGTAAGTCTGATACAATTTTAAGTGAAGACATACTGTGCATTTTTTCCCAAGTTCAAACTTGCATTAACAGAACTAAGCACTGTAGGATACAGGGTGCTCGTATCACTGAATTTTTTTTAAGAGGAGAAATGAAAAATGAGCAATAAATTGTTGCTGTCGCTTATGTCCTCTTGCACTTTGAGTGTCCTTGAGGAAGTTAAGAATGTTTCAGAGAGGACATAAAAACAGTTCCTAAACTTACTATAAATAACTTAGGCAAGTGCGTGAGGGAATTGCGAGATTTGTCAGTTTTCATGTAAGCTTGCATTCCTGGAAATTGATGCAAAATCATTAATAGGGTAGAAAATTCCACATCTACTGTAGGAAGGCTTAGATAGCTAATTTAGCATAGAGAACTGACCCCTCGGTGAAGATGTTCAATGTGTAAACACATGACTTCATTTTTATAAAGTGCTTTAAAGTGTGTGCTTTGTGTTGGATTGATAGGCTCTAGTGCCTATCAGCCCTAAGGAAAAATATGCATCGTTACAAAAACAGAAATATATCTTCAGTGCACAGTCAAATTGGTGCTCAGGAATTTGCGTGTTTGCAATGCCAGAGATTTATTCAGCTAAACATAGACTCGAACATCAATTTCAAATACAGAAAAACATTTCTCCAGCTGCTTCCACATGTGTCATTAGGACATGCTGCAATGATGAGTGCATTTGGACAATTGTTACAAGAAAAGACCTTTTTCTTTCATGCATAGAGGATGGAGGGATCCTCTGGATACCAGAAGTGCATGTAATCTATGATGGGAAATAGGATACCTGGAAATCAGTGTCAGGGAAATTGTATTGCAGTCCTAAAATGAGGTACAAAATAGTATTTCGAATTCTGAATGCAGTAGTAGGAAAAATTATGTGATGTCACTTTACTAAACCTTGATCAGAGAACAAAATGTCATGTGAGTAATTTCAAGTCATTGACGTGTGCCAGTTTAGACTTTTACTCTTCCCTGCTCTCTGGTGCAGTGTTTTAATGTTCTCACAAGTTCTATCTTGCAGCTTGATAAATAACATGAAATGTCTGGGGAGATATGAACTAAAACCTTACAATAAACGTAGCATTTTGGGAGAGAACAAACTTATTTAAAATATTATTTTAAAGAATAAAATAGTGAAGCTTTAATATATGTATTTTACGGTTTTGTGAAATAAACTGTAGTGGAGAACAGAGATGCTCAATATATTGCAAGCTTTTATTTGTCTGCAACGGGCTGGATAGCTTTCATGCCTGTGGTTGTTGTGGAGTCCTTCGAGCTGCTCGCTCAGTGAAGAATGCCACTACAAACAGCCCTCTCTGATGATTTTCCTTTTGGGTCAGTTCTTTCATCACGAATTTTCCTCTTGGCATCTTTCTTACTGTGTGTTCAGTGTACTAGTCAAACAAATGTAGTGTCACAGCCATCATAAAAAAGCTATCAAACATCCCAGACTGAACAAATTATTCTGCACCTGCCAAATTCTGGTCAATTGTTATTTTGATACATTGTGGATTAAAGCAAAATTCATCAACAGAGTGGTTTAGGAGGAAATAAAAATCCTTATCTTCTAAGGAGACAGCTACACTGGGAGATGAGATTTCTGTGCCGTGATTTAATTTTAAAAGAGCATTGTCTTATTCTCTCACTGCTGAATTTTAAGTCAGATGGTCTTCTGAAGAGTTAGTAGTAGCATAGGTAATAAAACTAGCATGGCTGTTCTCCTTATGCAGTTATTTCTGCACCTTAATTCTTATATTGGGATTGAGGCCTTCCCCATGGCTTGCACTGTCCACATACCCAGTAAACTGATAGTCCTACTGCTAGAAGTTAGTTGCTATCTGGTGCAACACAAGAAGCACAGGAATTCAAAGAAACATTATCAAAAGGTTTGCATTTAACAGATCTTTTCTTTCCTCTTTCCTGTGCTTCACATCGGCACTACTTTCTACACCATTTTTTCTTAGAGTCCCAAATTCTAATCAGCATCATTCCTGCTGAAAATGGAATGTGATTTCCACTGGCAATCCACTGATAAATCCACCTGTGCTGCAGAATTGATATGCCACACTTCCATCTTCCATGAACGTTTGCTGCTCCATTATAGAACTCTGAATCTGACATTTAAAAATGGGTCCTCATTTATTGGTTTTCTCATACATGTGAACGTATGTGTAGCATATCCGTGTTTGTGGATTTCTTTGATTTGCATGCAGTATGAGCTTAATCTACCTCATCTAATGATTAATAGATGTCTCTCTTTGTGTGACTACAGCAAATTTTGTGTATGATTGCGACAGAAACACTACTAGTAGAAACATTCATTTACAGTAAAATGAGAATCCTTGCTTGTATTTGTATTTCATCCCTTTCCAGCTGTTACACCAGTGTTCCAAGTGGGATGGATGTTGGATGTCCATAAATCCTAAACCAGTGGTCCAGAAAACCAATATAGGGCACACAGCAGTGGGAGTGGCCTGTTTTCTGGCTGCAAATGCTGTTCCAGTTCTAGAGCAGTTCACAAAAGTCTGAATGGCATGGCGAGTCCTTGGAAGCACGGACCTGTAATTCTGTGGCAGCTGGCTTTCCTCAGTGGAATTGCAAACTGGAAATGGGGCTTTCAGGCATTCCTATAGGGTGTAAGATATAGTTATGTGAGTTTTGCCTTACACTGTAATGAACAGGGAAATCCTCATTATGTCAGAAAATGAAGGATGGGTGTTCTATTATTAGATAGTTTGCCCGAATTATCAGTGAAGTTAAAAATATGAAAATGCAATATTTAGAAATCTGGTGTCTATGGTTGTTTTGAACTGATTTAGTGGAACAGCAAAGCACATCCTATTTGGCTATTACAACATTCAGTTGTATTTCGAAAACATGAAAGGTAACGTGTCTTGCATTTCTCCTTTGGACCTGGAAATTGAAATAAAAGAACTCTGTGTTGTTGTTATTTTTCTGCACGGCTGGGATCACTTACAGTTGAAGCTTAATGTTGATGAATAGGTTAAGCACAGTTGAAAATTAGCTCTCCTCCCTGAGAGCTTATTTGACTCAAGACATTTCTCAGATTTTTAAAGGTAAACTAATTTTCTTCAGCATTTGAACAAACGATCACAGGTTCTTAGGAGCAGCCAGTGAAAACAAGGTTTTGTTCTTTCATTTTTTCTCATTAGTTTTTCTCTCTTGCAGCTTGGCAAATGTGCCAGTTAGGTTTTCTCTGACATCAGCCTCAGAAGTGTTCCCGTGTATTGTGCCAAATTTTTCACGGTTGGTATATCTTTAAAAGACAGAAACACAGCATAACAATTCTATTTTTAAATAGCACAGATTTTTGCAGTGTTACCAAAAAAAAAGAAGGAAAAAAAAGGAAAACAACACAATTGCACAAGTTCTGTACTCACTTGTGTTAATTATATAAATGTTTCTAAAACAAATCCCACTTCTTACATAAAATATGTATGCATCTGTGTTGTCTTTAACTCCTCTTTATCAACTCCTTCCTGTCTTGCAGTTGACTACAAATAAAGATCTTTCTCTAGGATTTATATCTTGACCTTTCGTTGGCCAGAGCAGAATTTCCACCATAATGAAGCTGACTATGAACTGGAAACTAAGCCTCAAGTGCATCTTATAATAATAAGGCTGGTTTCATGATCCTGAGAGAAGCAAATCCACTATTTCTACTGCAAGTGCGAATAAAGCTACTCATGGTGCAGTTAAAGGTGTCTGTTTCTCTGTAGCCATTATTTTTCAGAAGCAATTGTCTCCATTTTTTTTTTTTAATAAGTAGAACACATTTTTGTGTTTGCAACTTGAATACTCGGAAGAGAGATGCATTTTGATTATTGCCATCTGATCGGGAGATGTACTGCAAATATTTTAGAAAACATTTCTCCTCTTCCTTTCTCCTAAGACTCTGCCAAAGATGATGCGTGACTGGGAAACCTATTCATGTGTGAAGAAATTCCCTCTGCCAACCTGTTAGACAGCAGACAGTACCATTTCAGAAGCACACACATCAAATGTACCCTCCTGGAGTTTAAACTTTGTTCTCTAAATCTCTGACTAAATTGAGTTGCAGATAGTTGCGTCTTAGACTGTGAACATTGGAGGTTACTGGGAAATCTGATCCCCATTGACTGAATCAGATTCCATAACCATAAGATTCCCAACCTGCATTATGTCTTTTTTCTAGTACCTGTGAAATTCTGTGGGTGCTCAGTTGAGATCAGCAGTGCTTAAGTCAGTGATACTTGATACTGGGAGTAGACTATTCCAGAAACAGACTCCTCACAACTATTATTGTGAATGTTAGAAAATATTTTCTGCTGCAGACCAAGAAGAGGAAAAGACTCTGAATTTCTTCTGGGGAAGAGGTTGAAGAAAGAATTCTAAACAAATTCTCTGCTTAGGTCTGCAGGGAAAAGACCAATGTACAATGACAGAGCTATTAACTCTTGGTTACTAATCCACAATTTCTTACTTATTATGCACACTGAATGAGAAGTAAATCAGATAATTTCAGTGGGAAAAAAAAAAAAAAAAAAAAGAAGATTTAGAGTTTCATACTGTGTACAATACAGAGTATCACAATTTGTGACCAGATAGTGTGCATGCATGAGGTGTGTGTAAAATTGTTAGAATAATCTGTACAAATACATGGTGGCACCTGCCATTACTATGCAGAAATAGTCTATTAAAATCACGTGTCTGTGTACAATGCTAATGCATCTTTCAATCTGACTGATCTTCATTTCTTGATCTCCACTTGCAACTTTCACTTGATTCAGCACCATGGAGCCAATTTCCATGGTTTCTGTTACAGCTCGAAACATGAGGTGCTGTGCCCAATTACTCCAGAATGCTATTCTTACAGGATCATAGAATCATTACAATTGGAAAAGACCACTAAGATCTTCTAGTCCTTGGTTTTCTGCCCTTTTGGCTTGCTTCAGCCATACTGAATGAAGAGGAATTGTCTTGGGCCATATATGTGTAGGTTACCCCAAAAGTAATCCCTCCTATTTATTTCTGTGGAAACTGCAATAGATAAAATGAGCGCAGTAACACTACTTGATAGAGCAAATTCTCAGCTACAAAGCATGATTTTTCAATATAGTCACCACCATTAGCTTTGCATTTTCATCACTGATGAACAGGAGCGTTCATGCCATGCCCATAAAAGCCTGCACCAGCTGATGTGATTCACTGTTGCTGCTGCCACTACCTCACTGTGCTCAAATCCATTGTTTGGTGTCCACTAACATTCAACAAACATTGATGGATGTCAGTGGGTGCCATTTTTCCTTCATGGAGGAATTCATTTCCACACCTTTGCTTCAGATACACTTCCATGTGAGACACCAATTTGTCAGACTGCCCCTCTGCTGCCATCTGTGGCATGACAACAACATGTAACAGAATAGCGGTGAGAACATTCAGCCTCTACTGCTATACCACCAACATCCACTGTAATAAAATAGGAGGCATTATTTTGGAGCTCCCCTTTTAAAATATATACTATTGTTAACGTATTTAAGTGACAAAACATCTAAATTTTTATTACATGTTATTAAAAAAAAAAAAAAAAAAAAAAAAAAAAGGAGAGCAATGCAATTGTAAAACCAGTGGGATATGCGACTTTTTTGTATGTTCAGTGGCAGTGGCTGCAGTTCTTAGTGGTATGGCAGAGACTTTTGCTGAAATTTCATTTCTGCTGTGCTTCATCCTTGAAAACTTGTTCTCAAATGTACCTACTGTCAAAAAGCAATAATATGAATAAAGTGTTTTTGAGTTTTGAGTCCAATGCCTGATTGTGAGTCTGTACATTCCACTTGAAATTTTACAGGTCGGGAATCTCTGCTGATAGAAAATGGAGTCAAGCATATATTTTAAAAAGTGAGTTTTTTTCCAATCTTGAAACATGTTCTTAAATTCCTTATCACAATGGAAAGCACAGCTCCGTATCTTCTACTGCTCACAGCACTGCATTTAATCGAGGTATCAAAATGCATAAAATTATTTGCCATAACTTGAGTTAGCACTGTTCCCTCTCCTTGTCCTGGTTTCAGTCCATTTAGTATTAATAGCACACCAGTGTTTGGTCATTCCTGAGCAATGGGTGAGTACTGGCCACTGCCATGATGGCACAGAGCAGGGGGTGGGCTGCATTTCTAGCTGTGCTGGACTGTTGGTTAGACATGCCTACCTTAGCCAATTCGGATCTCTTGCAAGTCACTCAGACGTCTACATCTATTACTCTTCATATATAACCAATTAAGGTAAGCTAATGAATCTTACACAGTAGGTGAACAACTTTTGACAGCTCAAATGTTAGCTAGTGTCTTTCAACATTTTGACTCAGCCTAAGGCTTAAAAGAAAATCTTAGGTGATCTGCTGCCTAGAATAGAGAATGGAGCATTTCAGGTTGAACCACTGAGACAGTCTATGTTTCAGATATTAATCTCTAGATTGGGTACCTGTCAAAGCTACAGTTTTTCCTAAGATTTGGGTTTGATATCTTGTTCCTGTAGAGAAAGCTTTGTTATTGAGAACCAAAGTATCTTTGAAAAGGACACTCATATCAGTGTACTTCTCTCTATGGTAATGATGGGGAGCATATCTCACTCCTGGTAGAATGTTGCATACTTCTTTAGCTTTATTTCTTTTTAATTCCTAGCAAGGAAAAATGACCATCTTTAAATATTGCAAAATGAAGCTATTCATGATGTCTTCATCTTATGTGTTTTTGTAAGGTCTGCAGAGGTTATGTTTTCTTTCTTCTAACTATGCATGAGTAACATGGAGTAACTCCCACGCCATCAATATCATTGTGAAGCCAGCAAAAGCCATGATCAACAGGCATTTCAGTTCTTTCCATTCAGAAATCTTACAAGGGTACTTTTTTCATTATTTTCTTCACAACCCTTCTGCATCCCAAGGGCTATTAATTGAGCCCATCGGATGCTGCAACATTTCCCACTTCTGGCAGCCTCAAAACATGCCTGTGCATGAAGGTTATTTTTTCATGTTTAATGAGGTAATATAATTATACTGGAATTTCTAGTGTTTGGCATAGTGTTAGAGAGTCATCTTATCTGACGTTGTAAATTACCTGCATTGGCAAAAGAAAATATTTTCTCAAATGTCTCAGTCCCCCAAGAGTAAATTTGAAGCTGCCCAGTCTTCAGATGTACTTGAATGTGATTTATGATTACTTCCTGAAGCCCTCTACAAAATTCTTCCCACAGAGACAAAAATGTTGCTTCTGCCATGTGCCTTGACTAAGCCACATAATTATAGCCCCCTGGATGACACTAGACAGCAATAACATTTATCTTATTACCTAGTAATGGACACTAGATTTTCCACTATTTGCATGTATCACATGGTAAGAAAAGTATAATGGAAATGAAAACATTGGGCTGAGTTTGTATGAGAGGTGCATCCAAATCCCAAGAGGGGAATCAGCCTGGGGGCAGGAGAGTGCAGTTGACCATTCTTCACAGAGCCCACACAAAGGGTGAAAGTGAAGGGTGGTAGCCCATGCAAAAGTACGAGTTTTATCCAAGTTTTATTTCCCCATCAGCCAGATGAGGAAAATGAAGAGCTCTGTTCACAGTGGCATTTTGGAATAGAGATATTGGTTTCTCCTAGGACTCTCGTACATCCTCCAATTGAAGATGCAAATTATTTGTTGTGCCTAAAAATTGTTTGTGTCTGTGGCTTTGGTTTGCAAAAACTAAATGACGTGTTACAAGCATAAGCCAGCTGAGAGATTTAAAAGGTGTAAAATGAACAAGGCACCTACTGGGTAAGAGTAGCTGTAGAAGTGGGATTAGCAGTTCCCATCTGTCAAATTAGTTTATTTCACAGACATTTCCTTAGAAACATTCAAACGTGAATTAATATAAATTGTGACCAACCACATAAGTCATAGTAACATATCCCCACTTGTATTAGGGCTGCAGAGATGCTTGCAGTATGGAAATTTCTCCTTGATTTTTTCCAGGTTCTCATAACTGAGGGGGAACAGGCAAGTTCTCAAACATCATAAAATAAGTACTAATAAGAATTATTAAAGCAGAAGCATAGGCATTGCAGAGAGCATCAAGAGTAGAGGCGCATGGATTACAGGCACTCAGAGAGTTAATAGGCACCAGGAGGAGAGGTGGCATGCATCTTTGAGCAGTAGCTACTGTGCCATTGCCTCTGTAAATTGTTCTCTTAATAAGGAACATGCAAGCTGTCATGTTGTTACTTAGTATGTGACACAAATAAATGTAAATTGAAGAAAACAGGAAACATACTAGGTCTAAGCAGAAGGCTTTTCTAGTATGAACCTGATCCAGTAGATCAGAGTCAGAAGTCAATGTGCGTCATTCCATTTGCCAGCCTTGGCAAACAGCCTCAGTATGTATTTCATATAATGACCCCACATATGAAATGTTGACAGGAAAGAAGATTCTGTTTTAAAGACAGTTTCTGCATTCCTTGGGTGCATTTTAAAGAGGGAACTCAGCACGTTGTTTGCTGAATTACACTGTCTGTCCATATATTTCAACAAAAATTGGACTTTGAAAAACATAAACTTTTCATTTTTAAGGAGTCTTAGGAATTTATGTACTTTATAGAAAGAGTAAACTTGACAGGGTATACTGTTCCATATATTTGAATTTCAAAAGCATTAAATCATCAGAAAGAAATGAAAGAACAAAAGGTCCCAGAACCCTCTGGATTTGTAAGCCTCTGATACTCCTTACTAAGTACCACCATTTTAATTTAAGCTTAAATCTAAGTAACTCCAGAAATTAAAGAGAATAATAAACAAAGCGAAGTGAGGGCTATCTGCAGTCCTGAAACATTGCTTTTTTCTCTTTCAAAAGAACCTTCCTTCCTTCCTTTGCACGGCCATAATTTGAAGAGAAGTTCAGCTTGTAGCAGTAGAAATCAGGGGATGGAAAGCCAATGGAGGAGGGTGAGGGTAACTAAGCACAGCACTGCCATGGTTGCATCTTGTCTGCCTTCCTGCTTCTGACAGATGTGCATCTCCATCTCTCTGTCAAAGTTTGGCAGTCAGCATGAGGATTCAGCAGTTCCTGGCATTTCAGCCATTACAAGGGTATGAGAGAGGTGACCATGAGAGACTGATCTTTGCCTCTTGATCCCTAGAAGTACAGGATCAGGGCTACCAAAGATTGTATTCCCACTCCTCAATATGGAATACTGTCCAGTGACACTACTGGCTAGTATTATACAGAGCTTCCAAGTCTTTTTATGTTGTTGCTGCCCAGTAGACTACAGGCTTTTGTCCATTCTACTGGGAAATCTTTCTTAGCACTTTTTCTGGCTCCAGGATCAGGGCATATGGGATTTTTTCACACTAAGTGATTTGTGCAAGTTAAGAGCTAGCCCTGGCACCAACATGTCTAAACAGCCTTTAGTTTCCTTGACTTTTCTCATCATTTAGATTATGCAAATTCAGGTTCCACAGGCTTTCTTTAGAGCCACAAATTTATGCAAATATTTTTTTTTCTTTTCTGGGAGCTAGCTGCTTGGTTTTAGTGCCCGTGTTTCTCAGATCTTCCATTCATCTTTTGCAATTCATTCGGAGAACTTCTTGGGGCTGCCTTGTAATCGTTAACTGCATTGCTACAGCCACTACACAAATACCATTATGGGCAAAAGCAAATCCAAATGCTAATCCAGTGTGCAACCTCAAGATGCCAGCACTGCTTTTGAAGAATTTCTAAACACTTCAGAGCTGCCATCTTTTTTTTATTTAATTAATTAATTGTGGGGGGGTGTGGCTGGTGATGAGATTCTTTTGCAAAGTCTTCCATGTATTATTTTTGTGGGATAAGAGTGTAGCATTTGGGCATTTTTTTTAACATAGTTTAAGCAAAGATTCTGCCTTAAGGTTGAGAAAGACCACAGACTTGGTAGGCACAAACACTAACATAGTTTTCCACATAGATCTTATTTTGCTGCAGAAAAGTTGACTCAGTAATTTCACTGTTTAAGATATCAACATGGGAAAGCTTATGAAGTGGGTCTAAATGTTTTTCCCCATTCATGTTTTGTGCTCCATCAAGGACTGTATTATCCTCAGGAGCTCACTGTTCATTCAGAGGCAATATAACAGTATCAATTATACTACAGAGGGAGCAAGCCTCAGTGGAGATTTTTGTAAGCTTTATTCTTATTTTACTAGAGGCAAGAATGTGCTTGCAGTATTTTCTGTAATTGGCTGCTTTCTTATTCATGTATGTCAGCCTTGAATAGTCTTGAATTACGGAGTTTTGCTGCTTTTTTTTGCGTCTTTTTGATGCAATATATTAGGAGATATTTCAAAGACAATTGTAGAAATTGTTCTCTGAAATTTCTAGTAAGTTTTTGTAAGTGAATATGGCCAGCAGGGACAGATCACTTGTTTATCTTCTAGTGGACCCCAGCAGAGGGCAAAACTAAGAGACGAGTAACTGTTATGATTTACATTTGCCACAAAATAGAATCACAGAATCACAGAATGGTCCGGGTTGGAAGGGACCTCAAGGATCATGAAGCTCCAACCCCCTGCCACATGCAGGACCTCCAATCTCCCCATTTAATGCTAGACCAGGCTGCCCAGGGCCCCGTCCAATCTGGCCTTGAACACCTCCAGGGACAGGTCATCCACAGCCTCTCTGGGCAGCTGTTCCAGCACCTCACCACTCTCTATAAAGAATTTCCCCCTGACTTCCAACCTAGTTAAATCTCACAATCTATAGAGCAGAGGTTCTGGAAGAATTCTGCCAGAAATGCCCTAGTGAGCATCTGCCATCAGTGCAACATAACTTGCCGACTGGGTGAGTACTCACAGTTATTTATACCTTCAGGAAACTAAGGAAGTGTTGAGTTCTGCTAGCTGCTAGGAAAATCAATGAGATCTACATTGCCTACCTCGTAACACACTCTAGTAAAGCTAATCCTTTTCAGAAAGTCAGCTCCATCCTCTTTTAAAATGGACACCTATGATTAATGACCTTTTCTGAACACTTTGATTTCACTATGACTATCTCTCCCCATCTGTTAGATAAGGAAAATAACCAAACTTAGAAGACAGAATGTTTCAACCAAGAAGATGCTGTTGGGTTATATTGTAAGAAAATACGTAAAGGCGGTTGGAAAAAAAAAAAAAAAAAAAAAAGTGTTGCTTAAGATCTCCAGAAGCTCTGACTTCAGAAAAGAGAAATCCAGCATGGGACACCAAAAGAGTTTTTCCAAGTGCAGAGGCAAAATATGGTGTCACTGGAATGTCTGCAAGTTGCTATTTCAAAGTGAGTGGAAAACTGAAACCTTGATAGGGCAGAAATCTTGAACTCTGAGAAATTTCAAGCCTTTGTCATTGCCTTTTGGTGGTCTTGTTTGGACAGGACATGCATGTAAATATGACCTTTCATAGTAAATGGACCATGAACTTGAAAGAAATTCTGTGTTTGGAACTGATTGTACCATCTTGAGTTTCACTCAGTAAAAGAAATGAAAAGATGATGGGGAAGGAATAAAAGTAGCCCTTCTTTCTTACAAGATTCATCTTTAACCATCAGTCATGGTTAAAAATGAAAGCATACATAAATGGTTTGATTATATGTAAGTTAAAATGAAAAGCCTTTGAAACAGTAGTAAGAGGAGGCGAACAAGAAAGAGAGCTGTGCCTACATCAGTTCTATCTCCTGACATCAGCAAAGATCAACAGACTTGCCTTTCTGAATATCAGCAACAGGAAAAGTCAAACTGCAATTTTTCTTAGGATATGCACAAAAAAAGTAATTTATAGCCTCTACCAATGCATATTTTATCACTTGCTGGGGGAGAAGCTGCCAGAGCACCATAGCACTAGGATGCATAAAAGAATTCATTTAACAAGTACCACAACAAAATAGATCTAATTAAAACTCTAGTATAAACATCATGCTGCAAAACTTGGTTAGAATGAAGGATCAAGTTAAAGCTTTAATAGAAGTGAAATGTTCCAAAAATATATTTGATTGTAATGAGGAATCGGTATAGAGGATTATATTTGGAGATGGTATAGACTCATCGAGTCCAGGGCAGAAGAACAGTCTATGCTTTGTACTCAGAGTACTGATCATGTGTTAGAACTGATTTGCAGGTCATCATCTTGTGCTGATGTTCACTTCAGCTTTTTGTTTCTTTTTATTTAGTTTGCTGTGTCTGTTACAGGAACTGGGTTTGTTTAGTCTCAAGGAGGCTCAGGGGAGACCTTATCACTGTACAACTCTGTGACAGAAGGTTATGGTGAGGTGAGGTTTGGCCTTCTCTCCTGCATAACTAGCAAGAGGATAAGAGGGAAAGGCCTCAAGCTGAGCCAGGTCCAGGTTGGATATTACGAAAAATTTCTTCTCTGAAAGGATTTTCAGGCACTGGAATGGGCTGCCCAGGGAAGCGGTGGAGTCACCGTCCCTGGAAATGTTCAAGAAGTGTTTAGATGTTGTATTGAAGGACATGGTTTAGTGGGAAATACTGATGGTGAGTGAATGGTTGGACTGGATTGTCTTGGCGGTCTTTTCCAACCTCAGTGTTTCTACGATTCTTTGACTGTATTACAGGGAACTGCTGCCTGTTGAAACTCCAATTGCATTCATACTGCATTACTTCTCAAGCAGGAGGAGATATAAAATTATCACTTTGGCAGGGAGGAACAAAGGGCAGAAGAGCAGTGGTGATTGCAGGCAATAGAGTTCAATTCTTTTTTCAAGAGTCATGCTACGAACACTGCCATTTACTTCAGCAAGTCATGATGCCACAAACCTTTCAACTTTCTGAATCTATTATTTCAACCGCTGTAACCACTGATGTTTTCATGAGGCAGAACTTTGTCCTCTGGAAATGAGTTTAAATTGTGGTCCTTTTTATATCTGCATACAATGCCTACCTGAAGAAGAAAGAGAAGAACAGGGAGGAACAGTGTGTCCCCATTCCCCTTCTATACATGCATACAAAATTGGCTGTGTGGAACAAACTAACATTCTCAAAAAGAAAGCTGATAAAAGCAAAATTTTATTCCATTCAACCAGAAGAAAAACTTCTTCCTGACCTCAAGCTTGGGAAATGTGTAAGTCTGCACATTTTAGGAAACATCATTTTCATTAAGGTATAAGCCAGAAAGGATATATAGTTCATCTTTTATGTCCAAATAACACTGATGAGAACTTCAAAAATATACAGAAGAAACAAAAGACCCCAAGGTTTCAGTACCAGATGAACTCATTATCTCATGATTTGAATGTCAGTCATTCTGGTCTATTTTTGAGCCATTTTAAACAAAATTTTATGCTTTCAAGTGTTTTTTTGCTTAGAGAATTCAAAACCAGCTGTATATTTTTAATAATAGTTACACTCAATTGTTCCCAAATGGAAGTGAATTAGTATTCCCCATTTGGGAAAAAAAAAAAAAAAAAAAAAAAAAGAAAGCAAACGAACAAAAAAAAATTGAATGGGTTCCTTCACTTATAAAAACAGCTATTGCTCATGGTTTGAATTGCACTGCACGTGTATATGTTAGGTATGAAAATATTGGAGGTCCGTTGAAAATAATCAAGGCCTTAAAAGGCCATTTCTGTCACTGTTGATCCTTCCTGGCAATATTCTCCCACCTAAATGCTCTGCTATCACTGTTGTATCTTCTGCCAGTGGTTATCAAACTTTATTCCTGTTTTTTGAGACATAAGAAATGCTCAGCGAGAAAACCCTGAGCTTTGAAATAAGTGGAGCTATGTGTTTTTAAGTTATTAATTCGTGAAACAGATATTTTCTAGCATTCATTTTTTAAGTAGTTCCTTTTGTTGACACTTTTTGGCCATCATTTTTTTTAACGTCAGATTACAATAGATTTGTTTGCTTGCCTGTAATCAAAATACTCATATCTATTTGGAACTTACATTTAGAAGCACTGATCTCCAAATGGAGGCTCAAGTCACAGTTGACAGACTGCCAAGAGGGCTTCTTTCATTTGTTTCTTCTGGATTCCTCCTTCAAAGGTCCATCCTTCATTAGTACCAAAGACAGAGGGAATTGGCTCTCTTGCATAGTATTTGCACAGAAGCCCTTTCTTTATACCTGAATTCAAAGGGTGCCCCTACCACTCTCAAAAGGATTATGCCCAGCTCCATAGCAGTATGGAGCCTTTTCTCCTTTGGAGAAATACGTTTGCATAGGAAAGGAGGGTGCACCATAAGCCTCTCCTGCAAAGTAAATAACTGGAATTCCAAGAGCACAAATTGTCCCTTTTCCCTGCCACGCAGGTACAGGCATTCAGATCAACTTCACTGTTCAGGAGCACGGCAGGGGCAGGAACATGCAGCACATAAAAGCCTCTCAGAGCACATTCTCCAGATCATGGCAGTGTGAACAACATTTTGTTTAGCTTGAGCCAAACGTGCACATATTGTAACAAAATATGACACTGCCTACCTGAGTCGAAGCAGCGCGTTAGGGTTCCCGTATTGAACCTGGTGAAAAGGAATTAAACAGTTAGAAGGTTCATGTGATACTGTGTTATTTTATTATACTATAAATGAAAATGTTATATTCTCAACTTTGTAAACATTTTAGGGAACCATCTCTTGTGTGCAAGCAAATTGTTTGGCTCAGCATGTGGGAGCAATGAGTTTATCTCAGCATCACTGATTGAATTGGTGGTTTGAGACTGATTAGTCTGAGCAATACATTTGCAGATTTGAATGAAATAAGTGATTTGTGACTTAGGGAGAGGGAGCAACATCAGTAATGCAATTCCCTAAAGCAAAAACAAGTTAATACAGAGGCAGTGAACTTATCCTAGACTTTTTTATCAGTCTGTACAATGGATTAAAAAAGGTGCTAATAAAGTTGAAGTGACTGTATTAAAAAAAAAAAAATCCAATTCAGAGATGTGACATAATATTAAAGTTAGATTTCTTGCTCAAGAGAAGATAACATACAAGTCTTTTTATACTGCAATCAAAGAATGCCATTATATACTATGCAGCAAAATTCACTTGCCTGTGTTATTAATGAATTAGAACATCCTTGACAATGGGATTAAAATGTGAAAAAGGTACTGATAAGAAAGAAGACATGTTAATTAATGGTATGTCTTCCTTGGAATATATTGCTTTTCTGCATCAGCATTATAAATAATTGAGTAACCTCTTGAGGCAATCATCCAGAGAATGTTTGTAACAGCACTAACTTTAAAAAAAATATCTGAGTAAGTGGGTATAGTAAGTGGAGTGGGAAGGTGCAATTGTTAGCCAAAGGTCAATAAACCTAGATACTACACAGGCTTCAGTCCTTCTGCTCTACTTTATCAGAATTCATATCGTTATTCTACAGAGACTTTTGTTACTAGGAGATTAAAAAATATTTGACCTCCTTGTCCTTCCAACACACAGCTTTTGATTTAAAATGCCAAAATATCTTTGGCTATTAAATAAAATTACCCTAGAAAGGTTATTAGTTGAGCTAAATCTTGCTCACTTGCATAAGTCACCAGTCATTTCCTGCTCATTAACATACTGCTGTAACTATGTTCTTCCAGACGTCAAAGGGTTAAATTATATTTACACATAAAAGGTCACCACTGATGCCAAAACAGCAAGGACTGTAATGTTGAATTATAGAACTGGGTGCTATGCACAAAGAACAAAAATAACGATTTCAGAAACGTTTAGGTAAAGGATGTGTGAGTTTGTTTCATCAGAGCAAACAAAGCCCAAGAAATTGGTTTGCTGCACATCATCCCCACTGTTCATAGTAACCTTCCTTTTTAGTCAGTTTCCCATGAGCGCAACAGATGAACGAGGTCTTGAGATGGAGTTCCAATCTATTTAGCACATTTGACATCTCACTTGTGACTCTAATACTGCCCTCACCAGTTTTAGTGAGGAAGGTAGGGAAAAGATCCATCCATATCCGTCTTGTCTGACAACTGCCTGCTGGCTGTGATGACTGCTTGGATCTAGCCCAACCAGTGCTTCCCCTCACTCAGTCCATGTGCTAAGGAAGAAGAAGCAAGGGCCAAGTGAAGGGAAGCATGCATGCCTCTATGGGTATCAGAGATAATGCAGTGAACATCCCATATAAGCCATGGTGAAGCTGGGATTGGAATGAGTGAAAGTATGGGGTATGAAAACCTCTTTATCAGTTCTTTTGTTAATAGCAGTTTTGCTCTGTCTTACTCTTGTTTTATATTAAATAGTATAGATACTCTTGTTTATATTAAAAAGGTGATATATACATATCATGTTTCATATAGAGATAGGCTACTTCCACACGCGGAAAAATTAGTTGAGTTCAGGAATTAAGGAGATGGGGAAGTGAAAATGAAGAGAGAGTATCAGAAGGCTTTCTAGTTGTTACAGACAGAGAAGAGTACGACCACATTCTCATGGGGAGGAATTGAAGGTGGAGCACTGCAGTCCAGCAGATTAAGCAGCTCCCTTGTCAGTTCAGAATAACAGAAGGGAATCACAGGATGACAGGGCAGGAGAGAAGGCAAAGAAAACAGACTGTGCAAGACAACAGGAAAAACTGAAGATGCTGTTATAGAGAAACTGCAGTGGAGACTTCTCTCTCTTGATGAGGCCTCAAATCTACACCACTGGAGCACAATGGAGTGATTCGCCTCCAAGAACTGTCATAGGAAATCTGATAATCCTATTGCAGATAAAATCCAACTGCTGAAACTGCTGTTTCCACTCTTACTTGGGAAACATCCAGCAAAATGACACACGCTGAAGAAAAGCTCAGCAGTAGTTGTTCGCCAGCTCAAGAAGCCAGAGGCTGTGGGGCATTCCAAAGGGCTTGCTTTACCTTTCTGTGCCATCTCCTACAGAAGGAAAAGATACAGTTTGAAAAGACCAAAGATTGTTTCAGCACAACAAAGAGCTGAAGTGCTGTTGGTTACTGCACTATAGCTGTGTGTTTCATTCACAGAAGATAGGTGTGCAAATAGTGCAGATGACTTAAGCAGAGGTTTCACATGAAAGCAAAGAGGGAGTACAAAATAATGAATGTGGCAGAATGTTTTGCATTGATTAATTTATTGGCATTATTCACCTTCTTAAAGGTAATCATATGTCTGTGTGCTATGCTGCATGAGGCATATTTAGGCAGTTCAGTGCATTCTCAGTTACCCTGCTTACACTGATTAAAATGATTGGTCATTTGAGTGAAACAAGGCTTTGCCAAGTGGAGAAATAAGCTGGAACAAAGTGAGAGTAAAAGCTTTGGAAGTTTATTTTTGTGTAGCAGTCAGTTTGCCCAGTATCTTTCAGAACACCCTATGACAAATCACAACAAAAATCACTGCAAGATAGCTGGTCACCAGTGTTCAATCTGTGAAATTCTTCTGCAGTCTGGCCCCTATGTCTCAGGTATTTTTGTCTTGAGAATGTGTTAAAGGGAAGCTAATAAAGAGTTAAGAAGCCCTTGTCTTCTCTTCATCCTGTCTTTCTGTTTTATTTCTTTCCAGTGTTTCTATGGACTGTTTTAGGAAGGTGAGAAGGGTTGTTTTTTTCTGCTGCATCAGGAGTCCTGAATACTAGCTTCTTTCCAGCCACTCCAGGAAGTCACACTGAGTGAATTACTGTAAAATGTGAAATTGGTGTGACAAGTGTATTTTACACTCCCCTTGAGATGGATGAGTGCAAATTAAACTTTGCAATAACCTGCTCAAAACAGTTAGAACAGTTAGCATATGATCAATATCTGAACATTTAAGCTGATTGCAGTAGGAAAAATACAGGAATTTTACCTACTTGAACCATGCACAAAAATAGCAAAAGATTTTTTTTTTTTTTTTTTGTCATTTTCAAAAATCAGAGACTTTCAGTCCTTTTATTAGCATGACCTTGAGCCCCTAAAGAATGCTACATGATATATGACACTAGGTTTCAAAACCACTCAAGATTATGGCAAAGAAGGGAGGAAGGAGTGCCTCCAAGAAATTTTTTCCTAAGAGTACACAGGACACTGAGACCTAGCACAAGGAATGGGGAATTTACTTTCATTCTGTCACTGATTAGTTACACAAACTCAGGTAAGTTATTTCCCTTAGTTTCCCATGTGATGTTGGGCAATTGTGATCTTTTGTCAGACTGTCAGTGACTACAAACTGTAGGCTGATGTTGCTCTTTTACCTGTCCTATGTTAGTTTTGCTAATTAGTGCTGTCTATCCAGTCTGTGAAGCTCGAAATGTACTTTTTTGGCACTCCAAATGCCTTTTTTTTTTTGAGATTAACCACCCAAATGGCGGTGATGACAGCCTATGTGCAACTGCCCATCCAGCTGTGGTCTTTTCCAAAGGAGTGTTGTCTCCTCTGCTGGTAGACCTCACCACTTTCATGTCAGAAATTACCACAGATAAGGTAGAATGGAAAAGCTGGCAATAGCATCACTGCCTCCTTCCTTCAGGGTCTGCTAGGTGACTGTGGACTATTCCCAGACATCCCTCTGTGCAGAGTCAGTGTTTTGTTTAGCTTTTTGTCTCCCCTGGCTGTACCTCCGTGCCTCATGGTAGCCCTAAGAAGAAAGGTCTGGCACGAATGCAGAACATCTCAGCTCTGTTTTGAGCAGTCATAGCTAACCACAGAGGAACTTGGGACTCTGGGATTTTAATAGAGCACACATTGCACACTGTGGGAATCTGCTGTATCAGACAGTCTCTTTTCAGGAAAAACCTGTTAGGCAGCTTTTGTTCTTTATCAGCCTCAAGTTCAAGGCATGCCCCGGGATGCTGGGGAAGAGTGTTCTAGCTATCGCTGTGTCATCACATTTAGGAAAAAGGGGACCTTTTTAAAAACGACTAGTGAAATTTTAGGAAAATGCAGGATGTATGTTGCATGCTATACAGTGAAATTTCACTCATGAGTGAAACAGCAATGATGAGAAAGCAGCCATGAAAAATGATTGAAGCAGCCACTTCTACCTTTGTACTTTTATAACACAGGAGACAACTACAGCACACTGCAAGATTCATAGATGCCAATGCACACTATTTCAAATGTCATTTTTGAATGCCTCCTAATTGTTGGTTTAGTTGTCATAAACTATGGGGAATGTTGACTGAAAGTCTCATGGCAAAGGAGGATAGGGGCATTGTGTCTTAAGTTGCCTAGGGCATAGGGAACAAAGACTTCCTTGTTTCAAGCAGCATAAACTCATCAAGACCACATTGTTTCAAGTTAGGCTTTTCTCTGGGATCAGAAATGCTTAGAATGAGTGAAAGCACAAAAAGGAGAGTGATTTACAGCCCAGGGAGGAAAAAAAACAAAAAACAAAAAACAAAAAACAAAAAACAAAAAACAAAAAAAAAAAAACAAAACAAAAAAAAAAAAAACTTAAATGCAGTAATAAACTGAGCAACAGAACGTTTTTTTTTCAAAATTTTTCTTCCATGCTCGTGCATATGTTAATACTGCTGTCTTTGCTTTCTGTAAGGAGACCAAATTTTTATCATTACCAAGTTGGCCTTTATCTGGGGGGTATGTAGGTGGATGGGAGAGGAAGGTTTTGTTCTTTATTTTTCTGTAGTGCTGGCTCTTGTCTGTTAGCTTTGTTTTGGTTTGTTTTTGTTTATTTTGGGGGGCAGCATTTGGATTTGTTGCATTTTCATAGAATCATAGAATGGGTTGAAAAGGACCACAATGATCATCGAGTTTCAACCCCTTGCTGTGTGCAGGGTTGCCAGCCACCAGACCAGGCTGCCCAGAGCCACATCCAGCCTGGCCTTGAATGCCTGCAGGGATGGGGCATCCACAGCCTCCTTGGGCAACCTGTGCCAGTGCCTCACCACCCTCTGGGGGAAAAACTTCCTCCTAATATCTAACCTAAACCACCCCTGTTTCAGTTTAAAACCATTCTCCCTTGTCCTATCACCATCCACCCTCGTAAACAGCCATTTTGTTCAGTTTTACTTGGTGAAAATAAAACTAAAACAACCTCTTGATCTGAATCCTGCAGTGGAAGAGGGAAAGTGTTGCACGTTGCTCATTCAGGACCCTTCCTACTGTAATTAAGAAGTTAATTCTACACATGGCTTAGTTTTCAAAATTAATAAATTTCTGCTCTGCTGAACTCTTATTTCAAAACATGCAAAATTTTAACCAGAAGGTTTAGCAACTTCAGCTGTAAATTTCTCAGAACACTGAGGGCTTTGTGGCATTTGCCACATGGTGCAGAGATGTAGTGTCCCTACTGACGCTTTGATCTCTGCGCAGCACTGTAGTTGCATGGCGCATGCTGCTCCCAGGTTCCAACCCACACTTTCACCCCTTTTAGTGCACATTCAACATTTCTCCCAGTTAGGCATCTCCTGTCCTCACTGCAGCAGCTTTCAGGGACAGACTTTGGCAGGGGATATTTGAAAGGAGACATCTGTCCTTAACACTTCAGTCAAGAAAGTCTTGCCTGTTCCGAGGGACAAATTATGTGCAATACCATCAGCAACAGCATTAAAGCAATTCACTGCAGATGCTGGTGGAGGTCGACTGAAGCAAGATTGCATTTATCTTGTGTCTGTGGAAACCATCCGCTTGCTTTGGAAGGGAATCTACAGATAACATGGCGAGATGCAGCTCGCCTGTGCTGAGACTTATCAGAGGGCTCGTGCTGCACTGCATGTCTCTACAGGCCAAGTCCAATCCAGCCTTCAAGTTCAAACTTCTTCATCTAAAACTTAATGTGACTCGAGAAAATATAATGTTCCTCTGACTTTTCTGTGCAGCCTTTTCTTGTAACAGTATGAGTGTGTGAGCGTATTGCTTAATGGATATATTATTTCACGTTCCTAGGTGTGAACTCTCCTTACTGTATGACATCATTAAAGTTGTAGAAGTCTTCAGGTCTTATGAACCTTTATTTCATTTTCTGCTCTGCTTCTCTTTGTTGGGTCACTTGTTGGCAACCTCTGTCAGGTAGCTCCAAATGTAAAACATGTCAGAAGTCTGAGCGCATAAGATGGCACAACGCTTATTCATTCCAACATTTTTGCTGTAGATAGGGCATGTACAACTATGGCCAATGCAAATTAAGTGCAGCTTCTTGAACAGAGTTTGCAGTGTTGAAGAAAATGCCTTTAAGAGGAGTGCAGGGAAGAAAAGGGGCTAGCCCATAACATAGTTTATGGAAGGTTTCATGAATGGGATTAATTTTTAAGGCTATTAAAAACTTGTAAATGTATTGATCTGGCGTCTCCTATAGATACTCCCTTCTCTGGGTCACAGAAGCCTTCTCACTGTGGCTGGTTTCTCTGTGTAATACATACTGCTGGGGGGCAGCCAGTTGTTTGCTTTATTGCATTCCTGAACTGATAGTGCTGAATGATTGAAAATATATTTTACCGAAGAAAGAAATTCACTTTGTAGAACTGGTTCTGGGAAGGGTGCAGCCCACGTTTGCTTTCCCTTGGTAGTGTCACTGGCTGGCTCCTCACTGTGAGCCTACAGCTGAGCAGA